>NC_139234.1:43797963-44125634 GCF_977018435.1 Lepisma saccharinum
CAACCACGAATTTTTGTCTGAGCGAGCAGGGAGAAAGTGCCAGGATAAACGTACTAATACTAATAATAATAATAATAATGTTAATAATAATATTATTATTATAACATTATTATTATTATTATTATTGATTTGTTTTATTTTACTTCGCTTCTTGTGCCACGTTTGGCTAATTTGCGAAGATGGGGATGAGTGATATGATGAAATTGATGAATGGACAGTCACAAACATCCATGCCCAAGCCAGGATTTGAACCCGCCGGGACCAACATTGTTATTAGTAGTAGTAGTAGTAGTAGCAGTAGTAGTAGTAGTATCAAAGATGTTATTACCCTCGTAAATTATGCAAAAAGGGGGTAGAAGTTGGTGCTAAAGCATTTGTGTTCGAACCAACGATTTCAATTATTTTTTCTCCACACGGCACAGTAGTTCGGATCCCACTTCAAACTGTAGGTCCAGTCCCGGTTAGCCTTTCTGTGCATAAAGTGGACGTAAAACCACAAATCAATCAATCAATTTTACATTTTTCATTTAGAATGTTCGGCGTCCAGGGCCAACTCCCGCCGCCTCCTAGCTATGGTTGGTTATAAACTTGATAAGACAAAGAAAAGCAGGAATTGCGAGCAAAGCGAACAAGAAAATTTTACGAAAATAATTTTTATTTGCATAAAATGTGAATAGGATTTGGATTAAAAAAAGTTGTAATTTTTCACTTCTATGGAGAAAAATTAAAGTAGAATTCACGCATAATTCCCGGAATTCAAGGAATTCCTGGTGAATAGCCACCCTGATCTTGTGCATATTTCCATAATTTCATGAGGTTGTATTTAAAGCATTGACCACAATGTGTCTCCAAACTTTTTCCTTACCCCCCCCCCCCCCAGTGTGCCACAGTGCACACTTTGGGAACCACTGCACAAGAGAAAGCCATCCCAATAGCTAAGAATGCCATAATCCAATGTCTAAGCTCAAAAGTTCAAGAGAATCCACTCAAATCTGGCAACAAGGCATGAACAGGAGCACATCATAGAAACAATGGGTATCTATCAACCATAACTAAGAGACCCATCCACAGGAAATGGGTAAGGATGTCCTTATAGAAACACATATCATACATCGTTAGAAAGGGTATGAACCAAGGATTCCAGAAATGTGTGATTTAGGATGAGGAAACAATTGGAAGTGAGAAAAAAACTAGTATTAAGTTTGTGGAACCTTCATTATAAATGAAACATAATTAGCCTAATTTACATGCAGATGTAAGGCTAGATGCCTAATTTGTTATTTTAGGCTTGTTGGGTTTAGTTATCTTCACATAAATAATATATTTACAGTGTATTTATGCTAAGAGAACCAGACCTAACCTAACAAAGTAGGCATTCCTCGAGTGACGTCACAACACAAGATTGTCCTTACTTTGTGTGATAAGGGAGACAAGTGAAGTAAGGGTCTCCCTTATAGCACAATGCTAGGACAACCTTGAACACAAAAATCACCAAAAACCATATATTTTCGAAACAAATTGAAGAAAAACAATTTAAATTAACGAAAATAATTTACAGCTATTAAAAAATAGGACAGCTCCTATGGTAAGTAATGTAAGAAAGTTTATATTATTTCACAGAGCAGGAACTTCTAATTGAGAAATGCACAGTGGCAAATCGAAACATGAATTAAGTACTACGAGTGAACATATATTCCTTTTATATGGCAAAACTTTAAAACACAAGGGCCGATTGTGCAGTATACCCAGTTAACAGACAAACAGAAAGAACCAAAGACTAACTCAAAAGTGACAGTATGGCATACCATACCTTACCGAGTTATGAGGAAAGATAAGCAGAATAGGACAACAATCAGAAGTAAGAAAACACTGAGAAGCACTCTAGCAAATGCTATCCAGACAACCCAATATAAGATAGCAAAAACTGCAAATACAGGGTGTCCCAGAAGTCACCGAACCCAGTGTTTATGACCGTATAACTGAAAAAAGCTAAACGGAATGAGAAGAAACGCTTTCTTCGAAGATTAGGCCCTGTATGTTAGGAAAATTATGTGATACAAACATATGGAATATCATGCATGATTTAATAATAAATATTTAAAATGTTGCCAGAAACGAAAAATTTTCTTTTTGCAAATCATATTTATTAACACACACAACTCACTGAGGTAAATTATTGCAACAGTTTTCAATATCACCAAACAATCTGGATGGAATTCTGTCGAATTTGACAGAAAAAGTATGTTGATGAAGTCCTACAAACATTACACAAGGGTATGAATGAGCAATTCTCTAATTCCATGTTTTTGCAATATTACGAACCTCACTGGCAACACTGTTGCTGGCAAGTGTACTGACAAATGTGTTTCACCTCTGGCTATCACACTAAGGCACTTTTAACGAAAAAGGAGAAACTGAAGAGGTTTTCTCTGGCAATCGGCCAGGTGATTTCCGGACAGGAAGTCCAAGAAAAATTCTACAATATTCGCCGCCAGAAAAGCTTCAAGAAAAAGGAGAAAGTTGGTTATTTTAGAAAATTTTTGATAACTTTCATACACCTTGCAACCCTGAAATGTCAGTAGTGAATTAAATTTGTCAATTGTTCTCTGTGCGTGGAATAGGTGGTTATCCAGTGAGCAGGTTGTTGTGTAATAGCGAATTGTGTTTTCTGTGTGCTGAATTGTGTGTGTTTTCGAAATGCCATTCTCTATAGAGGAAAGAGTGTATATTGTTGAACAATATTTTCAAACATTGTCTTATTCTGGTGTAAGAGAAGGATTCAGTGCCATGTTCCCAACATCTCCCTTGCCACAGAAGTCGACAATTTTATTTCTTGTGCAATGGTTTCGCCAAACTAGGTCAGTACCTGACAGAAAACGTTCAGGCCACCCTTCTGTTTTAGGAGCTAATGTTCTGCAGCATGTTGAAGAAAAAATGGTGGCATCGCCAAAAAAGTCAGTTAGGAAGCTCGTCGCAGAATGTGCATTATGCAAATCAACTGCTCACAGGGCTGTACGGAAATTGAAATTGTACCTGTATAGAGTTCATGTTGTCCAAGAATTGAAAGGGGTGGATTTCACGGCATGGTTGCGTTACTGTCGTTGGTTCCGATCATTCATCAGAAGAAGTGGTGTCAATGTACTGAATAAAGTTTTTTCAGCAATGAAGCTTGGTTTCAATTGGACAGGTACGTAAACAGCCAAAATTCCAGATATTGGGCCACAGCAAACACACATCAGTTGCATGAACTGCCGTTGCATTCCCAAAAAATCAGGGTAGGGTGTGCAATATTGGGACGTCATCTTGTGAGACCATTATTCTTTGAAACAACAGTAGATACCGCTGTGTACGGGAATCTCATAATGCAATTCGTTGCTCTCCTGGAAGAAGATGAACGTGATGCTTGACTACGACAAGATGGAGCAACGTGCCACACAGCTGAGAGAATTTTCTGGCAATCATCTAATCTCCAAAAATTTAAGAGCCAGTTGTTCGCCAGATTTGATGTCTGCAGATTACTTCCTGTGGGGTTACTTAAAGGACAAAGAATACCAAAAAAAAACAAGACATTGGACGATCTGAAACGAAACATTATAGAGGAAATTGGGAATATTGGTGCTGTAACCCTCAGAAGGGTATCCCAAAACATGATAAAACGTACGCACATATGTATCCAAGATAATGGTAGACACCGAACATTTGCTGTAATTTGCAGTAATAACAACTTTTCAGGATTGCAAGGAGTATGAAAGTTATCAAAAATTTTCTAAAATAACCAACTTTCTCCTATTTCATTAAAAGTGCCTTAGTGTGATAGCCAGAGGTGGAACACGTCTGTCAGTGACACTTGCTAGCAACAGTGTTGCCAGTGTGGTTCGTAAAATTGAAAAAACATGGAATTAGGGAATTGCTCATTCATACCCTTGTGCAAAGTTTATACGACTTCATCAACATACTTTTTCTGTCAAATTCAATAGAATTCCATCCACATTGGTCGGCGATATTGAAAAATGTTCCAATAAATTACCTCAGTGAGTTGTGTGTGTCAATAAATATGATTTGCAAAAAAAAATATTTTAGGTTCTGGCAACATTTTAATTATTTATTATTAAATCATGCATGATATTCCATATGTTTGTATCACATAATTTTCTCAACATACAGGGCCTTTTCTTCAAAGAAAGTGTTTCTTCTCATTCTGTTTAGCTTTTCACCGGATTCAGCGACTTCTGGGACACCCAGTACAACATACCATGGTAATGCAGATGACTTTCCATGGGAGAATCTGGATAGCCTCTAGAGAAGAGGATGATAGATGAATACAAGAAAGAAATATAACATAAAAAATAGAAAGGTCAAACATTGCTGAACTCGCATGGAATGAATTTCATAGAATAAAGTGAAACAACATAACAATACATGAAGAATCAAACTGGAAATAAAGAGAAAAATCAAAGCAGCATCCAGAAGCATTCAAGTAAATATGGTTTCCCCTTCAAATAGGATAAGTAATGTAAATGTAACAAAGAGAAATATAGAATTCTGTAGCACGTCATGGAGTAATTGTTTGGCACACTGAATTTGTAATAAATCACAGGTCTGTTGTAATTTGATCTTCACTACTGGCAAAAAAGAAATTAAGTGAAGAGATGCACTCTATAAAATTAGTGTTAGAATAAGTAAAAGTAAAAGGTACTAGAGTTTGAGTAGTGCCCAACTGACAATGTAAGGTAGTATAGTGCCATTGTGACAAGTATTCAATGGCACAATGTGTATATTAATTTTATTTTGTCTATATTTCAGACACATGATTAAATTGTAGGCTAAACTATCAACTCTATTCAGATAACATTTTCGCTATGGAAGACAGAGATGCCAGACTTCAACTTGAATTCTACAATAATGTTGTAAGTAGGCAAATTTACAATTTACATCTACAAATCATGTAGTATCTGCAATGTACTTTATTTGAGAATAGAAAATGTACTAAGAAAACATTGAAGATTTTTGCAGTGTGTCGTACTTCCAATTTTTAAATTTTGTGCGCTGATTATATCATTACACTGATAAGGTGCTTCCTTATGTTGTCATCATCTTGTTTATTTCACAAATGGTATAAATTCCACTGAAAACAGTTTAAGAAAATCACTTCATTTCCAAAAATACACATGCCCACTCTTATTTCCATGCTGCCATTAACAAAGTATATGTCTGTCATGTGACTGGTTGACTTGCTTATTCATTCTTGTCACAGGTAATTGCTTCTTGATCACATGCTTGGAAGAGACCAGAAGTGTGCAGTAAGGAAAGGCAGGGCACGCACCGCTTGCGTTGTTTTTTAAAACACTTTTGATATCTTAAGTCCGTGTTTTTCAATGCCTTTATACACATCAGTATGGAATTTATTTAAGATATTTACATTGCAGAATTTTCATTTCCCCTATTTTCTGTTCTTTTGGCTTGAAACATAAACCGACTACACCCTTGACGACGCTGGGCGATGCGGCAGGACTGACCGTGTTAGAAGAAGAGGACTGCTCGCCTTTCACCCAGCTTTTCGAGTGACTTATGCAGTTCTTGCATGGTCACTGTCCATCCCCGTTCACGAAGAAAAAAGGCCCAGGGCAAGCAACACCAAGACCGCATCTGTCTTTGGCAAGGGTGTTGGAAAGAATTTGTCCACACGGGCCACAAGTGTTGCCAACTTCCAGAATTTTCTGTGCGTCCGTAGCACCACCTAACGCGGTACGATTTTCATGTTTGAAACTCTATAGTAATCAACAAATTACATTAGGAAGTTAGCCAGTGATCACCAGTCGTATGCTATTTGTAAGAAATGAAATCACAGCCGGTACTTGAACATATTCGTCATGTGGTCAGTTACTCGGAAATATGGAGAGTATGTAACACTGCAGGTAGGGTGAAAAAAAGGAAGATTAATTTAGAAGCGTGGATGCTGCGGATGCATGTTGTTTTTTACTGTGATATTGTGCTGTGTTTTTATGTTCTTTGTGTCGTGTTTTTGTACCTGGTGTAAATGTAGGATTCTACATTGAAAATTTCCACCATGGTTGACATACCAGACGAGCCATCGATTTGCAGTGCTGCAGGTAAGGACTTGATTAGGGACCTTCTTTCAAAACCATTCAGTTCGAGAACATACGGTGTAAAGTTGGAGCTTGTGATTGTGAACCATGAGCGACCGTGTCCTGAACTGTGCATAACCAAACCAACTAAGAAAGATGGGAAAGTTTTCATTAGGCAGTTTAAAACATCTCAGTACAACAATATTATGTGGTTATGTGGCAGCAATGATCTTAATAAATTATTTTGTTGGCCATGTGTTTTGTTGATTACAACGTTAGGACCATGGAACTATACAGGCTACAGTGACTTGTGCAATTTTTATAATGCAGTACAAATACATGAACGATCCCAGAATCACATCTGCGATTGCATCCAACTGGAGACAAGTCATGATTCACAATTCTAGCCTAGTAAGAAACCGAAACCCGTCCGTTTATTTAAGATCGAAACTTTATGCTAATAGGATGTTAAAAAAGAACGTAATTTAATTTACAGTAGCCCTCAAATATAAAGTAAATCATTATTTTCTTCATGGTTGAAATTTACAAGTTTATATCGAGAGGCTGTTTTTCTTCTTTAAAAACCGTGCAGCGAAGATTTGATTTTAGGTATGTATGCACTTCACACACTCAAGCTCAATACTTCACCATTATGCACATTATTGTAAGTTGGGATGTGTGTAGGCCTATATTATATTTGAAATTATAATTAACCGAAACGAAAAATTAACCCATCGCTTGCCTATCACGAAAGGTCACGGCACGCCCCTGGAAGACACGAAAAACAGATAAGAAAGACTGAAGTGCTTCTCTTCCAGCAAGCAAGACAAGTGCATATTCTTTTATTTCTCTTGTAGTTTATGGCTGCTACAAGCATAAAAACACAGTTTTTGCTGTGCTGTTTCAAGAGAACACAGGGGAACTATGTTTGACATGTAAGTAGGATACATTTTAAGATTTCCAATACAAATGTGAACTTCAGGTACAGTTCATTTTAGTTTATCTGTGTATGAAGTATATTTTAAAACTTTTATTTTTGCTAGGGCACTGACATTTATATTGGATTTAGCCAATGAAAGATGGGGCAAAATGCATACTTGCTTGATGTTTACTGTTATTCTACATGCAAATGATTAGTGTTGATCTTTTTTCTAATTCTTTATCAGGTAAAAAAAGCAAAAGCCCATGTAGACTGCCAGCCTTCACATTCGATTCCATTCCAGGAACAGAGCATAAAAAGAGCAGAAAATGAAATACATAAATCTGAAAAGCTTGAAGCAGAAAATAGGATAATAGTACAGGGTATAAGCAAATGTCTTCGAAGAAGGGTAAGTTTCTAATATATGCATGTAGAATCAATGTGTGCATGTGTGTGCGTGTGTGTAAGGGCAGAGTTGATAACACTTTTAACTGATACCAATACCAATTCTAACCTGTGTAACAGATTGTATCATTTCTCCAAGCCTACGCAAGCCTTCTGGTAGAAAATGGAAGCTTTCTGGAGGTCTGTCGATCACATATTAAGAATTGCTGATCTAGAGAATATATATTTTACCAATATATGAAGTAAATCATATTGAATTTGATATATGAAGTAGTTTATATAATATATCCTCAATGTTCCATAAGCTACTTTACATGGATAGTTTATTTGAATAACTTCCTTGCAGAGAGGTAAGTTACAAGATAGCCAATGGTAATATGGACTTAAATTTACACAGAGACCAAAGTTGTGAAAGCTAAAGGCAAATGATTGGATTGGTAGGATTTGTGGAACATTATTAGAGAGATACAGATCTCATACCTGATTGAGTTACAATTTTCACATAAATTTTTCTTCAACTTAACTTTGAAGTCTGGTTTTGGCATGTGCACTTACTTTTTTGCACAAGACAAACTTGTTTTAAACTTTGACTATTGTTAACTTCTGAAGAAGCCACAAGATGTGGAGACAGCTTGGGCAAAAAGTAAGTACATGCGAAAACTGAACTTCAGCTACTTAATGATATGATTGCATGTTGTGTAAGTTATGCTTTAACTAAAAAAAATGTTTATTTACAGGGATCATACAACCGAATTTCACTGACACCCAAAATTACTTCAGACAATATGAGAAAAGAAGCTCGTCAAATAAGGTTACTAAATGTAACAAAAGAAAACTACAAAATAATGAAGAAAATAGAGGAAAAGGTGACACATATTTTGAGTTAAAGACAGTTCTGTAACCACTGTGTGTTTTACAGGTTAAACTAATCATAAATGGTCATGAAGGTACTCCTAGCATAAAAATTTTGAAATTGTTTGGAGAAGTTCTTGAAATTAGATCTCCTGAACATCAGCCAGAATCGCTTACTAGGCCCTCCTGGCTGGCGAGCGGGCGAGTAAAACTATATACCTGGGTTTTGACCCGTCAAGCATCGAAAGACCACGGGTAACTGGAAGGCCTTGCAAGATGAAGCTCGCTTAGCTTCAGCAAACGCACATTCCGGTTTTGCACCGTCTCCAGATACATGAGTCACGCAGTCACCGTTGCCAACTTTTAGATTCTAAACTGGTCAAGGAGCACTTAAAATGTTCATCACTTTTATCAATTTGAAATTGCAGACATTTATTCCTTGGTAGAAAACATTTGTATCACTCACACTTAGTGGCGGCGATTGGATTCCAAAACTAGGGAGCGAAAGTGCAAAATTGGGGGGAGGGGGGGGCCAAGGACAGTTTCCCTTGGTACATGAGGTTAGCATGGTGCAAAAGTGGCAAAAAGTGGGGGAGGGGCAACTGCACCCTCTCAGCCCCACCCCTAATCGCTGCCACTGCTGACACCTGTAAACGAGTGGGGGGAAGGGGGTCCGCTAAACCACAATCCTGTCTACGGGCCCTAAGTATCTACCTACAAGCTCTTCGACACAATCGGTTTCAACATCAACAAATCTTAAAATGATAGTCTCATAAATGTGAAATCTTTAGTGTAATCAATTGATACAGCTAATTTGAGTTTTTTTTAACTAACAATTTTGACATTGTTGCACATTAATTGTACCAGTTAACTTTGAATTTTAGGACTTAGATGATAATAATAATTGTGAATCTCATTTTGTTGTTACGTCTTAATGATTTCAGTAACTTTTCTTACAGTGAAAATAATAAATTCTGGATGTACTTTATAATTTTAACTTAAAATAATTTTTACAGTCTTTGTAGCCAAATTTTAGTGTTTTTAATGATAGTTAGCCAAATATCAGCTGCCATATTTATTTACAGTTTAAAGAAAATGACACTATTTACAGTTTAACACGATTAGTATTTTGTATATTATTCTATTTAAAAAATGTGCTATTTTTGCTTATAAAAATTATTGAATTTTAAATCAAGGGAAATTTAAGTGTTTTTTTTTTTTTTTTTTAAGATGACATATTGCATTTACATTCGTATGAGCTTCACCCCATTAGTACATATATTCTGTTTCCTTTATTTCCTTTCTTAGAGCATAATAAACACCATTAAATAATTACGAGATTAATACTTTCACAAAAAGTGATTCTGATATCTACAAATTTCTTGTGTACATTATTCTGTAATTTTATTTAAAGTGATTTCAATAAGTGATTTTTTAAAATAGAATTCCCCAACTTAAATCTTGATTTAAATCAAACCATCTTGCTTAACAGAAAGCAGGCTTCTGGGCAGCAAATGACACTTTTCTCATTCAAGGGTGAGATTACTGAGTCCGGTAAATTTTGGCTGAATCATACCATTTGACACTACCTTCCAGAAGTTTTTCCTAAGTTTCAATTTTGAGATTTTTTTTTTTTTTTTTTTTTTGTGGTTGTTACTTTTTACTTGAAGAGTAGGAAACAAACAGAAGGCGGTACAGGATACAGAGAACACTGGAAGCTAGCGTAGAGTTATCAAAGAGAAGAAACTTTGCCAAAGCACTTGATTTCAGATTTAAGCACATTCCTGAAACACAGAACTTGATCAGGAAATTCGGAAGATAAATCATCTTTGTGCCCGTTACAGAGGGCAATAGCTGCATCTGAAGTTGTAGGAACGAAGGAAGAATTGCTAATATTATCCATACCCTTCTTCAGTTTAAAACACCGGAAGCATTTAAATGCCCCATACTTTGTTCCGTGGCAGTTTGAGGTGCTTTATCATTAGCCTTTTCTATCTTTCTCACTTCCATTTATTACGTTTTTCGTATCAACCTCATGGGACGCGAGGCCCAGGGTGGTCACTCATTTCACCCACCCCTTGCTATGCCAATGGTTATACAACCTCAAGGCACCAGCACCTCGCAGAAATTCAAATATTTCCATGCATAGTGAAATATAGTGGCTGTTGGCTACACTGACAGTTGTGCTCGCGTCTACCTGCAAGAATACATCGAGTCTCACGGGTCTTCTTAAGATGCAGGTGATAGAAAAACCTGGCAAGCATCGATGCCTGTGCACAGCTTGCACGATGTCGAACACTTGGGCTTGACGTGTATGTTGCATATTATTGTAGGCGCGCCTCCTCAGAGATGGTTTTTTTCCGGGTCTTGAAACAGGGGTGCCCATCCCCCCAAAAAAGGTAGAACCCCCCCCCCCTTTATAACGAATTATTTACTCAAATTATTTTGGTCAGAAAAAATTTGCAGAACAATATAATAATATATATAATATAATATAATAATATGGCCACGGTGGCTCAGTCGGTAACGCGTCTGACTACCATGCTCAAGGTCCCAGGTTCGATCCCCGGCCGGTTCAAATCCGGAAACTTTTCTAATGTTGGAAGCGGCCCCGGCGCCCACCCAGCGTCGAATAACATGGGTACCTGGTGGAAACCCTGGGGGGTAAAGGCGGTCAGGGGCGTGATGCTGATCACATCACCCCCACTCATGACCGGATCAAGAAAGTGTGGGGCGTTACCCCCACATCCCCTATACGCCTTCATGGCATGGTGCTATGCACAGGGGAGCACTTTACCCTTTTTTTTATATAATAATATATAATATAATAATAAGCAGTATATGTTTACTTTAGGTATTGTTTACAATATAGACATTTACATGTATATTATTACCTTGACCTTGACATTGATTGGAATAACATTTTACATAAATGACAATAACTTCTGACACTGCAAATTTGTTGCAGCAAACTTATTGATAAGTTCCCCACTTTCCACCATTTTAAAAATATCGAACTCAAGATGAATAATGTTTCCCATTGCAAAGCTTCAGAAACAGTTTACCATCAAATCATGTGAAACGGAAAGATACACTCCTCACAAAAAGTTTGGAATATTGTTATATTAGGCAATAGGTGATAGGCAACATCTTGGAATTCAACAACACATGGTATCTGTCTGCTGGATATTCTCGTGCTTTCGCTGACATATGCCACCCTGGCTATCACCTTTGCCCAATCGTCATCGCCTTGTAATCAAGGGGCCCTGGGTTCGATTCCCGGTGGAGGCACATAGCAGTTTGGATCCCACTTTAAACTGCAGGTTCAGTCCCGATTAGCCTAACTGTGCATCAAGTAGACTTTTAAAACACCAACCAATCAAAACCTATCGCCTAATACAACAATATTCCCAACTTTTTGTGAGGAGTGTAGTATGAAAAAGTTTAAAAATAATTACCTTTCATGTTTCTCATGACACATCTCATTAGGCTGATTTTGTTCACCCTGGTCATGAACCTGAACCTGAAGCACTTTCATCATTGATTTTGCCAAGGTCCACTTCCAAACTTAACTTCCAAAATTTTGTACTTTATGGGAAGATTATTCTTAGTTTTGTGTACATGTTTAAGCTCACAGTACTTCTTCCACTTATCCTGGCGATGAATGGTATTACACAGGTACTCCATACACCTGTATTTGAACTGCCTTGTAAGACTTTTTGGCATGACTGTTCCTTTTCAATTTACATGGTCAACAAAAGTAAGCTGTAGACAACGAAAACTGACAGTATTTTACAAATTATCCAGTCAGTCATAGCACGGAACACATACAAGCGAAACAAATCATGCCTGAAATCATCCACACTAAAACTGAATCTGCATGTCGGAAGTTCCGAGCTGACTCGTAACTACCACAAAGAAAACACCAGACATTGTTTGCCACTGGCCGAGATGCAAACTATCGAAAGGCGCACGACATTCGAAACCTTTCATTGCAGTTGAAAATAAAAGAAAAAGCACGGCTCACTTTCATGTTTGCTAACATAAAACGTACAAAACTGCTGAGGCTCACTGCCATTCTTAGTGTACTGAACCTTATTCTTAACAGTTTGTCAGCTTGACTAACCTTGAATTAATGAGAACAGCATGCCCCAACCCCTCCCCCTTCCAAATCGATTCTGAAGGCATAAGAGGAACCCCATCGCCGCAATCACCCATACGTAGGTAGGAAAACTGTACAAAATAACCACAACTAAAAATCAATAACAAGTCAATCAAACGAAACGACCCCCCCCCCTTTCTCTGTGAAGATATATAGTAGAATTGGTAGCTAAACTATAAAATTTTGTCCCCCAAAAATTCCCATGATGCAGGCACGTCATGAATCATCCCCTGTGGGCACCCCTGTCCTGAAATATACAATTGAAAATAATTTCCCTAGCAACTGACCGTCACATAATATGGTAGCTTCAAAATGCACAAGTTTAGAAAGAGTATATAATCAGGGCAGAAGGTGTTGGTAGTTATCACAGCGTAACGAATTAAATTATTACATGCGTAAAGTTTTGTGTTTCCGCGTTGCAGAACTGGACAGTTTTTTTTTAATTAATTAATTAATTTCGAAGGCTCACTGCCTTCATTCACTAAGGGTACGGTACCTGGAATGGAGATGGAAGCACGTCATTGCTGATGCTTCGAAAATAATCGGGGAAAAAAAGAAAGAAAAACTATCCATTTCTGCAACATGGAAACAGTGAGCCTTCAAAATTGATCAGAAAAAAACTATCCAATTCTGCAACATGGAAATACAAAACTTTAGGTACATAATACTTAAACCACTTTTACCATATCCATCATAAACTATATTATGTTCTCTGCCTTCAGATGGCTGACACAAGTAACTATAATGTGGATGGATAGGACTTCACTGCAAGATTTAACAAAGAGGCCCAACTGAGACAGACAATAACCTCACAAAGAACATGCAGATAAATTATCTGTGTCAAGAAAACAGTGGAAGTCATACTGAACTTCTGGATGAGTAACATTGTAAATTGTCCCATTGAAATGACATGTTACAGGCAACAAGTGACATGCGACACAGACCTCTTAGTGTCACTGCTTATGTGCGTCTAACAGACCGAGGTGACATGGTGATTGCAATTCAGTACAGAGCCCAGACCAAGTAACATGCAAGCTACAAGCAACACATGCATCTTGGCATGTCATTTCGGTACGAAAGATTGCATTTTATTTCTGAATGTTCACTTCCAAGTGATACCCGTTGCTTTGATCTGAAAGTTGCCTTAGACTCCACAAAAATGTGTGACACTGAACTCACAAGACCCTACTTCCAGGAAAACATCAGCGATAAAATTTGAACTTTTCCCTTCTGCCAATATCACTGGGATCAGTGGATTCTGATGCATCAGTATTGGTTTCAATTTGGGTCTACATTTTTTTTCTATTTACTGAATTGGTTTTTGTACTGGATTTCCTTTTTTTTTGTTTTCTGCATTTATTCTTCCACATTAAAACAGCAATGACTAAATGGCATAACTTGTGTAACTTCTTTAGTTAGGAGGAAATTACAATTACTTAAAGAAAACACTGCCTTTGCAAAGTTACTGGTGCATTTATCAGTGCACCAAATTACTGATATGCCTGATTTCCATTAACCTAATACATATTCTTAATATTTTTAAATTCACTTTCAGGAACCTGTATATAGTACAAAAGCATTTCTAGAAGAGTGGAAAAAGAAAGAAAAAAACATACAACTACAAGCACATTATCCTCTATTCTGGTTAATAAAAGATCCAGATATTATTGATTCACGTTCAAGGTAGGCAAGTACATTACAAATATTTATTTCACTAAAATGCCTTCTAAATCCATGTTCTGATAACTTGTCAATTTAAAACCATAAGAAAAAACAAGCAAATATATTTATTTGTCATGCTTTGTGTTAAATGATCTGAGTATAACAATAATTTTGATGTGGTAGTTTGAGGTTCCCTTCACGTTAGATTTTCTAGTACAAGATATCTCACATCAAGCCAGTAGGTGGCTCCACAGAGGGACAAACTTGCTGAGCCACTCCCACTTCATAGACCAATAAAGTCACCAGTGAAAAGTCATGCATCCTACTACAGAATCTAGCATATGTGAATGAAATGAGATACTTAGTGGTGCTTTGTGCTCCTGTATGAACTGTCTCTGAATATGTAGCTGGGAAACAAATCTGAATAATGCCATTCCATGGAGCTTACATCACATAAGAAAAAAAACAAAATATTGTATTGTAAATTACACTGCACCATGAAGGTACATTTGAGGTGTGGAGGAGATGGGAACAAAACCATGCTCCAGTAACTTTTACCCAGCCCCTACCTGCTAAGTTGCTACCACCTATCAATTGATGTGAGGCAGGGTGTACCCTAGAGCCATGTAAAGGAAAAATTAATACCTAAGATAAACCATTATCTGTGCTAAAAAATAATACAGGGTGTCCACATGAAACCTCCCTAATTTCAAATCAAAATTGTGAGGAAACTATTCGACATAGAACCTTGAGGTTTGCGACATCATGTAAAGCAACTCAAAAAGTTTTCGTTTTCCTTTTTTGTGCATTTCTACGTGGGCTTCTTTTGTAACCCTCCCTCCACATGGCTAGCTGATACTCAATCTCGACCCATGTGCACACTAGCATGTCAGGGGTGATGGAGTTGATGGCATTCTAAATTCTTCTGCGGAGATCACGAAGGTCAGGTACAATGAAGTGTAGACCGTGTCTTTCACATAACCCCAACAAGAAGAAATCCAGAAGGCTTATGTCCGAGATCGCTGGCCTAAAGCCTTCCTGATCACTTCTACCATTTCATCAGATGTGCATTTTCTGCCAGAACCTGACTGTCGGTTAACACTCCCAGTGGCTAGGAACTTGTCATACCAAGCCTTAATGGTCTTTACGTCTGGTAGCTCCTGTTCAAATGGACGTCTGAAAAGTCTTTGGACTGAACTTGGCGACTTAGTTTCTGGAAACTATACCATGCATTGCATTCTCTCTTGTGCTGTCATCATCATTGCTAATTACTCAGCACCTTATAAAAAAATGTTTGAGTTTGCATAATGCCGCAGATCGCAAGGCTCTATGTCAAATAGTTTCCTCACAATTGGAATTTGAAATCAGGGAGGTTTCATGTGGGCACCCTATACATTTTTACTATTATAAGCACAAACACCAGATAAAATACACTAACAGTAATCCATGGACAACATGTAAATGTGACTATAGTGTGTTTAATATATTCTTTGGTGGATTAATTATAAAAATACTGGATATGGTTAAAATATCACATCATCAGTATACTTACAGTATTGTTTTGATTTACAGGTGCTATTTTGACATTACGATTCCAGCAGAAGGCAGGAAAGTTGGAAGGTTGAAAGTCTTACTGTATGATGACATTGTTCCAAAGACAGTTGCCAACTTTCTTACATTCTGCATTGGTAGGAAATGTCTTCAATACAGGTTCTGCCCATTTTATCAAATCATACCAGGGTTACTTTGTAAAACAGGAGACATCATGCAGCATAATGGGATGGGTGGAGCATCAATTTATGGAGAAACATTCGATGATGAAAATTTCCAACTCAAACATTCTAATACAGGTAAGGTTAGACATTTCGTGAGTCTGATCTTTACTGGAAAAACTTCAATAATTAAGATTTTGAATGATAAAAACAAAAAGCTATTGACTTTTTATGTAAATAATAACAATTTCAGGTTACTTTCGAAATTTTCTTTTTACTTGTACGCAGGGTGTCCAGATTGAAACAGACACATTTCAAATAATTTGCATAATTCGGCAAATAAAGATAAATGCATACAATGTGTTGGAAGAGAAAAGGGGACTGTGCGATTTTTCACCAGAACACGTGACACACTAAACTACAGTGGCAGCACTGCAGTCATGAAAGCTAAAAGAGCATCTGTTAAAGAATGCACAGAAACCATATTCTTCTTAAAGGTTCGCATAACCACTTATGCAAAATGCAAAATAATCTAACACAGGTATTTTTTGTGGTTTTGATTTTATTTTATCTGCGACGTTTCGTCCTGGTTTCCCAGAACTTTTTCAAGCTACACCAAGATATACTGGGTGACTTGTGGGAAACGGAAGGTTTGCGAGTGGCTAGTACACAGCCGGTAGTGGTGGGAGGGAGCTCCAGGAGGTGCCACTCGCTTCGGAGCAGGCTGCCATTTCAGTTTCAATGGAGCAGTGGACGATACAGCACGAAATGTTCGCGTACGATACATTTGTTTGAAATGGGGAGTCTGTCATCGCAACACAGCGCAACGTCCGTCGCCATTTCAATATTGGTCGTAATGGCGCAGTGCCAAGCCGCAATACGATCCTGCGATGGGTCAAAGCTGTGAGAACAACAGGGAATGTTGCCAAGAAGAAGCCGTGAGGCCCTGCAAGAACAGTGAGGACATCGCCAGAGTGACGGCAGCAATCAACAGGAGTCCGAGTCGATACACACGTCAACATGCACGTGAGCCATGAATATGTGTGCAAAATCTTACAGTTGGATTTGAAATTCCACCCCTACAAACTGCAGGTGGTGCAACAGCTCAATGTGCGGGACTACCCACAACGTGAAGATTTTGCTGTGCATATGCAAGTGGCATTTGAAGAGGATCCGAATGCAGTAGTGATAATAAGCGATGAAGCTCATTTTCACTTGAATGGGTCCCTCAACAAACGTAACTTTCGATACTGGGCACTACAAAATAATCGCAGCATCCATGAAAAACCTCTCCTCTCGCAGCGTGTGACACTGTGGTGTGCGGTTGCTTTGTTTGGTGTCATCGGGCAGTATTTTTTTGAGGAGAATAACGTCATGGTGACAGTGAACTCTGAATGTTACGTGCACATGCTGAATATGTTTCTTCGACCAGAACTGCAGTGAGGAGGCATCAACATGCGCACAGTTTATTTCCAACAGGATGGTGCCACAGCACACATGGCCAATGCATCTATGGCAGTTTTGAGGATCATGTTCCCTGGACACTTCATTTCGCACTTCGGTGACGTGCCGTGGCCCCTCAGGTCACCGGACCTGTCTGCCTGCGACTTTTTCCTATGGGGGTACTTGAAAGAATGTGTTTATTGTCACAAACCCTGTACATTACGGGAGTTGCAAGCTGTATTACCCACGAGGTGCATTTGATTGACCACGAACTGTTGGCCCGTGTCATGGCAGACTTCTGGCGGAGAATGGAACTATGCATTCAAGAGGATGGCCGCCACCTGCGTAACGTTATTTTCCATACCTGACTATGTCAAATCAAATGGTAACTGTTGCTCTTATGTTTCGTACCAATAAACTCATTTTCTCTTGCACAGCAACTGGGTACTCTTCATTTGATAAACGTCTGTTTTACACAAGTCACCCTGTACATACAACAACACAACCTCACATGGCTAGTGAATCTACACTCTCGTGTGGTGGTATGCCAGGACGAATTCTATTGTGCAAGTTCAGTGTGACATTCTCCATTGTATAGAACAACAAAGGAACATAAGAAACTGTATCTGTCAACAGAAACTGTGTTGAATGATTATAGAGGGAATCAACCTCGACTGCCAGACGGTAATGTGGTGGCGATCGGAGGTTTTCCACCGGAGCTCACATGATCATTCATCAGGCAAGGTAACTAGGGATTCCTGGTTTGACTATTTGCAATATGGTGCAACTACACTTTTGAGCATGCAAAGAGCAACTTCTGCAAAAAATTCACTCTCACGATAACCAGTGGCAGATTTACGAAGAGCCTGGGTTTTTACTGCACATTGCTTTCTCAGATGAGGCCATTCTCCAACCACACAGAAAAGTAAATAGAGCCAATGTGCAAATTTTGGAGTCAGAAAATCTGCATGTCTTTGTAAAAACATCTGCACATCTGCAATATCCTAGCTTAAATCTACGATGTGACTAATGCAAACTAACATCATTAGGCCATTCACCTTCGAGGAGCTGACGGTCAAAGAAAATTCATACTTGATGCTTCCAACCATTGCTGCCAACTGTTCCAGTTGGATGGCACTCCTCCACATTGAAACTGTCAATTGAGAGATTATTTGAACACATAATTTCCTGCTTGCTGCACAGGGTGAACCAATTAAATGCTCCCTCCCAACAAACTTTCTTCTCAGTGTACATCAAGGATTAGGTTCATGCTGGCATAAAAATCTGTGATCTCCGAGAACTTTCTGTCTACATACAGGACACGGTTGCTTTTGTCACACTTCAGATGTTGAAGAACACATGGAGGGAGATTGCTTATCAAGTATATACTACATGGAGGAAAGAAGTACAGGAGGTACTGTATTGAGTTCACAAATTTTACTTACAGCTGCCCTGTATAATTTTTTAATACAACTTGGCGAGTTTATCTTCAAAGTGCATAGCTTCATTCTTTGTATCCCTATATTTACTTTACTTATTGCAAATCAAAACGTGTCAGTCTCAATCCGGACACCTTGTATATCGAATTAAGCAACTCACTGTCACCTAGGTCAAAACAAACAGCCTTTGTGACTGGTGGTAGTCATCACTAAGGCCAGCTGCACACCAGATCCGACATGACACGACGAGCCATTTTTGTTACTAACCGACTTGGTGAAGGTTTAACATGAGACTCTTATGGGTGGCTGCACACCAGATGAAACATTTGACTCTAGTCACGTGGCGATGGTTTGCGAATGTCTGCGGAAATTGGTATCGCAAGGATCAGCTTGCGACAAAAACAATCTGTGCATGCGTGAACCCATTCAATTCAGCCACAGACGACTAATTACAGACCAGAAATGGAGGCAAATTCAGTCCAAAATTTGCGGGGGACAGTATCATGGCAGCGATATCTTCATTTAATTTCAAATTAAACGTGGTTATATTCTGACACAGGAGATCACCGAAACAGAAGATCGTGTCGGATTGGGTATGCAGCTGGCCTTATTAATCCCAGTAAATAATCGAAGCTATTTACGCTTAACCTCCTGAAATTAAATAACTTGTTCTCATCTTTGCATAGTCCAATTAAAAAGCCATGTTCATTCCTTTATTGGATGCATCCATACACTGTGGAAGATTCTATTGTTAGGCACATGGGGTACAGGTGTCTCCTATCGATGTACATGGCGAGTTTGCAAAACTATGAACTATACTGCACATGGGTACTTTTGTGTAGCTGCACATTCTATCTCGATCTTGTTCTAAGCTCAGCTGTGTTGTTCTGTTGCACTTCTAAGCCACGTAATATTATAAAGTTAATGTCAGTCACATGCTTGGGGGACTACATATGTAACAAGAAAAATGTCAAAGCGAGAAAGACAAAGCATACAACAGATTCAGGTAGTATACGGAAGTAGGTTAATGAGGAAGGGGAGAACATGCAAGTATGTGTTAGTGACAAAACATGACACTTCTTTGGTTGTTACATATTTAGGTACATGGGGAACGGCCATCCCCCAAGCATGCAACTGACATTTACTTCATAATATTACGTCATTCAGAAAGTGCAGCAAAAAATTGCAGCTGATCTTAGAAGAAACACAAAGAAAGAACATCTTGCATGCATGATCTGTATAATTCACAGTGTATTTCATTACTTAAAGATAGTTAAAGGTTTGGGGCAGGTGTACCCCATGCACCTATGCATGTTAAAGAAAATGACATGCCTAATGACAAATTTATCTGATCTTACGTTTATCAGTTATATTTCCTGTTTTGTTTATCCAAGTGGCACAAACATACAGGACAATATGCATCAAAGAGATAACGTGTTGAATGGTGGGTGGAGAAAGTGTCAAAAATTACAGGCAATCAAAAGCAATTCCTGACAGTTCACATGAAATTTGTGAGTGTTGGGTTTATTGATTGATTGATTGATTGAGTTGGTGTTTTAAGTCCACTTTAAGCACAGTATAGCTAATAGAGACTGGACCTACAGTTTAAAGTGGAATCCGAACCACTATGTACCTCTACCGGGTATCGAACCTCCCTTGATTACAAGAGGACAATGCTACCACTGTGCCATCAGGGAGGCGAGTGTTGGGTTTAGAAGTGCCTGTCGAGCATAGATGCTAATTAATACAAGATGTGCATATTTTTCACGTAATTAATCCTAATAACTCAAACAGCCCCACTAGACTCAAACAAAGGAACCCTTTCATTACATGACGGTAGCCTTAACCACTGGACAATAAGGCATCATAAGTGCTGCTGCAAGCATCCATTCAAAAGCAAATATGAGTTAATGTGCATCATCTATGAACCTCATAGCAGCCCTTATATAATAATATCAAATTTTTAATCTTACAACGTCTTATAAATATATTTTTCAAGATAAATATACATGCTGAAATATTAAATTGTCTCTCAGGTATCCTGTCCATGGTCAATGATGGTCCAAATACCAACAACTCCAAATTTCAAATTACTTTCAAGCCTGTGCCTTTACTTGATGGAAAAAATGTTGTGTTTGGGAAAGTTATTGAAGGATTGCAGGCATTACAAATGGTAAGTTAGTTGCTATATATTGTATATATTGTTTGTTTATATTTCATGAATTAGCATAGTGTCTTTCTAAAATAGATGACAGAACAAACACAATGAAACATCCATGCCCTGGCTGGGACTTGAACCCAGGACATTTGGAGGCAAAATTGTGAGACGATACCAATGAATGTGAGAGTGAGAAAGGGTGTGAATGTATATTAATGTTAATGCAGTGAAAAAGCGAAATAAAGTGACAGAGTGATGAAACTTACAGGATATGTAGGACAGGATGGGGTACACCACATGTCTGCGAGATGAGTTGTAGAACACACCTGGGAACATTTACGAGCGTATGACTGCTGTGTGTGGTGGTGAGTGCATGTCCCGAACACAAGTGTATGAGTGTAGGGGGATTAGTCTCAACCAGATTGCATACACTCATAAATGTTCCCTGGTGTGTTGGCTTCTGCCGTCAAGAACTCTATCACGGATCGCTAAAACCTCCATTGTGGCACCTGACAATGTGAACGCCATGACGCACCTCACTGAATGACTGACTGGTGCCTTAGAGGCAAATTGCACATAGACAACCTCCCTTCCCTTCCAGTGCTGTTACCTAGCAAAGTGGTCTGGAACTCGTCTTGCAGACATATCGCGTACCCCAGCCAGGCCTACATATCCCGTAAGTTTCATCGCTCTGTCACTTTATTTCGCTTTTTCATGACATTAATTATTTATTGACCGTACCAAATACATATGTGCATGTGAGCAAGTGAGGCAGAGGGATGTGTGTGTGTGCGTGCATGCACAAGGACCCTATAAACTGCATTTAAACTATTGGTATAATTTTATAGTAATTTTCAATATTCTTATTTTCTATTTTCTAGATTGAGGCTTATGGGTTTAAGACTGGGAAACCAAAAGCAACAGTTATAATTGAAAAGTGTGGAGTTCTCAGACGAAAATTGTAAAATCACAGCAAAAAAAAACATTACATTATCATCTAAATCTTGTGAATTATTACTCCCAATAATAAATACAGATTTTAAATCCTTTCTCAGAGTTACAGTGTACGATTCTTAACAACTACATGCTCTTCATATCCATTCTTATACTAAAGGTTTACCAAATAATCTTAAAGGGTGCCATATAGTGAAAAAGAAAATCACTGAAACTTGTTGCACGAAAAAGCTGAAAAATTACTAAAGAAAGAAACAGAGTCAATAAACTAACTTCTTGTGTACTCAAGTTATTTCAATAAATATTATGTAAACCAAAATAACTATTAGAAATACCTCTCAACACACAAAGTTGAATTATTAACCAAAAAGTTATGAACATAGTAGTTTTCATGATTGGGGAATAAAATATGCTGTTTGTATAATAAATACACATAAACAAGTTACCAACTTTTTCCGCGAGACTGACTTTTAAAGGTAGCATGCAGGAAAATGACAGTAATCGGAAGCCAGCCCAGCAGTGAAGCAGCAAGTTTCCAAGTGGATGGTGGCAGAGGTTACCGAAATGAATAGAACCTTTAAAAGTAAGTCTCATGGAAAAAGTTAGTAACTTGTTTATGTGTATTTATTTATTGTAGTTTTCTTTGTATGTTCTTAAGTCCATTTTTACGCTCAAAAAAGGTAATTTGGACTGGATCTACAGTTTAAAGTTGGATTCTAACTACGAACTACTGTGCAATGAGCCTCCACTGGGGATAAAATCTGAGACCCCTTGATTACAAGGTGATAGCATTATCATTCCAACATTAGGAAGTCCTGTATTTTTAAGTGAACTAGCTCTATGAAATAGATTACGGCACACAGAGCATATGCAGTAGTGGAAAAGTTTTCTGCATTATACTTTAAATTTGTTGGATATTTTATCAAAACAGCAAAATATTGTGTGATATGCCCCAGCTGTTGTGTCATCCTCTTAATGTTGAGTATGTAAGCTGATGAACAGTTTGACCACATTAGAGGAGTAAAGACAGCTGTTCAAGTTGTGTATATTTGTGTGTCCTTGTCCGAAGTGATATCACGTAGATGACTCCTCGAAAGAAGAGTATATGTGCTATGATTCACAATTAAAACTTACCTTTATTACAGATGTACCGTACAACAACGTGTAATTTATTAGAGAATGGGCAGATTAATCGGTACTCTATCGGTATTGGCTGATATAAGCATATTGGTGTATTGGTTTATCGATAAAATTACCAATTTTTTTACTGATCCGATATATTTAAAAATATCTTACAATTTAGAGCATTATTGTGCCACTTTGTTATAATATTTAGGATATAAACATATACGGTAATATCGATTTTTTTAAATAATAAATGTCTAAATATGTAGATCGTTTTGCTTTGCAAAAAATTGGTTCATCGTAACATACATTTAATAGGAAGGTCAATGAACTATTTGGAATTTTATATCAGATCGGTAATATATTGGTTATCGGTATCGGTAAATTTCATATCTGTATTTGCCAAAATTTCATATCATCTAATCCCTATATTTCACATCCAATAACTATGGAACTTCCATACATACAAGGAAGTTGGAGAAATATAAAAAGGATCAACATAAACTGATTCTGGGTACTCTAGATTTCAAAATGGAGTGGCATGTGTCATATACTGCATGTCACTCAAAGGAGGACCAATTGAATGCAGGGTCGAGAGGCATGTAATGCCACTATGGTATGAAACATTGCTATTTATCACTTCACTCTTTAGTGACATATAACAAATGTTAATAGTCAGTTTGGAGTGAAATCTCCTTATCGGCATAGCGAATCAATTAATTCTACTCTACATATCCATTTAAGAGAGGAAAAAATTTAAAAATGTAAAAACTTACCTTCTACGTAAAGCTCTATCTGAAAATACTGGATACTCTTCCCTTTGCACGTACTGCTGAAGTGAATACTCTCCAGACAAACTCATTTTATGAGGAAGGAAACTGTTCATAACAATACTGGTTGAATCAGTTCTATCCACTACACAAAATGGAGACCTTTCATTGGCATGTGAGTTGAACTCGGTCACACTGGTGGCCTTTGGAGACCAAACGGGTTCATCCTGACTACTCACAGATTCCCCTCTGAGAAGTTTTGTCTTCTTACTTTTGAAATTGAAAACTAATTCACCCTTATCACTAAGTTCTTGTATCTGCTTTTTCTTCTTTCTTTCTGGCTTCACTACTCTATCTTCACTACTTAAGGAGTCACTATTAACTTGACTTTGAGATGATGGTGACTTTATCACTGGGGAAATCTTATCTAGACTCTGAATTTGATCAGAATTTGTGTTAAATAAACTTCGATTTTTGTTACGTGTAAGATGAAACGAAGAAGACCGATTGAACATCAAATCTGAATCTTGGCACAAACTAGTTTCCGTGTCTCTGGTGGATGTGAAAGATTTCCTGCGCCGTCGGGGAGGTTTTGATGGGATGTCGGTTCTTGCAGATTCACTTGACAACGTTGGTGATAGTATTACCTTATGTTTTGTGTGGTCTGAAGGAAGAATCTCGCCGAAGGATGTCTCGTCAACTAGAACTTGAAGATATTTGCCAAAGTTTTCTTCTTTAGCTTTGGGTCCTTCCTTTTTCGGCATATTTGATGATATTTCTGAATACTGAGATAATACTACATCGGAACTTTCCTTTTTATGACCGTCAACTTCATAGGATTTAAAATGTGATGGAAACTGAATGATAGTACTTACACTATTTTCAACAGAATGATCAAATGAATCAAACGAGTTCTCCTTCTCTTTACCATCAGCCATTGTGTCATTACTGGAGGTACTAACTTTCCTTATCTCCCTTTCTTCAAGATTGCAACTTGACCGTTGACTCTCTTTTCGAACGCTTCTACACTCTTGCTCCTCCTTGGTACTCATAAGAAGGGCATCAGCTGTGTGATCATCCTCCCCTTGGCATTCTTCCCCACTCTCCAAGTTGTCGCTGATTGCAGATTCTGGTGAACTGTCCTTCGATCTTGGATGGTTGCTCTCTTCGATGAAAGGAGGTGGTGGTGGAAATACATCATCGTCATAGTCTTCATCGTTGTTCTTGAGGTTTTCGTGGTAACCTTCATCTTGAATTTTCAGATCGAGCTTACCCAATTCACCATTGTCTTCTACTGTTCCACGTCCCGAAGAAGGACTAGATATTGAAAGACTGTTGGGTGAAAGATAAGCATTTGCTTCCCACACTTCGTCATAGCCACGTAGAGTGCCATCTCTGCCCAGAGTTCCAAACACTGACGGAGCAGACTGTTGGGAAAATGAAAGAAGAGTAACTACAGTGCATAAATTACATGTACAGAAATAAACTTAAGATACTTAAAAACTACAGGGTGTACACAAATGAATATCGGAGTTTTAAGCATGTGTATTTTTTCTGAGATATGCAATACAATAATGAATCATACTCGAGATGAGTAACTCAACGAGTTTCCATAACACATGTCATAGATTCATCACTGAAAATCACATGACTGAAAAACTCGTGCTCTTCCTGATCCAGCATTTGTTCGCAGAAGTTGGTACAGGCTATATTATCTGCAGGTTTTAGGGCCTGTAACAGCCGCAGGTGGTACATTCTCAGTCAGAGTTGTTTTCTTAATACTTTCTACATTGTCATGGTCACTTTTGTTAGCTCTCGACTTGCCTGCTGTACAGATTTCCTAGGATTCCACACAAAAGGTGCTTTGACACGTTCCACATTTTCATCTGACAGTGACACACACGGTTGTCCGATACTCTTTCCCTTACACAAGCACCGTCATCTGGAATTGGTTATACCACCTATGAATGTTGTTGTCATATGGGGCATCACACCCAAATCTTCATCAATAGACCCATTGGACAGTAATATTACACCTCATGAATTCCAAGAACACAAAAAGCCTCATGCTCAGAAGTTTACAACTTTACATCTTCACAACTGGCACTGTCATGCAGCAGAATTAGGAAAAAAATTTGGGTGCATAGAAACTTCCACAGTTGCTCTTTCATGTATGTGACAACTGGCTGGGTTACATAACCATAAAAAACACTTAAAACTCTGATTTCATTTGTGTACACCCTGTATTTTAGGAAGTTAATCAAAATTTCCACCTACTGACTTACATCAGTCCCAGCAATAGGCCCCACAAAACTTCTGGTTTGGGGCTAATTTTTGTATCAAAATTAATACTTCACTGATACTTGATACTTTAGCAGGTCCACACATCGCATGGAATTTTCAGAATGTTAACTAGCATTACCATGGCAACCAAAGGTAGCTGGAAATTAAGTCTTAAGTCTACACCTAATTGTGTGGCAAAATGGTTTCATACTTAAACGAGTACTATTTCAAGATTCTGATATCTTGTATGTGAACCTATGAATATTTTTAAAGCAGATTTTTTATTAATTGATTAAGTATACTTACAATGCAATATTTCCACATAGCATAACATTTATTACTATTATGTAGGGATGGGACAGATTAATCTATGGTCTATCAATATCAGCTGACAGAGATGTATTAGTTTAACAGTAAAATCAAATTTACCAATCCAATTTAATAGTAATTTAGTGCAAAAATCTGCTATTTTTTATGAGTATAAAAGCATAATTCATATATGAGTGTTTTATAAAGTAAATGTTTAAATATGTAAAAAGATGAAAGGAAATAGAATAAAATATGATCTGTGGACATGTCCTTCAAGTCAATCAAATAGTGGATTGACTAATCGCTTAAGATATTGTGTTATATAACACCAAAGTTTGACCAGTTTCAGAACAGTTTGAACAAAAACTAATTAAGTTCCTATCAACAGCACCTACAGTAAATGGACATCATGCTTGGAGAAGCAGAAGTATGATACCTTCCAGAAACAAGAAAATCTGCAAAATAATCTGATGTGTTTTTTGGAAAACATTTCTTGTGAAATTCTAGCCTGATTTGATGTATCACATCACCCCCTTTCCTTTGAAATTTTTCGTTGAATTTAATATGGCGGTCAACAATATGCCGGACCTGCGCTTGACACACACGGCTAGGGATCTCACTGTAAAGGTAAAGTGTAAAGCGCTGCCCTGTGCATAGCACTATGCCATGAAGGCGTATAGGGGGTGTGGGGGTAACCTATTTCTTTCATGACCAATTATACCCAGGATAACTCCTTCACATTCTGTAGGGGGGTGTTAAGGGAAATTTGACTCGTCATAGTTCATGTAATGAGGCTTTTATCAGTCACATAGTTACACATATTATTTTGTATCTTCTGATCCCATTTCAGTCCCAGAATCATATTTTGATATGTTTTAGAGTATGGCATGAGGGACCAAATATATTTTCTTCATGATTTTTGGTGATGACATGTTTTGAGATATTCAAGGTCAAGGTCATGTGACAAAATTATATTTTTATCCAAAGGTAGACTTGTTACATATCACTGGAAAGCTTGTTCAATTCCCTGTACAATAAGCTTAATTTGATCTTCCTAGGCAAAATAGGGACGGAGTTACAGCACATTTAGTACAGCTAAGCGGGCTCAAAAAGAGCAATTTATGCGAACTTTGACCTTGAATAATTTAACAATTACAAGACAAACTAAACTAAAAATTTCCATAGTTATTAAGTTCCATGCATAGTTTCAACTCCCCAAATTTCATGAAAATCGGAGATGACCAGGTTGAAAATTGCACATATCTGTGTTGATTTGGCATGGAATGACTCCTGTAATGAATTCCACACTTATGTACCATCCTATATACATATGTGTAATTGTACATAACTATGAAAATTATTATTTTATAAAAACAATGTTAATACCAATTTTTGCAATGAAAACTTAACATAAAAAGTCCTCCAAAGTGAAGAAATGGATTTTCGCATTTTCTATATTGTCAAACCAATGCCAAAACAGAGAATATGCAAATTTTCACTTTTTCACCAAGTGCAGTTTTTGTTGAGAGATTCATATACTAACTTATATGACCTAATAAACAACCATAAGTAGGTACATTTTACCGATGACATTTATCCAAATGCAAAACTTTGTTTTCCTAAGAAATTGGATATTAAAATGCCTATACAGGAAAACCTCGTTAATACAATATTGGTTAATACGAAGTACCCTTTAATCCGAAGTTCTTCCCATTCCCCAGCCGATAAGATAGGATTTATAATGTATTTCAGTACGGATAAATTGAAATACGGATAATTTTTAATACAAAGTTGTTTACAAGACCCTTCCGCAAAACTGGTTTCGCTTAATTCGAAGTAGACACCTGTGTAAGTCGACAAGAGAAGATCGAATGTGGAGAGAGCTTGGACGTTACTTTAACTTGACCTTGACATGTTTCCTTGTCCTAAGAGCTACTGACAACCCCAGAAAAGTAGCCCAAAATGCACGCTGGACATTGACATTCTTTGTCAATGTGCATGGGAGGTCAAGCTCTTTCCCCGCTGATTGCGCCACCTTGGAAATATTCACCAGTGCTAGATGAGAAATGCAAGATAAGATCACACGAATCTTCCACAATACAAGATGCGTGGCGCCTGGAAGTCTCACTCATCTGTCTAGCTCTGAGCTCGAGATAAAGCAATTTCCCGTGAGCGAGCAACTTTTGGCCTGGTAGCCGACAACTTCCGGTAACGACTTTCATTAAAAGCATGTTCTTTGTGCCCTGTAGAACTTCATTAAAAAATGGGAAACTGTTACAGACAATCAAAGCCGCATAGACCAACTAAAGATCGTGAACCCACTTAATGCATTGTCATCTAGGTTTCCCGCAAAAGTTGACGTCGATCTTACGTATGTTGCAACTCCAGTTTCCCGTTTCATACGTTTCCCAACTGTGCCGGTCATAAAATTTGCCAAAACAGTGTTTTGTTGTCTGCGGGACTTCTCCCCTTTTGCTATCAGCAAACGGGGGAGGGGGGGGTCCCTTGCTAATTGTTTCGGCCACAATTTTCTTGCTCGTGTGCGCACACTGGCTCCTTTCCTTTGGCATCTAAAAAAAAGCAAACAGTTCTGAATACCTTCTTCAAAACGAACAAAAACCGCATGATAAGTAAAAGAAAAGTGACCCCCTTCCTTCTCCTACAACAGCTCATTATCCGCCACTGGTGTGCATGGTAATGCGATAATTGCAGAATTCAGGTCCCTCTTTCTTGTTTGAAAGCAGCTGTCTGGATAGGAAATATTGCCCGTATTATTGTCTGTTGCATGGTAAAAGGTAAAAGGATCATTTTTTTTTTCACACTGCTGATAAAAGTTCGATCTTCGACAACTGCGTTATCTTTAAAATGCCCATGATTTCCCTTCTGCCACCTGCTGCTCTAACTTCCAGCCGATCTCATTGTGTTTAAGCTGCAGCTGGCGCCAGTGTTTAGTCTAGCGTCTGGAAAGCTCTCGCTTGCCGGTAACTGCAATGACTCATCCATTGCGAAGGAGTAAGCTTCATTGTTTTGAATCCCCATTAGCGTGCTGCTGTTAAAAAACAACAACAAAAAAACCCGCAATGCTCAATGTAGGAATACGAGAGGAAAAGTTTTCGCGGAGCGAGTGTTTGACCTCCAGAATATTCCTGAAACCTACAATAAATTGTCGATTAATCTGAAAATACGCAAGTTTCGTAAAGCTTGTTTTTAGTTCATTTTATGCTGATGAGCTAAGCGAGATTAAATATACAGTTTAAAGTGGGATCAAAACCAGAGTGATTATCGAGTGCGCCGTGCAAACAGATCGCAAGTTGTGTGTTTACTTTTTCAGAGTGGATTACAATGCAAGTTGAGGAAGAGTTTGAACTGATCCCTGCAAAGGGGGAGGGGGGGGGCAATTATAAAGTTAACTGAAGCAAAGAATACGTGACTTTTTTTACGATGTGACTACCATCAAGATTCTTCCGAGTTTCACTTCTTGCAGTAAACGAGATTGTTTTCCTTTCCCTAAGTCTCCGTGCAAACGGGTTTCTTATGAACTAAAATTGTAAGAATTTCGTGGAAGAGCAACGGCTTTGCACAATTAAAAGAAAATACCGTTTGTTAAAAGACTTTTTGCCACAACATGCATCCCGTGCATAATCGGTTGTATAACTAGGCAGGATAAATGGTGTTAACCGTCTCCTTGGAATCTTTGTGTCCGCGTTAAGCTCCGTGTTCTCATTTTGTGTAACATTTTTTACACTTTCTTTAAAACGTACAATATTATTATATAGTACATATAAAGCTTATTTTCTGAGCTGCCACCAAGTATAAAACATCCTTTTGTGGGGGGAATTTATACTCTACTTTATTTACACCTGAAAACAGGTGCCATCTTGAAAAGTTTGGATAACTCGAAGTCGTTTAATACGAAGTTGACATTTTTTGGTCCCTTGAACTTCGTATTAACGAGGTTTTCCTGTATCTCAAAGTAAGATTTGGTACATGAATTTCGCATTGGTGCAACATTATGGTGATCAAATACAAGAAACAGATTCAGCTAGTAATCCTTTAAACAGGCTAAAAATTCTGTGAGATATTTTGATTTGTGCTTTAAAAAAAATGGGGATGGCTTTTTTTTGACACAGCATGTTAAGCAGTTTTACACAGTGGAACCCTGATAATAAGTTTTTTAGACGCTTATGATTAAAGTACTTAAAATGCATGAATAAATAAAATCTGAAAAATAATCATGATATTTTCTTGTATTGGAATCACGATTCTCAATTGTGTAGTGTGAGGAAATTTACAATTCATGAAGTTTAAATCAAGTTCCAATGTGTTTGATTTTTGTTGGTATATGTCAATTCTATTTATTGTTTTCAGGTTAATGCATGTATTTGATTGATTGAGTTGGTGTTTTAGGCTAATTGGAACTGGACCTACAGTTTAAAGTGGTATCCGAACCACTATGTGCCTCCACCAGGCTTTGATTACAAGGCGATGATGCTACCACTGTGTCATTGGGGAGGCACTAATGCATGAATTTGAACTGACAGAATGGCAATAGTATGAAATTAATAGAAACAATGGGCCAGTAAAAATATTTGTAAATTATACACAAACTTGATTACTTGCAATATTCATTACATGCTGGTCAATTGGCGCTGGTTCAATTTTGTAAATCAACTACATTCAAATATTCATAACAAAAATATTTTAAAAACTTTTAAAAAGTAAAGTGAAATAAATTACCTCTTCCTTGTCACCTCTTCCAGTTTCTGTACCATTCTCATTTTCTACCACTTTTCCATCTGGAACTTTTACCTCTTGCTCCATTTCCGCATCAGACAGCTCTATCGAGCGTGATCTCATCAAAAATCTTCCCCTCTTTTCATCCAATGAAGTCGTAATACTACTACAATGGGATTCAATGGATATTTTTGGAATGATCAGCTTAGGTGGGGCGACACAGTCATTTATCAGATCGGGATCCACATAGGTAGTCTTTCCATTTGCGCCATCTTTGTCTTTTGCGTTTTCTTGCGCTGCAGCCAAACCATTATCAAGAGGAAGAATGTCCTCGCTGTCCCAATCACTGTCCGAGCTTGATGTCATTTCTATCTCGACAGGTAACTTCTTCTTTTCGACGTTATCCCCAAATATGTGATTCTCCAGCGGATGAGTGCTCTCTTCATTCTCTGAATTATCGTCTTTCTCACCAGTGTTGCTACTTAGACTCCAATCCTCGTGGATAGTTTTCAGTTCCGTGCCTTCAAACTTTGGTATGCTGTGCTCATACGTGACGCTGTTGGCAACATTGGTCTTGTTCTCGGGGAATACATATGTAGGGCCATTCTCTTGTTCATTGGCGAGAACTTGCGGAAGCTGATTCTCCGGCACCTTCAACACGTTTTTGGAAGCAACAATGTTCTCGGGGGAGGCCTCCCCATTTGTCTGCCTGTCAGCAGTATCAGATTCAGAGGGTGGTGACTTTTCCTTTTGGAAAGGTGGTGACAGCTGAAAGAACATTTGTGTCAATGTTAGTTACAATAATACCTTGTTATAAGCATGGAATATTAGGTATACATTATCCATATCAATTATATTTCTGTAAGTAAATTTCAACACACACACACAGTTATTGTTTCTTTTGAATTTTCATAGAATAGACAATTGCTTACACAATCATGATATTTTCTAAAAAAATCTTGGCAAAAACGTTAATTCAAAAATTCACAGAGGATGAAGCCATTCAGATAAAGCAAGGAGGCAATACTAGCTACTGGAATTGTTACAGCTTCCCAATAATTACTCTGCTTGATGTCTTAACCTATTCTGACAAATGCATAAACACCTTTTCACCGCATGATGGAATTAATAAATATATTAATTCTATCTACTAACTAACTAACTCTCTAGCATTCTTAAACCTGAAGGTTTATGGCTGCAGCAAAACAAGCCTCCATCTGTTCTTATCCTGGGCAACATCATTCCTTTCCATCCTTACCGATTTCCTTTAGGTCCATCTCAACATTATCCCTCCATCTTTGTCTTGGCCTTCCTACATGTCTCTTAGTACCTCACAATTCTATCTACATGATGGTTTATTAATAAGTAAATACAGTGAAACCTCGATTTTACATTTCCCACATTATGTATTCAATATTGATGGTCCCAACATAGCAAAATGTTATAAAATTTTCCTCGACTTTACATTTTGACTGATTGCTAATGTTTGGTTATCTTATATTGCTTTTCTATCTCTCCTTGTGGATCATAATGATGAGATCGGAGCAGATGAAGGGAAAAACATAATTACACCTAGACTTGTGTTATACAAGATTCAAACCTAGGATCTATGACTTCCTAGCATGTTGGAAGGACAACAGAGGACTGTTTTCATTTCTTGAAATGTTTTAGGGGGTACAGCTATGATAGCTGGACCATTTGGCATGATCTATTTCTTCTACCAGTATCAAAATCATATGAAATTAAAATAATGGAAATTTAAAGGATTATCTGAGGCTGAGCAGAGGTAACATACTAAACATATTAATGAGACACACCCACCTCATCTTCATTTAATACAGTATCATTGTATTCAAAACTTCTTGGGGGTTTGGCTGGAGGTAACGGATCCATCACAGATGTCATCCTGCCTTCATCCAAACTAAGGGCACTCTCCCCCAGGTGATCATCAGACACACCTTTGAAGCCTGTGTTGATTTCTTCATCAGAATGGGAAAGAAATTTCTTCAATTTGGCACTGATTACAGTCTGAAAAGAAAAATACATGTCTGAAAACTTATCTTTGGTATATTATATTACATGCTAAAAGAAATTAAGTTTGACGAATGGGACAGTTTCATCAAATTTGGCACCGATACGATGCATGTCTAATTCAGCAGTGAGAATATGTTAGCATATCCCATAACAAATTCCCACCTCATGAGCAAGGTGATGCATGGTTACGCATCAATCCTCACAAATGAGCTGTTGAACTTTGGCTACAGTGTTGGGCTCTGTGGAGTTAATGGGCCTCCCTGTGTGTTCATTGTTCTCAATGGATGTCTGACCAGCCCTGAACTGAGTATGCCATTCAATCACCAAGTGTGGCACCTGTTGTGTAATCATTGTGATGGTTTGCATTTCACTTTCCATAGATCTGCACAAAATTTGATGTACAATCGCTGTTTCTTTCTCATATCCATTGTGAAATCACATACATAAATGGCTAGCATGTTCACCCACCCGCAGGAAATTTTGTACACTAACTCCCAAGATATGCCAGTACTACCAACTACCATTGCATTATTCTACTACAACTGCTGTCTACATGACAGCACCAGTTCCAAAAATTCCAGGTGATATCTCATATCTATAAATACCTTGAAATTGAATGCAGACGTCTGATATTTTTTATTATTTTTATGTACATAAATGTATCTAATGGTTTTAGTTTTTGAAAAATAAAAACTAGGGCTTCGCTGATACCACTTTGATCCAATGCCACTGTTGATACTTGGAAATTGTAGCAATTCAAAGTAGTTCAGAATATGTATAAATTTTAAGATATAATTTTCCCTGTGCATCATAGCAATATACCTTGGTTTTGATTTAAAATATTCATAATTTCACATATGAGATAATCATGTGATAAGAGCAACAAAATGGAAGTATTCCATTCACTTCAAGCTTCGTTCATTTACATTGTCATTGAAACTTTTGTATGAACATCTAAACAACAGTAATTCTCCGTCATGTCAGAGAAAAACTAACCTTGCTCTTGAAACTATGATCTGATGGAGTGTCATTCCACGTATCACTTGCATCTTCTTCTCTATCTGATTCTGATATCTCAACTTCCTGTCCCACCTATAAGAAAACGCAAAAAGAAATAATAAATTTAACAATATTTTTTAAACATACTTGCTTTAATTCCATTACAGCACAGAAGTACTCCTCTACCAAGAAGAGAAAAACCTTCTGGCACTGTCATCAAATTTTCTGTTCTCAGGAAACAAAGGGGGCATGGGTGATGCACTGAGCTGCTTCCCATGTAATTCTGGCTCACACTGCCAAATGTTGTGCATTCCTCAACACATTAAGATTACTTTTATTCTGTGCCAAGTGTTTGTATCGTAGGAATGGGAAACCAAACACGCCGAAAGCAGAGCTGCATATTTAAAGTTGAATTTTTTGAACAATGAAGCAAGGGAGGGAAAGTTATAAACATGGCAACAAGGGAGGTACTTGGGCATAAGTGCAGTACATTTTCATCTGCATAGGCGTGCGCATGGGGGGCAGGGCAAATGCCCCCCCTAATCATTGAGGTCTGCAGATTTTTTTCCATGGAGGGACAATCAAGGAATTTTACCATGGGGCATATTACCCTGATAATAGGGTTGCTCCCTCAAAAAACACACCTTGAATTTGAAATTATCGCATTACTGCATCCCCATTATAATAATTAATGCAAATTAGGGATGGGCCGTTATGAAATTTTGGCCAATACCGATAAAGTACCGATATAAAATTTACCGATACCGATAACCGATATTCTACCGATTCGATATAAAATTAGAAATGGTCCATGAAGAACTTGAAAGGTTCATTGACCTCCTTAATAAATGTATGTTTCAACGTGACTGCAGTGCAAAAGAAATTGCATATTTAGACATTTACTTTTTCTAGATTGTAGGGCATGGAGATTATCCATAAAAATTACAACAAAATGGCAGAATTTTGCACTAAATTATCAGATATTTATCGATATATCGGATCGGTAAAATAATCGGTAATTTTACCAATAAACTGATACACCGATATGCCTATATCGGCTGATACCGATAGAGTACCGATTAATCGGTCCCATCCCTAATGCAAATTATTTTGACTGAAATCAAATTATACATGTGAAAATGTACTTGTAGGTTGACATTTGTTATCTAAGGGGGAGATGTGGCCATCCTTGCCCCCCATTAAGATGTCCATGCCCCTATATTATCATATTTCCACCTAGAAATTTAGGATAGAGGAATAAGCTCAAAGCAACTACAGGGTAAGAGGGTGCAGTGGCACAACCACAGGCAGCATTCTCCCCCCCCCCTCCCCCCTCCCCCAACATTGGATGGAAATCAATTTTAGGGGGCAAACATGGAAGTAAAGGAAAGCATGACTAGTAGAATCTAAGAGTAGCAGGACAAAAGGATACTCAAGATGAAATTAGTTTTTATGTATTTCTTGCATTATTTCTTCCAGACGGCCACGGCCAAGAGCACCTTCAGGGTGGACACAAAGATGAAATTGCCCATCAATTTCAAATTTTATACAAATAAAAATACATTTCGTAAAATTTTCTTGCTCCCTTCGCTCACAATTTCTGCTTTTCTTGCAGTCTTGTCAGGTTCAGAGCTCTAGCAGGTCAGCGGGAGTTGGCGGATGCCGAACGATCTAAATGAAAAAAAAATTGTGAGAGAGAATGCCATGGCACTCAATGAAACTTCTTGCACCATATTAAATCAATATTGTTTTCATTTTGCAAAAATTTGGATTTGAATATGCTCTTGCTCGCTTCGCTCGCAATTTATTGTCTGTAATGCATTGTAAATTACTAAAGAGAGAAGTTTGAGTTGCTGTTTTAAGTCCACTTTATGCACAGTAAGGCTAATTGGGACTGGACCTACAGTTTAAAGTGGGATCCGAACAACTTGTGCCTCCACCGGGTATCAAACCTGGGACCCCTTGATTACAAGGCAATGACGCTACCACTGTGCTATGGGGGAGGCCTTCTAGGGAGAGAAGTACTGCTGCTGAACGGTTTTCTCTTAAATGCATGAACAATTGTTTGGAGGAAAAGGAGCGTGCACATTTGAGAGACAATTTATTTGATTTTTGCTGTTGGTTTGTTATGGGGCGGATAAATTGATTAGGCATGTATGGGTTATATTATATATGTGTATGTGTGTGGGGGGGGGTGTATATACACACACACCCATCAATGCAATAAAACTTGAACAGTGAGATAAAATTAGGTTTTTATTTCCTGACTGAACTTTCAGCAAGGAGGGTCTGCCGACGCCTATGTTCATCTGCGGTGTCCACAACAAGGTGTGAACAAATGAGTGTCTACTTTGATTTGCAGATTGGCATCAGTCTTTGTCTTCTTGGTATGGCTGCAAGATTAAAGCAATATCAATGTCTCAATATTGTTTATATCAATGGCATGGTCAAATATCACTCTTCTTTATAAAAGAAGAGGAACATTGAAAAAGGAAAAAATGCCTTGCCTTAGTAAGTTAAACCATGTGTTTTTGTGCTTATGTTAACTTTTTATTTGTGGTGGCACAAAGAATATTTGAGAATTCTTAAGTACTCTAATTTTTATGACTTGGAGAAATTTGCCAATGACCCTTTATCCTAATCTCGAGATTCTTTACAAGAAATTAAAATTTGGAATAGGGACAGGCTGATATGAATTTTTTATCAACACTAAAGTACTTATGCAAAATGCATTGATATAGATAACCAATAATATCCCTTGTGATTGCTTACGTTACCACAATGTTACTTTAACTTTGTTTTACATATAAATAATGTTCTTTCCATTGTACAACTTTTATTTTCTTGATGTTTTGATGCCACAAATGTATATCTCTCCCAAGTGATATTTTGTTCATGTTTCGAATTACAATACCTGCTTATCATCTGCTTTGATAGAAGGTGTAGATGTTCCATGTAACAGTGTAGCTCCCTCAAGATTTTCAACATCTATACCTCTCTCACTATATTGCAGTTCATTGGTCTCAGGTTCAGGTTTTAGCAGGGATGCAATTTCATGATGATTCCCATGTGTAGCATAATCTTCAGCACACCAACCTACAATAGATCCAGCTTTTCAGTATGCAAGCACAACGTATGATCAATTTCAATTTCTTCACTGTACAAAGAGAACAGGGGAACATTTCAACACAACACATGCACCCTAAAGAACCTCAAGATGGCTGTCCAAGTTTTGGAAATATATCACGTTAAATGGTGACAGATTATGTATGTATTACGAACAAGATTTGAACACTCACTCACTCTACCAGTACAGGATTTTTCAAAATTATATTTACGACTCTAGCTCTCCACAAAACAAGATACCAAAGTTATGTTTTTGTGGGCCCCCTTTTGGCATAGTGGCAATGTCATCGCATTGCAATCAAGGTTCCCCATTTTGATACCTGGTGGAGGCAGATAGTGGTCCGGAATCCACTTTAAAATGTAGGCCCAGTCCCGACTAGCCTTTCTGTTCATAAAGTGGGCTTAAAACAAATTCAACAATTTTGTTCTTGTACATGTAACAAACTCACATGGTTCTATTTGTACTCAAAGCTTTCGATCCATATCTTACAATAGCTACTCCACAGTAAAAGATCCAGTGTGTGACGGTTGATATACATTATGTAAATATCATCTCGCCACAGCTTCACTCTTCTCTTGACATACGAGAGTGAAATATGCCATGCACCAAATAAGTCACTGATGGTTACGTAATGTATCAAGTTGCGCAGCTTCTCGATAGAGGGTGCTCGCTGCCTCGGCACGTCACTTGCGCATGCGTAAAATATACTTGTCGACCGAGCAGCGTTGGGAACTGGGTGAACGAGAAACAGACACAACACAGTTCCGATACACTCGATACCAAGGACGGACCAGCATTAGACGCCAGCCGGAGTGGAGAAAGACAGGTATATCAACTAGTTCGCGCAACAGGTGCCCGACCTTTTACCTCCCCTTCGTTGCATAATTGGCATGGCATTTTAACTGATGTTATACGTTTGAGTTGCCATATCTTCCAAGCCATCTGGATTCTGCCATGTTGCGTAACGGGGAAGGAAGGTCAGTATGGGGATTTTGTCTAATTCATTTTTCGTAACTTGGGTACACGACTGATTTAGTAACAAGAGATTAATAATTCTAAATTAATGAGCAACTAGAATGGACTTCTTTTTTACAAAAATAAATTGAGCAGTAATAAGTATTATTTTTTTGTCTCTCCACTCCGTAAGAGGCTGAATTATTACGTATACCTTTTTTTTTTAACTAATTCTATCAGTGACTTGTTTTGGCACCACCTCAAATAGTGTATGCACAATTGTTGGGACGTATTTCAAATGGGTGTATCTATTTATATTTATTGGGTTTTAATATTTGAATGAAGAATTGGGAAGGGGATTGAATGAGTGTATATAGAAATTAAATTTGGGAAGAGTTCATTGCTGTTTATTGTAGGCTGTTAGAATGGGAACTGAAATAAGTAAATGACAAAGTAAGGGATAAGTGAATGTAAAAATAGTATTTGAGGTCCGCTTAACTTTAAATTGTGAACATTATTGACTCCGTATATTTTCATTGAATTGTTATATTCCAGGATATTTAAGATATTGAACCTATTGTGCTGGTCAAATCACTGTTCCTTTTTTTTTACAAAGCAAAACTGTTCTTGAATAAAACCTTGTTAAAATTGAGTACAATTTTTGATCAATCAAAGAGTAGACTAAGTTATTATTGTTTTGCAAAATAGCCGTTGACGTAGAATAATTTAGGGCAAAAGTGATAATATATCTGGGTTGTTTTGGGCATACGTAATTTTCTTGGGAGGGGGAACTAGACGATTCCCCCACTTCTCAATAAGATTGCGTTAACCCGGATTGGTGCACTCGGCGATTTGAGTTCTTTCTCTCCTGGAGCAAGCCAAAAATCGATCCACGTAGTTCAGGGTAGTATATTGGGCTGGGCGAAATAATAATAATACTAAGGTAGCAGCTTCCAAAACATTGTACGCTTCAATATTGTATTTAGAGAATTTTGCTATCGGGTAGCAGTAGTATATGCAAAATTGAAGAGTAACAAATAATATGATAGTATTCGCCACAAGTGCATGGCATGGTTCACAGAAACAAAGTCAGACACACGAATCCAAAGTATTTCTGTGCAAAATACTGGAGAAATCCACCTTCCAGACCCTAAATACACAAGTGACACAAGAAGATTATGGAGGGTGCTTCATTAAGGCTACCTAAATACAAGTGAGAAGGATATAGAATTTGTTCATCTGATTTTCCAATGAAGTCCATGTGTCCGTGAGTTTTATTATGAAACCTCACCTGATAGGTGGATTGGAGGGGACAGTCCAATTCTGTAGCCACCACGTTCACCGGATCTTATCCCCTATACTTTTTTTCTGTGAGACTGTGTTAAGGATATTGTATACCACACAAGGTTATGGATTTGCAAGAACTGAAGCACAGGATTACAGCTGCCACCACATTCCATTCAACATGTAGGATGTCAAATACTGTTGTGACGCTATGCGTGCAACTAAAAGTATTTATGTGGAGCTCTAGTAGAATCACAACAAACTTTGGGAACTGCTGTTCAATATGCAAATAAATGTATAGGGTATTTTGAATATATTTTAAGCACAAGGTGTGACAGTTTTTGTTGCAAAAGCAATATCTATATTATCTTATCTGTTTGTGTTTTATTGTAGGTGAAAGTTTTAAAGATAATTTTGCAACATGCATGTTCTGTTGGAGATTAGAACCTGCAGCCTTAAGGGACCATGAGTCAATGTCATACTGGTTATCATTACATAAAGGGAACCTAAATTAAGCAATATTTAAGCCAGAAAACACTTTCAAATATTGATGCACATATTAGTCTAATAGATTTAGTATTAGAGTTCTGAATGTTCTACAACCAGTTGTGGAAAGTTCTACAACCAGTTGTGGAAAGTGTTCTGTTCTCTTGACCTTTAAAAATTTAGGACAGCTCGTAGTAAAAGTTTATCATAACTTCATGCTTTAAGGTTCGTTCTTAAATTGTAAAATACGACAGCTAAGAAGCTAAAGTCTCACCATCTACCAATCAATAGTTTACATGTTTATGGAAAATTTACAAATTAGTATACTTGTATATTAGTAAAGATTATTAGTTCTCATATTGTGAAAGTACAAGGGCAATCACATAATTGTGGATAGCATAGAGTATACAACAAATCATATTTTGTTTTGATCATGTATTATTTGGTTCAATATCCTATTGGGCTCATTCCATGCCAAATCAACCGATAATAATTATTTTCTAACCTTAAGGGTTTAGATTTGTTAGATTTTTTTGATTATACAATGCACCTATCAAGAGGACGAAAACTGCCAAATTTCAGATTTTTTTGGCTCTTACTTTTTGAGTTATTGACTTTCGAAAAAGCAAAAATCCCAAAATTTGATGACATTTTGAAATTTTTAAAAATCTGTAGATCAAAAACTATTTGACCTAGAGAGCTCAAATTGGTCTTATTCTCTTCTGCTTTTAATGGGCTTTAATTTCAAATGCAATATCAGTGCGGTATTTGAATTTTGTAATTTTTAAAAAACTTGAAAAAAGTTTTTTTTGAAAATCTCAAAAACACCATTTTTAATTTTTTTCAAAAAGATATATGATTTGAAGACATCAATTGATTATTTGTATGCAAAGTTCATAATGGGACGGACATGGGTTCCCATGGAAATTAAACTTTTGTATTGTAATGTGTGCGAAATTTGCTAAATTTGTTGACTTCCATGTTATAACCACATGCAGAGTGGTTGATGTTGAAGTCTTCCTGTTGGTCTATTTTATAATTTTTGGACCACACATAATATGAAAATGCTTCAAATTTATCACTTTTAATATCAGACAAGCAAACTGAAAAATGCACGAGGGGAAGTCATTAAGTAACAGGAATCTTATTCTAAACTTCATGGAGATTTATGTACAACAAAAATTTGTGTTTCGGCACTCAAAATGGTTCCTTAGCAACACGCCATAAAGTTGTCGTGATGATCGAGCAGTATGCGCCTGTGCAGTAGCTCGTACAACATGGCCGCTCCACTGTTGACTTGCACCGTAGAAGATTGTGAATTATATTCTAGAGCTACTAAAAAAAGGAACAGTGCATGTGGTGCGATTTGTTTGTCATGTGTATTAATAAATGGCAAATAATCATTGAGATATTTGTTAGTTGCAATTTTAAGGGATATTTTTTCCCAAAACTTAGGACATTCAGTTCATCCTGAACTGGATGAGTCTTGCACAGCAAGAAGCATACCTCTCAGAGAACCAGATTAATTAACAGGTTACGGGGAGAAAAAGTACAAAGATACATTGAAACAAAATATTAACGTAAATTTTGATGATACCCTAAGTATCTAATTTTAGTAGTCTCACGTCAGTAAGCAGAATTTGTTGTAATACGTACTATTGACTTTTTGAACTAAGGACTATTGTATTGTATTTGAGAAAACTAGTTAAATATGTCTCATAACAACAATAACACTTTTCACCGATTACCACCTTAAGTCCCATAAAATCATAATTTAGTTAATACAGGGTGGCTCAATAAGTCACTTAACACCCCCGGTACAAGGCCACTGCAGCGCGCAACATGGAAATGGTGATGACCAATCGTTATCAGGCCAAGGGGGAACCACATTGAAGACACCCGCAGGGTCGGCGGCCATCCTGATGTACGCCATCTTGAATTCAACTTCAGAATTTTAAATGGGAAGGGGGTCGTATGACATATCAAAATGGGCTAGAATTTCACGAGAAATGCAATGGTGAAGGTTTTTTCTACGTATCTTTAACCAGTAAAAAGTTATGACTGAATTCTTGTACCAATTTGCTCCTTTTCGAGGTGTTAGAAAAATGCCTTAAAATTCGTTTAGCGCATTGGTAATGCATTGAGATCAAAGTGACGTCTAGGGAGAGACGTTCGCATGCCATTGCACATTATTTTAATCGGATACATCCATGAAGAGCTGCTCATTATGAATGGTTGTCGCGAACAATTTACGGTGTTACGCTTCCATTATTCCAGGGAATAACCCAAATCTTTGAGTTAATGTAATATTTACAGGTTCACATTTTGAAAAAATCTTTTAACTCTTTTTACATGGTTTTTATTCCTTTTTCTTGACAATGCAAGGTAGAAATTTTTCTTTTTTTGTTTCTTGATATCAACAACACATGGCATATTGAGATATTTAGGTATTCCTCAAGATAACAAAAAGAAGCTAAAAATTTACAGTCATGCAAAGTTAAGTTTTAAAAAAGGCATAGAACACATATTTCTATGACTGGTTTTATTAGTCTTCAGTTATGAACCCCAGTAACTCTCCCAGTTTAGATTTTTACGTCCCCTGAAAAGAATACATGACTGTTATTCAAGATCATGTTAATAGCCCAAAGTGTGAAATTTATATTGTTCTAAAGTTATTAACATTGCAAAGTTTTTCCTCTGTTCTATTATTTCTTCTATTTTTAACTGTCTATCACTATCAAATTGTCAAAGTATAGGGTAATTGTTTAGGGTGAATCCTCAATCTTTTCAGTTTGAATGAGCGAGCAGTTTACGTGAACAAGTGGAAGCATGGCTACTTCTCACTAACTGCTGTGGATCAATACAAGTGTATTGTGACAAGGTACATTGATCATTCTCTTACCTTGTGGGGTAGAATCTTTCATTCAAATTTGATGACTTATAAACATGAAAAATTAAATTCCTAGGACAGTAAGACAAACTTGCAGTATGTTGGAATATATTTGACCTATATTTTCAATATGGACACTTTCCTTTTATGGACAGTTGTATTATAATGCTGATACAATACTGCAACCTCAACATTTTGGTTCCTACTGGTGATTGGCTCTGCCAATGCAAGTATCAAAGGGAGGAGGAGTCAGTCACTGATCTGTGAGGGATTTGACTTACCCTACCTAAGGTTGCAAATTTTGACTAATGCCTGAATCACACGAGGCTAGATTTTCCAGTTGTACTTGGACTAGTTGTGTGGTACTTGCTCACCTGCTAGTTTTCGCCTCACATGATACTTGTTACTGTACTTGTTAGTAGGCTTTTGTTCTCTCAAGGCATCGTGTACATCAGCAACTCAAGGGAGAACATTTTAGGAGAATAACTAGCTACTGCTGCTATTTTCCTCACAATTTCCAAAATTAAAAGTAAAGAATCACATCTTCCATGTACAAATCTCATTGCTATGGATAAATTCCTAATGAACTTCATTTTTGTTGCTCTTTTCTTTCAAGTAGCAAACAACCAACACTCAGAGAGCACAGACAAAAAGCCATTTTTCTTTCCATACTCACTGACCAACCTTTCATGCTGATTGGCTGTTACCACAGGCATCTAGCAGCCAGTGGTGTATTCTGAAAATTTGACATGGTTGACTGCAACAATTCTCATTTGTTGTACATATTTATTTTATATTAATTAATTATATTAGAAAACACAAAAACCAACAACTTAAATTTTTCTGGGAGTGACAAATCTGTGTCTAGGAATAGTACAGAAAAGTCGGTGTCATGAAGAGTCTGGGTTAAGAAGCCAGTGTCCGTCAGTGCCCAGAGTATTGCACATAACATTTGAGTTAAGATGAACTGGATAGTTTTCGTCACAAAATAAACTATATATTTTTTACATATAAAAGTATATATGTAACTGGTCAGTGTTTATCTTGTGTAGTAGTTATGCTGTCTAATGTGTTTCTGTTTGTCTTGTGTAGTATCGGTGGTGTGTATGTATGTGTCTTGTGTTGTAGTTGTGCTGTCTAGTATGTTTGTGTAGTAGTTGTGCTGTCTAGTATGTTTGTTTTGTCTTCCATAGTAGTTGTGCTGTCTAATTTGTTTATGTTTGTCTTGTGTAGTAGTTGTGGTGTGTAGTTTGTTTGTGTTTATATTGTGTAGTAGTTGTGATGTGCTTGTGTTTATATTGTGTTAGTTATGATGTGTTTGTGTGTGTCTTGTGTAGTAGTTGTGCTGTCTAATGTGTTTGTGTTTGTCTTGTGTAGTAATTGTGCTGTCTAATGTGTTTATGTTTGTCTTGTGTAGTAGTTCCTCCATTCAGATTGGGGGTTAGGCGTAGAGCTGACAACTCTGCACTGTAAAAAGCCATGTCAAGAATCAGCAATATAGTGTTCCCAAGATAAAATATTCCGGAGGTAAAATAGTCCCCCGTTCGGATCTCCGGGTGGGGACTACTTTGGGAGGTCCCTGGACTAAGGATAAGATCTACATTAGGAATAAGGATATTAAATTAGGCACCTGGAATGTTCTGAGCCTTTACCAGCCGGGGGCATTTCAGTGTACAGTTAATGATATAGTTAAGTATAAATTAGATGTAGTAGCTGTCCAGGAAGTTAGGTGGCCAGGGGAAGGGAATTGTAAAACTAAAAATTATACTTTTTTCTATGGTGGTACTGAAAATCATAATTTTGGAACAGGCTTTTTCATAAATAATAGAATTATCTCGCCTCTTAAAACAGTAGAATTTATTAATGATAGGATATCATATGCAGTTTTACAGGGTAGGTGGTGTAAAATTATTTTAATAAACATACATGCACCAACGGAAGATAAAGATGATTTTTATACAGAGTTAGAACAGGTCTTTGATAAATTTTCTCAGTATGATATGAACATTCTGTTAGGTGACTGTAATGCACAGATTGGCAAAGAAGAGACATTTAAACCCACGATTGGTAAAGAAAGTCTTCATGAATTAAGTAATGATAATGGTATAAGATTGATTACTTTTGCAACCTCAAAGAATTTAATTGTGAAAAGTACCACTTTTAAACATAAAGATATCCATAAATATACCTGGTCTTCTCCAGATGGCAAAACTCATAATCAGATAGATCAGATTCTCATTGATAAGAGAAGACATACTAGTATAATTGACGTTCGTACACATAGAGGTGCTGACTGTGCCAGCGACCATTATTTAGTAATTGCTAAATTAAGAGAGAGACTCTTGAGTGATAAATCATAAGCAACAAAATCTAAAATTTATAAAATTTGATACAGGAAAGTTTACTGATGAAAGAATTAAGAAAGATTACCAAATTAAACTGTCAAATAGATTTGATGTTTTGCAGGATTTAAATGATGATGAAAATATAAATGAAACAGACGTAAATAAGAATTGGGAGCACATACGTAATGCAATAGAATCAGCAGCTAAAGAAAGTATAGGATACCATAAACCAAGAAAAAGTAAGCCATGGTTTGATAATGAATGTCATAATCTAATAGAAATAAGAAATCAGGCTAGACTTAGGTGGTTAAATAACTCTGATGATACAAATCTAAACAATTATAATAGAATAAAGCGAGAAGTTAACCGCACGTTTAGAAGTAAAAAAAGAGATTACTTGAAAAGCAAAATTAACGAAATTGAAACAAACAGCAAAAATAAAAATATCAGAGATTTATATAAAGGTGTAAATGAGTTTAGAAAGGGGTGGCAACCTAAAGTAAACTTGATAAAAGATAAAGACGGTGATTTTCTATCTGACCCAAGCGATATTCTAAATAGATGGAAGAACTACTTTAATGACCTTTTAAATGTCCATGTACGAGATAAATCAGAAGTGAATGAAGTACACACAGCAGAACCTTTAGTTCCAGAACCTTGACTGAAGTTAAAGATGCTATTAAAAGGCTAAAGAATAACAAAGCACCTGGCATTGATTTAATACCAGCTGAGTTAATTAAATATGGTGGAAATTCATTAATATGTCAAATTCATAAATTAATTTGTTTAATATGGAATAAAGAAGAAATCCCTCAACAGTGGAAAGAATCCATAATCGTTTATGTGTTTAAAAAAGGTGATAAAATAAACTGCAATAATTACCGTGGAATTTCTCTACTCTCAACAACATATAAAATATTATCTAACATTATTTTAACAAGACTAACCCCATATGCTAATGAAATTATAGGTGATTATCAATGTGGATTTAAACGTAACAGATCAACTACAGATCAAATTTTTCACATCAGACAGACACTTGAAAAAAAGTGGGAATATAATCAAAATGTCCATCAGCTATTCATTGATTTCAAAAAAGCATATGATTCGGTCAAAAGAGATAAATTATATAATATATTAGTAGAGTTTGGAATACCTAAGAAGCTTGTTAGTATGATAAAAATATGCACCAGTGAAACAGAAAGTAAAATTCGTGTGGGTATTAATATGTCTGACAAATTTACAATTCATGATGGGTTAAAACAAAAAGATGCATTATCTCCATTGCTCTTTAATTTTGCCTTAGAATATGCTGTTAGGAAGGTAAAAGAAACTAAAGAAGGACTAAAATTAAATGGTGTGACTCAGTTGTTAGCATATGCAGATGATGTAGACTTACTGGGGGATGATGTGAATACAATTAAGAATAATGCTAAAATATTTTTCAAAACTGCTAAAGAGATAGGTTTGGAAGTTAACAAAGAGAAAACTAAATATATGCTTACAGGCCGAAACCAAGTGTTAGGTAATAATCAAAATCTAATTATTGATAACAACTCGTTTGAACCAGTTTCCAAATTCAAATACTTAGGAGTAATATTAACAAATGAAAATTATATTAAAGAGGAAATAAAAAGGAAATGCATGTTACTTCTCTCTTCATAAACTTTTGTCTTCTCGTTTAATATCTAAGAAACTAAAAGTTAAAATATACAAAACAGTAATTTTGCCTGTAGTATTATATGGATGTGAAACTTGGTCCCTTACATTGAAAGAGGAACATAAATTGAGAGTATTTGAAAATAAGATCCTTAGGAAAATATTTGGACCTAAAATGGATGAGGAGACTGGTGAGTGGAGAAGGTTACATAATTTAGAACTACATCATTTGTATTCAAGTCCAGATATTATTAGAATAATTAAATCAAGAAGACTTAGGTGGGCAGGCCATGTGGCACGAATGGAAGAGGAAAGAGGAGTTCACAGGATTCTTGTTGGGAAACCTGATGGTAAGAGACCTGTAGGAAGGCCAAGACGAAGATGGAGGGACAACGTTGAGATGGACCTAAGGGAAATCGGTAGGGATGGAAAAGAGTATATAGATCTTGCTCAAGATAGGGAAAGATGGAAGGCCTGTGTTGCTGCAGCCATGAACCTTCGGGTTTAAGAAGGCTAGAGAGTTAGTTAGTTAGTTAGTTAGTTACGCTTCCATTGAATTAAAAGTCCTTCACAGTGACAAGGCTAATGTTTATGTTCAGAAGGAAGTTTATAAACAGAATATTCGATGCTTTTTATCTGATAACCCATTTTTGACAGATCAAAGCTGAATGGTTAGTGTTGGTAAGTTAATGGTGTGACGTGCTGTGTGAAACATGATTGGTTAGTCAATTTTCCATCAACGGAACCTTAAATGCTTAGGGCTACTTGGATTTGTTAAATAAACAGGTTTTTTCATCCTTGCTTGTGAAAGAAGGTACTTTTTACAGAGTTTTTTCAATAGGGAAGAACACCAGAACACTTATGGGAACGTTATGAACCAGTTTTTGTCCAAAGTTAGTTATCAGATGACAAGGGTCACATATTCTGTTTATGAACTTCCTTCTGAACATATACATTAGCCTTGTCACTGTGAAGGACTTTTAATTCAATGGAAGCGTCACACTGTAAATTGTTCGCGACAACCATTCATAATGAGCAGCTCCTCATGGATGTATCCAATTAAAATCGTGTGCAATGGCATGCGAACTTCTCTTCCTAGATGTCACTTTGATCTCGATGCATTACCGATGCGCTAAACAAATTTTAAGGCATTTAACACCTCGAAAAGGAGCAAATTGGCACAAGAATTCAGTCATAACTTTTTACTGGTTAAAGATACATCGAAAAACCTACACCATTGCATTTCTCATGAAATTCTAGCCCATTTTGATATGTCGCACGACCCCCTTCCCATTTAAAATTCTGAAGTTGAATTCAAGATGGCGGACATCAAGATGGCCGCCGACCGTGTGGGTGGCGTCAATGTGGTTCCCCCTTGGCCAGGCAATGATTGTTCATCGCCAATTTCAAATTCCATGCCGCAGTGGCCTTGTACTGAGGGTGTTAAGTGACTTATTGAGCCATCCTGTATAAGTTTATACATAAAAATTTATGGGTAAAAAAAGTTTAAACTAAATCTCTGTTACTTAAAAATAAAGATCAGGCTTTTATTTTTGTAGGAATGCTGATCAACCAAGAAGTTGTGTATTCCCAAGATAATTGTCAGAGATTGAATGTGTATGTACTCATGTCCTAGGTGTACTAATATAAATAAGGTAGGGACACGTGCAGTTGTTGGTTTTTTGGTGATGGAAATATAACATTAAATTGTAGATATAGTTACGAATCAGTTTTTGAGGCAATGCATTTAATACAAAAATCACTCTCTCACCTTCATTATCCTTTACGTGAAGACGGGCACCATATTCCAAGAATAGCTGAACCAGAAACAAATTCCCATCCTTGGAAGCTAGCATAAGTGGGGTTCTTCCCTGGGAATCAGTAACACTAACAGATGCCCCGTATCTTAACAAAAGCTCAACAAGATCTTTGTGGCCACAGACAGTAGCGATGTGGATGGGATATTCTCCAGCCTGAAATTACGATAAAAGCAAAAATTTTAAAAAGGAAAAGTTTGCACTTTGTAGAAATCAAATTATGAATACATTAAACATAATAATAATTATTAATCATAATAAACCTGTGGCTACATGGACAATTTCCATTGTTCTGTGAAGTTTTTAAATTTGTATTTATTCCTTTCTTTGTTCTCATTTCTGAGTTTTATCTTTTCTTGTTTTTCTATCATGAAACTCCCAACATTGGCTGCTTATACCTGGTCTCATCTCTTCTCTACATGGTCCATTTTCCTACATCATAGGCTATTATTGGCCAGTGTCTGGTTCTGCTATTGTTGCAGTGTTAACACCAATTATCATCAAATAACAATTCTTTAATGTAACAACCCGACCTATGTGTTTGAGTGGTTAGCACAGCACATTACGACGCCGGGTTACCAGGTTAGGCTGGGGCATGGGTGTTCTTCGTGATAGTGCCTTCGTCAATTTCATCATATCATCACTCACCCTCATCTTCACGATTAGTCCAAAGTGACAGAAAAGTAAAGTAAAACAAACCAAATCAATCAATCCATTGAATAAAATATTTTCAATTCACTATCTTAGCACTGTATTATACCGACAACATATATCAGTAAGACACTTATTTATCACATCTGATGCAGAGTGGTACAAAACAGTTTTTCTTTTAGACTACCATAGGAATTTGGAATAATTATTAAAATGAATAGCCTACTTATATGATCATCTTGATCTTTAACCAAATACATGCCATTGTATTTAACATCAGTGTGTTCCCGTGTAGACAAGTGGTTAGCACTCTCGCCAAGCAGTCCCTGGTTTGATTCCCGTGGGAGCCTCCAAAATTTCGGCATTCATCCAGCTTTGTGAGGACAATTGGGAAGCTACTTGAAAAGAAGTAGCCGACTCTGGTCACAAAAGCCAAAAACAGTGGCGATGGGATCCGATGCTCTGACCATGTGTCACCCAATGAAAAGCCGCTCTGGCAGGCCCTGGCCCTTCGAGGGCTGTTGCACCACGGAGCTTAGTTTATTTACTTTTATATTTAACATCTCTTACAAAGAAATTGGAATTTAGAAGATTTGGGTTAGCCTTTTGGACAACAATGTGAACAATCAAAGAATACAGTACATGCTTTTGAAAGTTCCAACATTTACTGGTAGTAGGAAAAAAAATTAGATTAAAAATATATTTGTCGATACAAGGTTAAGAAATGCAAGCGAGACTTGGCAGAATGACAATGGTTTCGTTGTTAATATACGTCCATCTTCTTGAGAATCCCTTCCATGTTGCTACCTTTATTTTGGGCACCAACAGCAACAATGACCATCTTTGGAGAACAACACATACACAACCTTACCCACAGCCAGTCAAAAAATAATAAAAGACCTTCTGATATAACACAGAAACATTCAAAAATGTTCAATCTACCATTTCTATCCTCTGTGGAGGACTTTCTCTTGTGGTCATGCAAAACAACTAGCCATTTAAGGAAGGGATATGTCAAAGTAAATCTCCCCAATCCATATCCTAACATCTCACACTATCAGGGTACTGACACATTAACCCCTTCAACCTTCCCCCAACCCAGTTATATTTATAGGGAGCAGAATGCAGAATTCAATCAGAAGGTATGTTACAAATTCAACACCACCCATCTAAGTGAAGTGCAGTCTACAAAATTTTATGCCAAAAGTACTTTCTTTTTTAAAATGCTTCATATTCAACTTTTTTATTGCTTTGCCGAATAACATAGGCTTTAATACTTTAAATTAAAATCCTTGTCTTGGGAAGGTGCCACTTTTTTTTTTTTTTCCACATCTATGACGAAACATGATGCAAAATTCACATGTAATTCCTTGGTCAAAAACTCGTTAAGCAGCATTGTGTAAAAATCTCTGACAAATTCCAATTACAGTGAAGCTCAGAAAACAAAGAAATTTTCAAACATATGTTATTTCAAATTTTACTGCTATAAATAAAGCAAAGTAAAGGATTAAACATTCAGTGTTCTATTTTTTCTTATCACTTCAAGCAAAATCTAAAACAATTATTAAACTACATCAAGAAAATAAGAACTCACAGTATTTGACAAATCAAAATTTGCCCCTCTTTTGAGCAATTCAGCTGCTACATCATGAAAGCCCAGCTTTGCACATATATGTAAACAGCTATTTCCAGCGACATCAACAATATTGGTATCTGCACTAGCCTCAAGCAAAGGAGAAACACAGTCCTTCCGTCCACATTCTATTGCCTGCAAAATCAATATTAAGTGGTTGAAAAAAAAAATTAAACAATACATACATAAATACAAAATATCAACTTTTATACATAAATTAATATATACTAAGCTAACCTCCATGGTGTAGTGTTAAGTATAGCACTCCACAATGTCATGGTCTTGGGTCGAATCGCGGTCTTTGCACGGATGTTCCTTGTGAGTGTCCCTTTATCAATTTCATGATATCATCACTCACCCTCATCTTCGCAATTTAGCAAAGAGTAGTAAAAAAGTGAAGTAAACTAAACCAAATCAATTAATCAATCAAATTAATGCATAATAACTAGTATTATACGAGGGCCACTATTTATATTTTGAGCCTTGGCAACACTGATTGAAGTTAGGTGCGATTTGACGTTTGCACGGAATCGTCTGGCATTATTGACCATAACGTACTTCAAATGTTTTGTCAATAGCTTCATTTGTGTTGTTTATGTTGCCTTGGAGATTGCACGACAACAAAAAAATGGAATTAACTCGTGAACATTTTCGTGTGATGATTTTTTACGATTTTCGACATGGATTATCAAGACAAGAGTGCATCGATCAACTTACTTCCACATTTGGCGATGAAGCCCCATCCTTTGCCACTGTGAAACGCTGGTATAACGAATTTAATCGTGGCCGCCATTCGCTCACCGACGAGATTCGCGAAGGTCGTCCAAAATCAGTTGTTGTTCAAGAAAACATTGATGCTGTGTAAAACCTAATACTGCAAGATCGTCATGTGACATACTGTGAGATTGAGGCAACCATAGGCATTAGTTCCACCAGCATATATAAAATATTACATGATCATTTAGCTGTGAGAAAGGTATGTTCTCGTTGGATCCCACACAATTTGACAAAAACTCAAAAAGACGCTCGCATCAATTGGTGCAAACAAATGCTCAATAAATACAATCGTGGTGCTTAAAAAGACGTATATAAGATTGTAACAGGTGACGAATCGTGGATATATGCATATGAGCCGGAACGTAAACAGCAGTCGACTGTATGGGTGTTTCAAGATGAACCCAATCCAACAAAAGTTGTTCGCGCTCGAAGCACATCGAAACAAAAGGTCGCCTGTTTTTTCGGGAAAACTGGTCATGTGGCAACTGTGCCTTTAGAGGAACGTAGAACGGTCAACTCTGAATGGTACACAACAATTTGTTTGCCAGAGGTCTTCGGTCAAATACGGAAAACAAACAAACGCCGTTGGATCATTCGTCATCAAGACAATGCCAGCTGTCACACATCTCGTCTAACAACCGATTTTATGAACAGTCAAAAAATCGAATTGATGGGTCATCCGCCATACAGTCCTGATTTGGCACCCAATGACTTCTTCTTGTTCCCGAATGTCAAGAATAAATTGCGTGGACAACGATTTTCGTCGGCGGAAGACACCGTTGATGCGTTCAAAAACCATATTATGGAGGTGTCTCAAGAAGATTGGAAAAACTGCTTTGACAAATGGTTCGAACGAATGCAAAAGTGTAAAGTAAAGTAAAAGTAAAGTGCTCCCCTGTGCTTAGCACCATGCCATGAAGGCGTATAGGGGATGTGGGAGTAACGCCCCACAACACTTTCTTGATCCGGTCGTGAGTGGGGGTGATGTGATCAGCATCATGCCCCTGACCGCCTTTACCCCACAGGGTTTCCCCCAGGTACCCATGTTATTCGACGCTGGGTGGGCACCGGGGCCGCTTCCATCGTTAGAAAAGTTCCCGGATTTGAACCGGCCGGGGATCGAACCCGGGACCTTTAGCATGGTAGTCAGACATGTTACCGACGGAGCCACCGCGGCCGAATGCAAAAGTGTATTGACCATAAAGTAGAATACTTCAAAAAACAATAAAGCAGTTTTCAATGCCAAATTCCTGTTTTTTCATTGTTAGGCTCAAAATATAAATAGTAAAAAAAGGTAAAGGTAAAGTGCTCCCCTGTGCTTAGCACCACGCCATGAAGGCGTATAGGGGGTGTGGGGGTAACGCCTCACACTTTCTTGATCCGGTCGTGAGTGGGGGTGATGTGATCGGCATTACGCCCCTGACCACCTTTACCCCCTAGGGTTTCCCCCAGGTACCCATGTTATTCGACACTGGGTGGGCGCCGGGGTCGCTTCAATCGTTAGAAAAGTTCCCGGATTTGAACCGGCCGGGGATCGAACCCAGGACCTTTAGCATGGTAGTCAAACGCGTTACCGACTGAGCCCTCGTAAACAACATGAATGTTTGCTCAGTGTACACAACATATTTCATGTAAATGTACACCAAAGGGCAGTTTTCTCTTGTGTAAGTTGAAGAAGTTGCAGTGCAAGCATGCCACTTGCAGGCGGAATCGGATGTACACTTCGCAACATCTTATTTGACCGCCCCGAAAGAATTCTAAGTCTCGAAATCGTAAACTTAGCAACATTGCACTTCAGCTCCAGGTGAGAGTAGCCAACTTTGAGTAGGTCCTTCCACTAGACGATAAACGCTGCGGTAATAGGTTTTCAATTTAACACTTTCCATTAACTTAGAAACTATAAACCGCTATTATAATACACAATCAAACAGAAATAATAAATTGGAAAAAGAACCTTGAAGGATATTTACGATTCTGCTTGCTCGACTTGAAATTTTGGGGGTTTGAAACACTGAATAGAGTTTTTCTCCACCTGGAGGAAATTGCCATCAAGTTTGTGCAGAAAGAAGCAAATTTGTGAGGAGTTTATGCGACATTGTATTTACAATACCTTGCATAATATCGAACAGTTCTCAAAAACATATATTTTACACGACTTGTCGAGAAAATGTGCTTGAAACACAGGAAGGTGGGAGTCTTCATAAACGTCAACATGTTTATAAGTATATAAAATCATTAAGTTAACGTAGAGCAGTTGGTTAGGAGCTGCTATCCTTATTTTTCATCAAGCGTGAAAGGTCACGGGTTCAAATCCCACCCTCTCCTCTTTCTGTTTTTTGTTTGCTGAACAGATAGCGTTGATATTAGAATATTTAAAAAATGCATCCGATGCACACTTGAGGGATGCGCATATTTCCCCTTAGAAGTTGCAGATTTCCAGGATTTAAAGTTAAAACTTTTCTTTTTAGTTATTGCTCATATGTTGTGTTAACACACACATCATGATTAATTCACAAATCACATATATGTATGTATTCAGGATGCAAAATGTAATGTTATTTAAGTTATGTATTGTTTGTTCTTCACTGATACCTAAAATATTGATTATTTGATTTCGATATACTAAAAGTAGATATACAGTTATGTTAAGTAGTGATGCAGTGCAGTACTGTAACGAAGGAGAGCGTTTAATGAGTTCAAATTGCTAAGATTGGTAATGTTATGTCCGTTCCTTCGTAATGACTGTTGTCAATCCCCTCACTACCGTCTTACCATGCGTCTAAAACTAATAGTAAATCGCTAATTAACATAAAAAATTGTTATTGCGACGAAGGCCGATTCGATAAGAAACTACTAATAAGTATTTATATAGTGAGTGACAAACAAAAAATTCAAAACCTCATAATGATCGTTAACTCCTCACGGCTATGTATCTAAAATGTTTTGTCTTCTTTGAACAGAAAGTACGAGAATCAGATATAACAAACTTTCCCATATTCGAAACCACCATTACAGACTTAGATCTTGATTCTGCGCATTCCACGTGGCATGTGACTTCCTCCTATCATCGAAATAACTTTCTCTTACTATTTCCTTTCGTGAAATACAGAGACCAATGTTAACTTCTTAGCACAGTGGATAAACTTTACACCCAACGATATACTCCTGAAAAAAATCCTGCCTAGTTGGTGAATCGAACCTACGACCTCACTCGTAAGAATCAAGCACGCTACCTCTTCTCCATGTAGCTCATGTTAAATTTTGCTACCAGTTTGTAGAAACCAATTCACACATAATGTCATATCTGTAATTTCCTCATGGCAATTTTCATGAGGAAACGAATTCAGATAAAATCGAGAAAAGCTGAAAGGGAAAAATGTTGAACATGTCTATTGGCGTTTTGTCATATTTTGTAAATTGTGTAAAAATTCCGTGTTTTGAGCAAGCAGTCGTTTAGTTACGAAGTATTTTGTTGTTCGTTTAATGTAGGAACAGGAGAGCGAAAAGGAGGCATTTTAACCAGACCCTCTTGACAAGAAACTTAAGCTTTTTTCCAAAGACTGTATGAATAGAGAGAGGAACGTATGAAATATAAAATATGTGTGAAATTAAAACAATGGAAACCTTAAAAGATAATACTACCGAACTTCAAAATATGAAAAACATATTTTCGAAATATGAACTTGATGTTTTTCTTTATTATGAAGTGGAGATATGGGACGATACGATCCCGCAGCAAGAAAATTTTAAGTAAGCTACCTCCAACATTTTCAATGGTCATAATTACTAATTAGGGTCCGGAAGTTGATGAAAAATCAACTTTTTTCTGACCCTTAAAACAATGCTAAACCTGATTTCATGTCCGTTTCCCTTCAGTCAGAGCCGGAAAACAATTTATTTTAATTTTTTTTTTTTTGGCATTTTTCGGCCTTTTTTGGCTTTTAGTTTAGTATTTTTAACAGTTTTTATTGCATTTTTACTTATTTTTTAGGTTTATTTTGCTCCTTCCCTGTTGTTTTGTGCATTTTAAATGCATTTACTAAGAAAACTTACATATTTAGGTTTCTTGACATGGTCCTTTTAGCAAATTCACCATGAATCGAAAATACGGTCAATGGAAAAGCATAATATTATTCTTAGCTGAAATGTTTGGCAATGGATTAAAATACTTTGTGTAAAGATCTACTTTGAGGTTCTTTGTCTGGACACTATTATCGCTTTAATCTGTAGTTTTCAAGTAAAATTAGTCACAATATTAAATGCAATTACACTCTGGTATACGTGAAGCAGAACTGTATTTTCGGATGCTGGCCGACTACAGTATCATAGAAGGCCCACTCTGAAAGGAGACGAATTGGTTTGTTTTGGTGTTTTAAGTCAACTTTATGCATAGTAAGGCTAATCGGGACTGGACCTACAGTTTAAAGTGGAATCCGAACCGAGTGCATAAAATAACGTGAACCGTGTGGTGTAGGGGGATCGTTTGCTTATGGAATGCAAGGTCATGGGTTCAAACTTACTTCTTTGCAAAATCTTTTTCGGGACGTAAACGGCTTTCGACGAGAATGCTTATCTACGTTTCTTGGATATTTCCGTTGATATTTATGCGATTTATGTCCAGCATTTCCGGATGCAGAAAGTTGACATGTAAGCTCTTAATATGTTTTAACTTATAACAGCTGAATGAAACGAAAAGTATTTCCTAAAATCCTGCCAATCACTGAAATATTAAAAACATTAGTAGAAGCATTACTTGAGGCATGCACAGTGGCGACGATTATGGAGTGTGGAGGGGCAGATGACCCAGCACTGTGCTAAACATTATCTACCAAGGGAAAGAAACTGTCCTTGCCCTCCCCCTCCCCCCACCTTGCCTCATCAGTTTTGAAACCCAATCGCCTCCACTGAGCATGAATCGCATAAATATTTACTTTAATATCATATAATCTTATAATACGTTATTAGAACACTTCGTACTCGGTAAATAAAAAGGAAAAAATAATAAGGAGAGGGTGGGATTTGAACTTACGATGTTTCGATCTTGACGAAAACAGTAAAAAAAACGAAAGTGCTGTCACCTAACCAACTACTCCAGGAGATTGCTAACACAAAGCTCTGTAAAACACGCTAATCTCAGTTAAAGCAACATTGTGCCGGAGTTTCGAACCATTTTTCGCTAAGAACCAAGGAAAAGACACACTTTGCAGAATCGTTTGGTGTTGTGCAAGGTATCTTTACTGAACATTTCGCATAAAATCATCATAAATTTGCCTTCTTGCATTCAAATTTGACAGCAATTCTTTCCAGGTGGATGAGAACCTGTTCAGTGTTTCACAATGCACATACATATTCCTATTTTCAAATTCAGAACGAAGAATCTTGAAACATTTTCAACATTCGTATTTCTACTTAACATATTTTTGTCTACTCATATATTTTATTACTGCTTTAGGGTATCTTTACTTTATAGAATGTGAAAGAATGAAAAAAAAATCACGAGCGTTTTCATTCAGGAAGAAGAAATGTTGCAAAGTTGGCTACTCTGAGTTGGCTCTGAAGCGCTGTGCTGCCAAATTTACGAATTCCGGACTTTGAAATTTTTCAGGGCGGTCAAATAATATGTTGCGAAGTGTACATACCCCCCCAACGCAAGCACATAGCGCATTTAGTAGTTTTCCAAGCCAAATTTGTGTCAAGCATCTCTTCAGTAAGAACAATGCTGAACACAGTAATAGGTCTACCTCTATTCAACAACGTATTATCGAGAACAGACACATGCTTCAGGAACGTGGTACCTCTCTGTCTGCCATGAATGTTAGAATTCCCTTTCATATGGGCAGATGTGTCATGCTGAAGAAGGGTTTATATTTGTTTCTATGTAGTTTATTGAGGTAATATGTGGTAAATAGATAAGTGGTATTAGTGTTGTTATAATGCCATACCCAGTGGCATGGCGACTTTTCCAAAAGTGTTATCGGCCATCAGTACGATGATTATGCCTCCTAGACATTATCCCCCTGTAAAAAAACATCTTCGATCTAGATTTTTGTTCATTTCGTTCATTTTTTGCAATCCCTTCAGTGATCTTGCCACAAACACTCCTAGAAAGAACTACCACTCACGAAACAGTTACTGTGAAAATCTAATGAATAATAGTGGACCCTTGTCAAGTTCTCATTTCTTTGCAATGAGGTGCAAGAGAGAAGAAGAAGAACCATACTTTTCTTGGGTCAGTTTGGCGTTTGTGTGGGGAGCAGACGACAGAACTCCGCTCTGCTCCTCCAGCAACAGTCAATGTGGAAGAGAAGCTCAGCTGTACGTACTACTGTTGCCAACTTATTATTTTGGGGCAAGGTTTGTCCAAATCACCAATTGCACCAAGGAACTATCTTTTCGTCTATTACCTAACTGGTCTCAGTCGTAGTTAAATCCAGCCTTCGCTTTGCAGTATACCTCTAGTTGCTTCACAGAAATAATATCTCCATTTTAGGTGAGATTTAGCTCATTTCTGCCAATTCAATGTGGACACTGGCCTGATCCAGCAGGCCTGCCTGCTAACTGGGCCACTGAACAGGCATATGAATAACCTCGTAGCACACTCCCAAAGTCATCCCCCGCTCTTCCGTTGCATTGGCACCCTCTCCTCTTGTTATCTCTTCAGGGTAGCTGAACGGCCTCCCTCGCTTCTGTCGGCTGGAGAAAACATGTCCTATGCAATATCTACTCGACGGCAACTCTGCTGGTTAACGTATTTAACAATGTTGTCATTTTATTGAAGAACTTTTTAATTCTTTACATTTTGCTGTTACTTGCGGTAACCGGTTACATGAACGCCACACCTCTGGCCACACCATATGTACACCTTAGAACAAAGGATTTTTTTGTAGAATTTTGATGTGAAAACAAACTTGTGCAGAAGTATGAGGAGGTGATTTTTGAAGAAACTTCCTCAAAAGATGTGAAACATTTGTGGCAGTACATGGGCATTTCCAACATTTTCTGTGACGAAAGTACATAATTACTGGTAATTGTAAAATATTTTAATCATAACAATTAAAATAAATCTACTTTCTTGAGTTAAGGGGTTACACACAACCAGTTCAAAAAGCACGCAGCGTGCTACCAGCCACACAGTTTAAAGTAGATCTGAACCATTATGTAGGGGTATTTTATTAATGGCAAAAGCCCTAAACCTGGCCTCCCTAAACTAATAACGAAAGTATTTAGACATAGTAACAGTGGCAGTCTGTAACCAAGTCAACAGTAAATGAATGTGTGCTCGCAAAGAGCTATGCATGCTGAATTATACGGAAGAGGGAAAATGCTTCTTGACTCAACATGCAGCAAGTAATCACTCTTCCAGCATAGTATGTGTCTCAAGACACGAATATAACTTAAAAGTGTGCTCGCGGGCGATTATTAGTTCAGGATCAAACAATCAGAACTTGTGTCACTACTAGTGTAGTACAGGGTAACACCTCTGACTCATTTATCTTGTTACTTTAAACGTTCCTACTTACCTATTCTGCATTGCAGAACATTCTAGGTGTGAATAGGCTTTCCTCATGATATTTACGACAAATTTTCACATTACGAGTACTTCTTTCATCTCCTTCTTTGAGTTGTGTAACATACAATATGGTGCGTACAGATTGACTACCGTACTCGGTATGCAGTGTTTCCAACATACTTTACCGAAAAATACCTGTGTAGCTCGATGAACCATAGCCCCAAAAACCATTGACACACAGCCCCACAAACCAATTCCGGTAAGGTTAGGTTAGGTTAGGCAAGCATAGTTAAAATTTAGTTCGTAAAACTATACATAGCCCCACAAACCATTGACGCATAGCCCCAAAAACCATTTCCGGTAAGGTTAGGTTAGGCAAGCAAAGTTAAAATTTAGTTCATAAAACTATACGTAGCCCCACAAACCATTGACGCACAGCCCAAAAAACCATTAATACATAGCTACACAAACAATTTCCGGTAAGGTTAGGTTAGGCAAGCATATTTTCATAGAAAAACATAACATTTTTCACACAAAAAATGATACAGAAAGTGATTTCCGTAAGTAGTTTCTTCTGTAAAATTGAAGAAATCCATCACCCCTATACTACACTGTTACCCTTGTGTAAAGTACACTTAACCTATCGCTGGTTGACGGGTTGGCGCTGTGCTAACGTTGAAATTTATCTGCTGATATATCTGTTGTAAAATACGAAAGCTCTTTGTGACGCAGTCTAGATGTTTTGCTTCATTATGGGCGGGAAAATATAATAGGGTAGATTGTTCCCTTCCATTAGTAGGAGCTGTATTATGATCCTGTCAACAAATTGTCAGATGTTAGCATGATGTTCAAATGTCGATCAACCGCGGGTCTGTTTTCTTCGTATATTTTTTGTTTTCGTGAATTGTATTGGTCTTCTTGAATTTAAGAGACTTTATTTTCATCATGATGGACAATACTCAAATATTGCAATGGATAATGGACGATACAGACCATAAAAGTGTACGTGAGGAGCAGCCTGGCATAAGTTATCATGACAGCAACAGTGAAGTATCAGCCGTCGAAGATGACAATCAAACTCAAAGAAATGTTCAGGGCCACAGTACACTGGACGTGATGAAACAACAATGTGGAATAATCTCATAATGAACAAAAAATGATATTGAGAACCAAAAAAAATTAACGAAATTTGACAGTCGACCAATGCTGGGTTAATAGCATAAAGAAAGTAATAAAGTATTTTCCAAAATACTTTCAACTCTTCGAGGATTACTCTTAGTCTGCAACACATTTCTTTCTAGTAGAAATTGCAATATTTCCTACAAATGAAGGGTGGACGGATGTATTGTGCAACCAATCCAGCCCTGTTACCACACTGTATTTTATTTTTTGTGTATCGTATCTACTTAAAATTCAGTTATTATTCTCAACTTACCCTCAACAAAGGAGTCTTCCCATCACTGTCACAGACATTTACTTTTGCTCTGTTAACTATAAGATATAACAAAACACTACGATTGCCTTGGGACGCGGATAGATGTAGAGGTGTTCGATTAAATCTATCAACAACATTTATATCAGTTTTCTTTACACTTGTTTTTAATTTTTCTAGATTTCCTTGTAAGGCTGCTTTATGAAGTTTACTAATAGTTTTATCCTTAAGATTTATGTCAATACTGTATCCAGCTACATCCTCGAGAGAACTATGCAGCTGTTTAGTTGTCCTATTGTCAATTCCAAAACCAAGTCCACATGAACTACGCGATTCTACAGAACTTGCACTAGTACTCCGACGACATTTATTTTCCTCTCTTTTACCCTTGACGAACTGTATCACCTTCTTCATTCTCAAAGTATTAGAAGTTGACACTTGTAATTCGATAAAAGTTAATCCTCTCCCGCCATCTTTAAAATTTTCTGCTGGTAGCTTCTGCTGTTTGTTTACTATTCCATAGAGAAACAACTCTGGAATGGAAGACTTTAGAAAAGACGTAATGCTTCATGTGCAGATATTTCATTTCAAGGGACATAAACAAGTTTTTCCTTTACCAAAACCAAATGACAGAAAAAGATAAAGTGTGGAAGAGGAATATTTTTATCTTGTCCCAAATCCTTAGCCCACCCCACGCATTAAATTTTATGTTCACATTATTTAGAATAGCCAGAACAAAGTTAACCGAAAGTATAAATTACTGAGAGTTTGCTTCAGTACTGTCTACTGAACATCATTTCAACTAAATAGAATTACCAAACTACTCGAATTCAGCCCATACAGTGATATTGGTGCAACGACATATGATCAATCTCAGGACCGCACAGGACGATACCTGGCAACTATGGGTAAGAAAGTCTGTTTCTAAAATGTCCGTTTCTATTATATGTTCCGACTAAACCAGTTAATTTTTACCGATTCAACTCATAAATTGTAAACATAATAGCAATTAACTTGTGAAAGGCTTGAACATATATTTCAAAATCAGGTAACAAAAACAATTTTCTATATAAGTCGTAATATTTAGCAACGTATGATGTAAATATTGTTCATGCACGTTAAATTTATGGTGTTTTCCAACAAATAAAATCCGCCAAATGTGTAAGTTATGAGAACTGTTGTTTCTTTTCTCTTCTGATTCATGTAGCTACACGCTTGTTCCCTGTAAAATGTATCCGTTATTAAGATTATTTCTCGTGTACAATTTACATGTGTTATGTTCTGATAGCATAATATGGCCATTTTTTTGTTTGCATTTATTCCTTTTCGCAAGAAATGGGAACTAATAAAGGTGCTTGACCTACTGTGCCCCCCTCTAGAATTATGTCGAATTCGTTTTTAGTTGATAAATTTCTATGTTTTATGTAACATAAAATGTTTTCGGTTGCGGAAATCTTTAATAACTGATATATTTGATCTGAAAGTATGTCCCGCATAAGTGAAAAACCTCCCGTTTCTAAATACTTTCCCCGTTTTTTTATTAGTACAAACCGGTTGTATGTACAGAGCACACTCAAATAGCGAAAGAAAAAAACCTGCAAACCGATAACGCCACCAAACGTAGCATTCCTAACCTACCAAAAAAGTCGAAAATTGCTATCATCCTCAAACCTAACACTCCTAATGATAGTTTCACTCCTAGATTGGTTTCGTAAGTTTTCAATCCTTCGTGTTTGATTTATCAGATACCAGTTTCATAGATCGGAGACACATTAAAATCGGATATTTTGTGTTTCGCATGGTTCGTACTTACCAATTGTGTATTGCGGAACATAGTTCAAGGTGCCATTATGTTTTTTACACGAAAACAAACGCAATATTTCACATTCTGATTGCTTTTTTTATTCCTTTCTTCGCTTCCGGAACACAATATGGCGGGCACATCTTGACTCAAGTTGTGGGTATGCAGTGTTTCTTCCTTCTTCACCGAAAAATACCTACTATCGTGTTCATCACCAGTGGAAATTATACATTATGCACGGGTAGCTGATGTATAGCCCCACGAACCATACACGGATAGCCCCACGAACCATTTCCGATAAGGTTAGGTTACGTTAGGCAAGCATAGTAAAAAAAAGGGGGTTTGAAACACTGACAGGGGTTTACGTCATCAAATGTATGCAACATGTGGTTGTTGTAGGCAAGCAAATGAAAGTAATGGCAATTGTGCGTCGGTGAGCTATTTCTCTTGAAAAGTACATGTTTTCCCGGTCAAATATATTCCACGATGAAAGAAAATACCTTGACGAACATTGTAAACCTTGGAGAAACTCATTTCCGTACGTAGTTTCTTGTGTAAAATTGAAGAAATGTGTATCCAATGTATGAAACTTACCATTTATTGACTTCTGTCATTAGCTAATATTTTGTGTTTATGATGGAGTTAGCAACATCCTGTCTGATGTTTTGGATTGTTGTGTTGGTGGTATGTTCACATGCACGAATCCTTCAGGCTGGGTTGCTTCAGCTAAGGTGACAGAGGTAGGGTGAATTGGGGTAAGTGTGATCTCCAGTTATAAACCGAAGCTGCAGCTTGTTCTAAGTATTTGGAACTGATGATCATGCATATTTTGAATGTATCTGGATATGTGGTCATTGCTGCAAGCATACAGGAGTGGCATGTGAAAATGCCATTACAAAATATTTCGGTAAAAATTTACTATCCTTTGACACCTCTAATTTTTTTCGTTTCGTCAATTTTTGACATTCGTACTTACGTATCTGCTTCACGGAACATTCCTGAAGGTGTATCAACATTGTTTTGATGAAATTAATTGCAATTTTTCACATTACCCGTACGTCTTTCTGATAGGTCTTTTCGCTTGCCTGAGACGAACTTACCTAACCATGTGCCAATGGTTCGTGGGGCTAGCGCCAATGGTTCGCAGTTATTTCCAATTTCTAGATCCTGATACTAACACGACACCAAATTTTAACTATGTTTCCTAACCTAACAGAACTAACCTAACCACGCACCAATGGTTCGTGTGCCTAGCGCCAATGGTTCGCAATTATTTCCAATTTCTAGATCCTGATACTAACACGACACCAAATTTTAACTGTTTCCTAACCTAACAGAACTAACCTATCCACGTGCCAATCGTTCGTGGGGCTAGCTTTTCTCCGTCGGAGAATTAATTTTCAACAAACAACATGAATTTCAGCCATGAAACATTCCCCATCACACAAAACACCTTCCCGATGTTCGACAATGGTACAGGAACTTATTACGGTAAGTAGTTTCTTCCGTAAAAATAAATAAATGTGTCCGAAGGATAGTAAACAAGTACCAAGTCAACTGATGGAGGAGGCAGACACACTAAGATTCCTGATAGAGAAGGGGAGGAGTTAGCTTCACATTTACGTTCCCTGACAAAGTGGGCTTTGGTTTGAGCATTAAAGAGTGTATCAACTTAGTGGAACAGTACGTGACTGGAAATCAGTTGCAAACAGGATTCAAAGATGGGCGACCCAGTCATGAATGGTTTCATGGGTTTACACAGAGGCATAAACTGACCCTCCGAAATCACAGCGCACGCGCTTGAAGGTTCAGAAGGACCCCTTCATAGTGTATGGGTTTCTTGATCTTCTGGAATGTCTGATAACAGAACTGCAGCTGCAAAACAAGCCTGAAAATGTGTTCAACCTGGATGAAACATTCATCCATGATGTAAACACTGGAAAGGTTTTTGGTGGCATAGGGTTGCCTGCTAAATGACGGACCCAAGGAACAGGAAGAGAAGCAACAACTGTCCTCGCATGTGTCAATGCTGCCCGTGACATTTTACCATTCCCCATAATATTCACGGGCAAGAACATGTAGTCCAGCTTGAAGAGTAAAGATGCATTCTCTGGTACAACCTACCGTGCTACAGAAAATGTTTGGATGGACTTTGCAACGTTTTTATTCACGGTTTGAAACACAATTTCTTCCATCCGTTCCGAAAGAAAGACAGCCGTTGCTAATCATTTTGGACGGTCATGTGAGCCATCTCTCCATTGAGGTGCTAACCTTGGCACAGCAAGAAAATGTATCAATACTCAAGCTGCCACCACACAGCAGCGCAATACTCTAACCCCTCGATGTTGCTGTTTTTAACCTTTAGTCCCCCGCGTTGCACCTGTGCAACGAAAAACGTATGTCCCTTGTACCCGTTGTTGCACATATGCAACTAACAGCTTTAGATACAATTATCGAGGGTTTGCTACACTTATATTTGTATATTGAGGTTGAAACACTGGCAGTTCGGTCGGGAACAGGTTCTTGCAATCGTGTTTACGAAAATTCCAAATCCCCACCCCCTCTCCTTTCTTGAATATGTCACGTGTTTGGGCTTTGGGCTCACGTGTTCGCTGTTCAGTTGACAGACACAATGAATGCTTGGTATTTACGATGCTGTTTTCCTCCAAGCTTCCAACGCTGTGATTTAGTACTGATAAGGCACACATTCTTCTTTGTGTTTAGACCTGGTGATCCAGCTGAAGTAGTGGCGGGGGGGGGGGAGCAAGGAGAGAGGGGATATGATGAGGTTTGGCGGTGTCAGCTTTCTGTCGCCTCTATGTTAGAAATGCAATGAAGCTTGGCGATAGCCAGAGGCGACAGAAGCATGAGTCTATCCAGAAGTAGAGACAAAGCAAACAATTGCAAAGGCTTCCTTCCTTCCTCTGTTAGGAAAACCAGTTCGTATCATATAACAGCTCATCGATTTCCCTAACGCACAATCGTTTCCTTCCGGACATATTTCCACAAAGAGTCAATAGGGAAGAAGTAGATTGACAGTAGCTACACAAGATGCAAGTGCGAACGAAAAGAAGCAAAAGTTCGGGTTTTCTCCCCAAAGTAGCTGGAGAAGGGGGGCAAACTCCACATTTTTATGATTTTTTCATTGAAATTCGGGGGATGCAGCCCCCGCCCGTAACCCCCCCCCGTGGTTGAGACATCCAAATTTTACATGGTTGCATGCACTGATGTTCTAGCTGCAAAACAAAAGTTATCCGAAGTAGATTGGTCCCATAATGTCAGTTATATAACAGTTTTATGAATAATATGCAAATTGGCTAAAATTCGCTAGAGTTTTACGTTTTGCCTTATTATTCAAATTGTATTGCACCCACGAACATGAATCAAGTTTCACTCTGTTGCGGAAGGTCCATTCTTTGAAGAAAAAAAAAAAGCAAAAGTTCCGGTTTTCTCCTCAAAGTAGCTGGAGAAGAGGGGGCAAACTCCACATTTTTATGTTTTTTCCATTGAAATTCAGGGGATCCAGCCCCCACCCCTAACCCCCCCTGCAGTTGGGGCATCCAAATTTTACTTTGTTGCATGCACTGATGTTCTACCTGCAAGACAAAAGTTATCCGAAGTAGATTGGTCCCATATTGTCAGACAGGGTGGCGACAAACCTGGAAAACCGGGAAAAGTCAGGGAATTTGAGGTGTCAAAAAAAGTCAGGGAATTTCGTCTTCATTGACTTCAAACACTCTTTTGACGAAAATTGTTATAACTCGGGCACTATGGGAGCAATCTACTTCGGATAACTTTTGTTTTGCAGCTATAACATCAGCGCATGCAACGGTGTACAATTTACAACACCGGACCGAGGAAGGGGTGCTTGGGGGCACGTCCCCCGAATTTCAATGGAAAAAACAAAAATCTGGAGTTTGCCCAATTTTCTTCCGCTATTTTGGGGAGAAGGCACATATTCTTGTCAAAGAATGGACATTTCTCAAGAGAATGAAACATGTTTTATGTTCTTGGGTGCCATACAAGTTGAATAATAAGCCAAAATGTGATTATTATTTTTTTTACGAAAAATAAGTAATTTGCATTGTTGGAGGAAAATTGTTATAACTCGGGAAGTAAGGGAGCAATCTACTTCGGATAAGTTTTGTTTTGCAGCTAAAACATAAGAGCATGCAACGGTGTACAATTCAGAATGCCGAACCGAGGAAAGGGGGTTTGGGGGGAGCGACTACCGAATTTCAATGAAAAAAAAAACATAAAAATCTGGAGTTTACCCCCTCTTCTCCCGCTATTTGGGAAGAAGGTGTGAACTTTAGTATTCTTTTCAAAGAATGGACATTTCTCAAGAGAATGAAATATGTTTCATGTTCTTTGGTGCCATACAAGTTGAATAATATGCCAAAATGTGATTTTTCTTTTTTTACGAAAAATAGGTAATTTGCATGTTTGGAGGAAAATTGTTATAACTCGGGTACTATGGGAGCAATCTACTTCGGATAAGTTTTGGTTTTCAGATAAAACATCATAGCATGCAACCGTGTACAATTCAGAATGCCGAACCGAGGAAGGGGGGTTTGGGGTGGTGCGACCCCCGAATTGCAATGGAAAAAACAAAAATGTGGAGTTTGCTACATTCTTTTCAAAGAATGGACATTTTTCAAGAGAATGAAACATGTTTCATATTCTTGGGTGCCATACAAGTTGAATAATAAGCCAAAATGTGAAACAGTTTTTTACAAAAAATAGGTAATGCATCGGTGTACAATTCAGAACGCCGAACCGAGGAAAGGGGGTTTGGGGGGAGCGACTACCGAATTTCAATGAAAAAAACCATGAAAATCTGGAGTTGACCCTCTCTTCTCCCGCTATTTGGGAAGAAAATGCGAACTTTAGTATTCTTTTCAAAGATTGGACATTTCTCAAGAGAATGAAACTTGTTTCATGTTCTTTGGTGCCATACAAGTTGAATAATGAGCCAAAATGTGAAATAAAACTCTGTTCGGAAATGTGGCATGGATATGTTGCGGAGGGGGAGGTTGGTCATCAATATGAATTTCCCAGGCTTGCTCCAGACCTGAGTCAGAATTTCCACCCAAACATAAGAGTATGAAGGTCCAAAAAGCACATTCATTTCGTAATGAGCACCATGATACCATATGGTATCATCGGGCCAGTACGACCTTACTCTGATGATACCATTTGGTTGGTATCATCGGAGGAGTAAAGGTTAAGCCTCTAAATATTATGTGGACAATGCATTGAATTATCATTTTTTCTTGTCCGTATGGGAGTAGTAAGGGGACCTGTCGACAGATGGAGGGGATAAGAGCGGGTGGCGCCATCCGATAGTTGTCGGACGTCGTAGTAAGGCATTTTGTTGGGCAAACTGAAGGAACATGGAAACAAATATGTTCCATTGATACATACGATTTTTGTCGAATATCACCACCCGACAAAGTATCTCACTACAACATGCGACAGAAATTGCATGGACTGAAACATCCAACAAAAATTGCATGCATAAACAAGAAGAGCTTTAGACTGCAAATATGCTGCTGGAATTTTATTTCTCTTCTGGCTCACTTCACCTTATTGAATGTAGCTGTGCTTGCGAAGGCTTTCTTTTATCATCCTGACGTATTACTGGCTTCGCACAAGTTACATTCGTTTACAATGACATTGCAATATTCTTAGATATCAAGAAGAATCCAACCAAACTGGATATATATTGAATACTATCACGAAAAAGCGAAACATAAATCTACATTGGTGAACGTTTTAAAAATTGGCAAGTGCATGCTCCCAACCTCCAATTTACTGCAACACTAGTATTGCAATGAAATTAACGCCACTCTCTGTCCTGTCTGTTTAATCTTGTGAGAGATGGTCTTAAATCTCTCACTGAGTGAAGTTAATGTCCAATATTATGAAATAAAATACTAATAATAAATACGTAAATATTTTAATACCATATTTACTCGAATCATTCAACTCATTCAAGAATTGAGTTTTCTCTGCCAGCCCTGCTAAATTTTCACTTTCCATCTACTGATTTATACGAGAGGTGGCCAGAAAGTAATTTCCAATTAGTAGGTACATTGATTTTTTGCAAACGCCAAAACCGTGAAAAATAGTAATTGCTGCGAAACTATGTTTATGAATGTGCAGTGATGTCGGGACACATTTTTTTGTCTGTTTGAAATATCGAAATAATGCGAATTTGGCAAAAAAAATGCGAATTGTAGGCATTTTTAGCAATTTTTTTTAAAGAAATGTCCTAAAACAATTTTAAAACATGAAATCCAACATCCTTGTCTTTTCTAGGCCATGTTAGTGTACATAGAACATGCAAGTTTTCCAACATTTTACTCAAGAGTAAACTATAGAGTTATACGTACGTGGAATAATTCCGACAGCCACATTAAATCATTTATTTCCCACGATTTTTTCAACTTCTATTAAAACCATTTGCATCACGGAGCAAAGTTTCAGGGTTCTAACAGGAGATCGAGTGCGTATCTACCGTCACACGGGATCCACATCTTCGTATTTGTCGCACGAGATATGTTTTGAATTACCAAGCTAAGTGCACACTATCGGCATTTGTAATAATGGAGCTCAGTCGTTAGGGCATCTGACTACTATGTGAGAGACCCGGGGTCGATCCCCTGTGGGGGAGAACCGGGATGTTTTCCACCTATTCAAACTGCTCCGGTGCCCACCCAGCATCATATGAAGCTGGTACCTTGAGGAAACTTTGAGGGATAAAGGTAGCCAGGAGTGTGGTGCTGATCACATCACCCCCACCTTCAGCTGTGATCAAGAAAGTGTGGGGACCTAACTCCACCCCAAAATTCCATTATCTAAAATCCTTAAAATTAATAAAGGGGTATGGAAAATAACTTTCAAGATATCAAACTCTCGCGAAGAGGCAATAGCCATGTGACTTACAATTTGAAACAGTAGTTTAAAAACACCATGAAGGTATAATTTCAGATATTTACCAGAAAATGCGCTAAAATGAAAATGTGAATTTTGGGAAAAATTTTCAGCATAATCACCACCATTGTTCTGGCATGTGTCGCAGCATGGCACTAAATTTTGTATGCCCATGGTATATGTGTCTGACAGCAAAGACTGGAACTATCTCTACCGCAATGTAGCTGTCAAATTCTTGCCTTGCTAGAAACCTCTTCAGTTAAACAAAGAGATGAAAGTAGGTACATTCAAGGCCAGGGCTGTACAGGGAGTGGTCTAAGATCTCTCACCTGAAGTGATGCGAAGAACCCGTGTGTACTCAGCTCTATGGGGTTGTGCACATTCAATTGGCCTTCTGTGAATTGTCTGCACCATCGTCTGAACATACTATCACTCACGACGTCCGGTCTGCACAACTCACACAATTGCTGGTGGCTCTGTGCCAAATTCTGAGCATGCAATGTAGGCTACATCGCAGTCTGTGGGAGACTTTATGAGAGCTGCAATCTTTAACCTAGAACTGTCTTAAACCGGCTACATTGCAACTGTACCAGATTACAGCTACATGCCACTTCTTCCTGCCTGTATGTGTGTGTGTCGCTCTCCGACCACTAGTGCTGCGTATAGGCACCATTGGAGCTTTTTCAGGATGCCCCTCGTATATGAACTTTCAGAAGCTTTTATTATTAGTGTGTTCCTGTTTTTAATGTGTTGGTTAGCTAAATCAGGTACCTATACAATGCAATTCTATAAATTCCTTGCGTTAAGTTTCTAATACTTACATACCCTTTTCGTCAGAATTAATGGTATAACTGCATGTTGTCAGTTTCACAGCACTTCACTTGGATATACTGTACTGAAGCAGAAATCCCATCGATAATGTAAGGAAATATGACACTTTCTTTTGTTCGATTCAGTTGTTTCACTTATATGCAAGAGTTAAGTTGTTTGCTTTACAGAGAAGAGAGAAGTAGCTTTATGCATTGAAAAATGAGTCCGCACTCATAGTTTTTGCAAGCAGAGGGTTCCAAACCTCAGTGGAAATATCAACATATAATACCGAGAATGTATAAGGAGACTGATAAATTACAAATTGTATTTCTTAATCAATCACTCTTCACTCTTATCTCATTTAGTCGTAACTTTAAAAATAATCAAGTATTTTATTTTAAACTTACTGCGTATGACAAAATTCCATAATCCTTCCTTAGCTTGTGAATTGTAATAATTTTCCAAATTCACTATTTTGCAGTTTGAATTCAAATCATAGAGAATAGAGAAATTAAGTCAATTTAATAGAAGATAATATTGGTACTTAACAAAACCATACGTGGATCTGTATGAGTTTATTATTTCCATTTGCAAAAACATCGATTTAGTTTAGTTTGTAATTGTCAGGGAAAAATGTAAATTTTGTCCTGGAAAACCTGGAAAAGTCAGGGAATTTCATTTCTTCTTGTTTGTAGTAGCCACCCTGGTCAGAGTTATAACAATTTTATGAATAATATGCAAATTCGCTGTTTTGAGGAAAAAAAGAGAGTTTTACGTTTTGCCTTATTATTCAAATTGTATTGCACCCACGAACATGAATCAAGTTTCATTCTGTTGCGGAAGGTCCATTCTTTGAAAAAAAAGCAAAAGTTCCGGTTTTCTCCCCAAAGTAGCTGGAGAAGAGGGGGCAAACTCCACATTTTTATGTTTTTTTCATTGAAATTCGGGGGATGCAGGCCCCGCCCGTAACCCCCCCAGTGGTTGGGCCATCCAAATTTTACATGGTTGCATGCACCGATGTATTACCTGCAAAACAAAAGTTATCCAAAGTAGATTGGTCCCATAGTGCCAGAGTTATTACGATTTTTCTCCATTATGTATACAAATTCAAATTTCGCGCTCAAAGCCTCGGCGACACTGGGCTTACTTTCGTCAGACCGTGCGGCGTACTAAGGGTTAAAGCATTGAAAAGTAATGTGTGGAATCCTTTATTGTTAGACTGGCAAGAAAAATATGTTGGAAATTCACTGGGTAAAGATGCTTTTTCTGAACTCCTTGGAAAGGCGTGGCAAAAGATACCTGCTTCACATATAATAAGTGCGTTCTGGGAAATTTTGGCTAACACATAAGTCCATGTATCACACTTTTCCACTATAGGTTATAACATTCCTATAAGGAGAAAATAGCCTTGATCACACTTTACCTTGCCCTGATCACACTTACCCCACTTCATTGGGGAAGTGTGATCATGGTAGTTGTAAATTATTTCATTTTTGTACTGGAAACTGAGTACGGGGAAGTTATTGAAATTCACTCAGTAATCAAGAATAAATTGAACCAGGAAACATCTTGGTCCTAATGAGGCTGCGCAAATTATGGAAGACTAAAGTGTAATTATCCCAAAACGTGATCACACTTACCCCGATTCACCCTACTTTACTTACCATAAGACATCTCCGTGATCTAAAACAACAGAAAATGTTCATAAACAACATAATTTTCATAAACCATGGAAAGTTCTTCACTTTTTCGTGAGGATACACTGTGTCAAGGGTACCTGTTGCAACTTTAAAGTTTATGTCGAGTTTTGAAAGTGCCACTGAAGTTTCCAGGTTCAAGTACCTGACCATCCTCTTTGTGAATATTCTTTCATCAATTTCATCCTTATCGTCGTGATTTGCAAAAGTGGCAGAAAAATTATGGTAAATAACATAAATGCAAACATCAACTTCAACGGTATTTTACAGTCGTGTTGTGTGTTGTGTGATTTTTCTGTCTTGTTTTAATCTTTTACTAAATGAACGTAAAAAGAAGCATTCATGAAATGTTAACTTTGAATTCTTCAGCTATATTGGGTAGTGTTGGTTGCACCCAAACACCCTAGGTTCATATTCCAGATGTAACATATTTTGCATATATTCCTTCTTCAATTTCAAAAGTTCACTATACATCCTCATTGTTGTGATTAACAGAAAAGTTGTGCAAAACAAGAAATATCCATATGTGGTGATTTTGATTGTATAATGTATGTAAACTGTTATTTCTTTCATCTATTGTGATTAAAAGTCACCTGTCTATGATTTTAATTGTCAGAAGTGGCGAAACAACTGAAATGCCAATTACTTGATCAGCTCATCTCACATTCAGGTGTATAATTAATAAAATCTTGAGGTGTTAGTAAAAGGAAGGAGCTTAACTGCATAATTGAAGACTTGCAAAAATTGTAGTTCATAGGGGAAGAACAACTTCTTATATTACAGTTCCTTTATTTTTGATTCTTCTGATTGTTACTTTTTCAGGCTGCAGTCAAAGTAGAACATGGGACATTCTCATGACTTATCAAAAAAATTGAAACACAGGAGAAGGAAGCATGATACTTCATCATCTTCTTCATCATCCTCCTCAGTGTCATCCGATGATTCAAGCGACTCAAACTCATCTGACTCTCAGGTCTCGAAGAAAGAGAGGATCAAACGAGAAAATTGCAATGATAGTCCATTGTCTATATCTCTGTCTAGTTCAGATGAGTCCATTCCTAATGTGAAGGTGAAAAAATGTAAAAGGAGACACAAGAAGCACAGCCATGAGAGAATAAGGGAAAGAAGAGATAACAGGGGCTCTGATTTAACCAGAAGTTCTGGTACGAGTAGACATGGATGCACAGAGATTTCACGACATGCTCGAGATAATAGAGAAAGGGATAGGATAGATAATCGACAGTCTTCAAAGAGGAATCATGAGAATTATTCTGATGATGGGAATGATCGCTTTGATGCTAATTTGTCAAGGTAAGCCTGTTATGGATGTCTATATATTTTATTTTAACATACATTATTTTCATATGAGCTGGTAAGTCTTTGACCACTGCTCAATTTGTATAGGTTTTTATTACATTTTATTTTCACTTGTCAAAATGAAATGCATTGTTAAAACTGCCAACATTTCTAATGCACATTACCAGATTTCACAAATAAAATAAGTTGTTGTTGGTTTACATGTTGCCATTGCTAATTTTTATCATGATCCCTACATTTTTTTTTTATTTATGTAAAGAAGAAGATAACTGTATGACCACTTAATTTGTAAATTTAAGTTTGTATGCCAGTGAAGGTGTGTTCTTTACTTTGGCAACAAAAATCCAGATTATATGCCAATGTTTGAACTGTGTCTAGTATCATTAGTACTATTGGTAACACCTACTGCATTGAATTGTATTAGGAGATATAATAAGCCATATTCACCATTTTCCAAAAATTTAGATAATTCTGTTCCTGCCATGTGCATTAGTACATGTATATCACTTTTCTTTAAATTCAATTGTTAGGTTTTGTGTACATTTCAACAGATATTTTACAAAATTACAGAAATTGATAATACATCAGTGTTTCTAAAGTTTGATTTTTTTTGTAATTTAAGGTCATCCACATTCTTTTCTATTGTTTTGATTTTTACCTGAACAAAATATGTCCATTCTCTAACATAGCATATTTCAGGTTAATAGGTGGAATGTATTGTGCAATGATCTTGTATTCGAACTCATTTGTAAACTTGTTGATAGGTTGTCTGCCTGATTACTCCCAATATGAAACACCTATTGGATACCAGCATGTAACTATGCAACATTTTACAATCTAAAAGGTGTGGACGGAGACTGTCAACATGTAATCTACCAGACAAATACCTTTCTGCACTGATTACAGAATTTTTTTTCCTGGCAATGTTGACACTCCCATGGTGGAGGTACGATGTTCAATTAAATATTCAATAACAAGGTAAAGGTCTTCTGTAAATCTGGATATGAAGGTATGTTTTTGACAGTAAATTGAAGATGAATGGTGAACTACTCTCTGAACTTTACAAAGAAAACATGGAAGTGTATTTATCTTCTAAGTTAAACATTACTATCTGTAAGTGACTTTTATCAGTTGCCGCTGATAACTTCAAAAATGGTCTAAGAATATTAGTTTACCATTAGTCATTAAGAGCATGAAACAAATTGCTTTTAAAAATGGGCTTGCATGTATTGTTATTAATTAATATTTATTTACAGTACAGAATGCAGTTTCATCAATAAGTAAAGTAAGAATAGAGCAGATTAATCAATACTTTATTAGGATCAGCCAGTAAATGCATATTGATTTATTGATAATATTTCTAATAGTTTTTACTGATTTTGTATATTTATAAAAAAATTATTCAATTTGTGGTTTTGTGAAATACATTTCTATTTACAAATTATTTTTCAATGGTAACTTCATCAGATTAATTTATTAACCACTGTTTCACAATAAGAAAAAAATATAAAAAGTAATAATGAGTAGTGCAAGAACATATTTTGGAAAAAGAACTACTAATAAATATTTTAATATTTTTTAAACTTTTTAAATATTTTTCTCATTATGATGAATGAAATGTTAATTATTTTATATCGGATCATTCCAGTATTGTATTTAATTGATATCTGTCAAAAGTTATGAAAAAAGGGGAACTTGAATTATACTTTTTACAGAGCACTGTAGATAAACTTTTATTTTTGTTATTTTATGTCGCTTTTGGATATCATGGCAAGGACAAAGATCTTATCTAGGAAAATGTATAATTCCGAAGTGTAAAGTTCTTAGTTTCGCTGAGATATAAACAGACATTGAAAGTACAATTTATGTTTTATGTAGGCTTCAGTTTCAATTCTTGTGTTATATTTTGAAGATATTGCGAACAAAATCAAGAGCAAATATTTCTCCTCTTTGCTTAAGGCTAATTTAGTTGCACTTGATAATTCATACTTTTTGCAAATACTTGTGGGCATAGCTAGGCTGGTGTGTTTTATTTGTGTGTAACTTAATATGGCTTATATTGTACATTGTTTTCTATATTTTCATAACCTTTGTTACACATATTGAACACTTATAATTGTATGTGCCATGCAAAGTTTTATTAATATATATAGTAGCAGTTTTCAGTCAATACATATTAAAAACTGCTACTATAAATGTGCACATGCATTTAAAAGAGGGTGTTGAAGTGATTTCAGTATCTTGATCATCTTGAATAGTGAAATGTGGGGTCACACATGAAATAAAAACTTAAACATTTACTATTTTTTAGGGATGGACTGATATGAAATGTTGGCCGATACTGATAAAGTATCAGTATAGAATTTACCAATATTCTATCGATCCTATATAAAATTCCAAATGGTCATTGAAGAATATAAATGGTTCATTCACCCTCTTAATAAATATATGTTACCAGATGACTGCAATGCAAAAGAAGCTCCATATTTAGAGATTTACTTTTAAGAAAATTAGAAGATGGAGATTTTATGTTTACATCCATAAAAATTATAACAAAATGGCAGAATATTACACTCAGTTTAAGATATTTATATATATATCGGATCTGTAAAATTATCAGTAATATTACCAATACACTAATATGCTTATATTGGCCGATACTGATAGAGTACCGATTAATCTGTCCCATCCCTACTATTTTTCAAGTGCTTGCAAGAGGCACGTCAGGGTGGCTACTCACCGGGAATTCCTTGAATTCTGGGAATTATATGTGAATTTTTTTGCGTAGACGTGAAAAATTGCAACTTCCATTAATCCAAATTCCACTGAATTTATACATATTTATTAATGCCCTGAGGCAAGTTTTCACAGTTGTAGCTTTTATTTTTACCAAGGAAGGAAGAGAAAAGAAAGCTGCATGAAAAATAAAACAGAATTCTCTCAACCCATTTGTTTGTTAGTGTCCTTTACAGAACAATCTATCTGATAGATGGAAGATTATTGGAAGATATCTTGAAGTTGATTAGGCAACTTTGAAATTTTTAGACAATTTACAATTTTATGTAGATTACTATATCCCGTAAGATTTGTGACTTGTGTTTTGGATGTATTTCGAATCTGAGTATGTGAAATGGCAAATGTAAACTCCGTAATTTAGATTAAATATATATACACACCGTTTAATTGAATTAGAATTTTTTCATAAATTGGAATCGCACAGACACTTCATATTGCTAATATATTTGTGTGGGGGGGGGGGGTTAGATGGTAATATGTAAGGTTCAAATAGAGGAAACATCTACTTGTACCCTTGATTTTTTTGAAAGTTCGCCTTGAAAACTGGGAATTATACTTGAATTTTATCAAGGTCCTAGAGTGACAACCTTGTACATACATGTTCAACTTTGTCAATATTCCAATTAGAACAATGGGTAAAAAAGATTACACCAATTGTAATTATACCAAATGTGAAATTTTCATTAATTCTGTAGAAAAAAATAGTTTTCTGATTAAATGGCATTGTTAATATTCCTGTCTTACATTGCAACATCGATTATAAGTTCTTGAAGGAACTGAGACTAGAAAACTCCAAATGGGGGGGGGGGGGATATAACGTGTTGTTGTATTTATACTGAGAGTATCGAGTGTTTTGTGTGAGGAAATGAAAACAAACAGTATTCCAGTGTATTTATATCACATAGATTGATAAATGGTCCTTGTAGCCATATACAGGGAGGTTATTTCAGTCGTTTACCGTCAGCCGTCCCCTTCATGCAACAGTTCCCGGCAAATTGACTTACAGGAAGTCCGTAACAGAAACCACTTGCTTTGTAATGTTTCCACTTTTCACAATTACAATTACAATTGAAATAAGCACATACCTTGTCACAAGGATGCTGGAAAAGGTGTCCTCCCAAATCCAAATATTTCTGGCACCTTATTTCTGACATCTAATCCTAGATTAGACATCGCTACTTTATCCTCAGTTGTCGCGACAGCGCCGGCAGCTTATTGGGAGTTGGGGGAGTTGTCAGCCGCGAGAGGGTGCTTCATACTGAACAAACGCATCACCAGTCGCCAGTGATGCCAACCGTAGGGACATGTCCCTACGCATAGGGACTTTCACTATATTTCGCCTGCGTAGGGACAGATTTTACCAAATGAGGGAAAACGAAGGAATTTTTTTCAATCTTGGAAAAGAACATTTTTTTTGTGCAAAGGTGCAAAGTTTAATATAAGGCCATGGATGTTCCCAAGGTAAAATATTCCGGAGGTAAAATAGTCCCCCGTTCAGATCTCCGGGTGGGGACTACTTTGGGAGGTCCCTGGACTAAGGATAAGATCTACATTAGGAATAAGGATATTAAATTAGGCACCTGGAATGTTCTGAGCCTTTACCGGCCTGGGGCATTTCAATGTACAGTTAATGAGATAGTTAAGTATAAATTAGATGTAGTAGCTGTCCAGGAAGTTAGGTGGCCAGGAGAAGGTAATTGTAAAACTAAAAATTATGCTTTTTTTCTATGGTGGTACTGAAAATCATAATTTTGGAACAGGCTTTTTCATAAATAATAGAATTATCTCGGCTCTTAAAACAGTAGAATTTATTAATGATAGGATATCATATGCAGTTTTACAGGGTAGGTGCTGCAAAATTATTTTAATAAACATACATGCACCAACGGAAGATAAAGATGATAATACTAAAGATGATTTTTATGCAGAGTTAGAACAGGTCTTTGATAAATTTTCTCAGTATGATATGAAAATTCTGTTAGGTGACTGTAATGCACAGATTGGCAAAGAGACATTTAAACCCACGATTGGTAAAGAAAGTCTTCATGAATTAAGTAATGATAATGGTATAAGATTGATTACTTTTGCAACCTCAAAGAATTTAATTGTGAAAAGTACCACTTTTAAACATAATGATATCCATAAATATACCTGGTCTTCTCCAGATGGTAAAACTCAAAATCAGATAGATCATATTCTCATTGATAAGAGAAGGCATACTAGTATAATTGACGTTCGTACACATAGAGGTGCTGACTGTGCCAGTGACCATTATTTAGTAATTGTTAAATTAAGAGAAAGACTCTGAGTGATAAATCATAAGCAACAAAATCTAAAATTTATAAAATTTGATACAGGAAAGTTTACTGATGAAAGAATTAAGAAAGATTACCAAATTAAACTGTCAAATACATTTGATATTTTGCAGTATTTAAATGATGATGAAAATATAAATGAAACAGACGTAAATAAGAATTGGGAGCACACACGTAATGCAATAGAATCAGCAGCTAAAGAAAGTATAGGATACCATAAACCGAGAAAAAGTAAGCCATGGTTTGATAATGAATGTCATAATCTAATAGAAATAAGAAATCAGGCTAGACTTAGGTGATTAAATAACTCTGATGATACAAATCTAAACAATTATAATAGAATAAAGCGAGAAATTAACCGCACATTTAGAAGTAAAAAAAGAGATTACTTGAAAAGCAAAATTAACGAAATTGAAACAAACTGCAAAAATAAAAATATCAGAGATTTATATAAAGGTGTAAATGAGTTTAGAAAGGGGTGGCAACCTAAAGTAAACTTGATAAAAGATAAAGACGGTGATTTTCTAGCTGACCCAAGCAATATTCTAAATAGATGGAAGAACTACTTTAATGACCTTTTAAATGTCCATGTAGGAGATAAATCAGAATTAAATGAAGTCCACACAGCAGAACCTTTAGTTCCAGAACCTAACTTGACTGAAGTTAAAGATGCTATTAAAAGGCTAAAGAATAACAAAGCACCTGGCATTGATTTAATACCAGCTGAGTTAATTAAATATGGTGGAAATTCATTAATATGTCAAATTCATAAATTAATTTGTTTAATATGGAATAAAGAAGAAATCCCTCAACAGTGGAAAGGATCCATAATTGTTCCTGTGTTTAAAAAAGGTGATAAAATGAACTGCAATAATTACCGTGGAATTTCTTTACTCTCAACAACATATAAAATATTATCTAACATTCTTTTAACAAGACTAACCCCATATGCTAATGAAATTATAGGTGATTATCAATGTGGATTTAAACGTAACAGATCAACTACAGATCAAATTTTTCACATCAGACAGACACTTGAAAAAAGTGGGAATATAATCAAAATGTCCATCAGCTATTCATTGATTTTAAAAAAGCATATGATTCGGTCAAAAGAGATAAATTATATAATATATTAGTAGAGTTTGGAATACCTAAGAAGCTTGTTAGTATGATAAAAATATGCACCAGTGAAACAGAAAGTAAAATTCGTGTGGGTATTAATATGTCTGACAAATTTACAATTCATGATGGGTTAAAACAAGAAGATGCGTTATCTCCATTGCTCTTTAATTTTGCCTTAGAATATGCTGTTTAGGAAGGTAAGGGAAACTAAAGAAGGACTAAAATTAAATGGTGTGACTCAGTTGTTAGCATATGCAGATGATGTAGACTTACTGGGGGATGATGTGAATACAATTAAGAATAATGCTAAAATATTTTTCAAAACTGCTAAAGAGATAGGTTTGGAAGTTAACAAAGAGAAAACTAAATATATGCTTACAGGCCGAAACCAAGTGTTAGGTAATAATCAAAAGCTAATTATTGATAACAACTCTTTTGAACCAGTTTTCAAATTCAAATACTTAGGAGTAATATTAACAAATGAAAATTATATTAAAGAGGAAATAGAAAGTAGGCTTAATTCAGGAAATGCATGTTACTTCTCTCTTCATAAACTTTTGTCTTCTCGTTTAATATCTAAGAAACTAAAAGTTAAAATATTCAAAACAGTAATTTTGCCTGTAGTATTATATGGATGTGAAACTTGGTCCCTTACATTGAAAGAGGAACATAAATTGAGAGTATTTGAAAATAAGATCCTTAGGAAAATCTTTGGACCTGAAAGGGATGAGGAGACAGGTGAGTGGAGAAGGTTACATAATTTAGAAGTACATAATTTGTATTCATGTCCACATATTATTAGAATAATTAAACCAAGAAGACTTAGGTGGGCAGGCCATGTGGCACGAATGGGAGAGGAAAGAGGAGTTTACAGGATTCTTGTTGGGAAACCTGATGGTAAGAGACCTGTAGGAAGGCCAAGACGAAGATGGAGGGAAAACGTTGAGATGGACCTAAGGGAAATCGGTAGGGATGGAAAAGAGTATATAGATCTTGCTCAAGATAGGGACAGATGGAAGGCCTGTGTTGCTGCAGCCATGAACCTTCGGGTTTATGAAGGCTAGAGAGTTAGTTAGTTAGTTAGTTAGAAAGGTGCAAAGCTTACTCGCTAGTCAGTTGCACTTTCTTCATGCTCGGTTTGGAATGAATGGATTACTTTATCTGGATACTTTAGCGAGGAGGAGAAAAATAAACTAATCAACAAATCTCCATCAGAATTTTGAAACGTGTTATCGGTTACCAAGAACTTTCAAGGCAAGTTCTTTTTGGAAAACATTTCCACTCTCGCGAAAATATTGCTAACATTGCCACATTCTAACGTGGAAACGGAAAGAATATTTTCAATGTTAAGTGATACAAAAACAAAAAAAGATAAATAAAATGGGACCAGAATTGTTCAAGACTGCAGGAAATACAGCATCACCAACCAACATCTATCTCTTCACAGCAGCGGCATGTATGACTTCAAATAACATAATCAACAGTAAACGACTCAACGTTATTCATTAGAGGTGTGCGGGATCCCGAAAAGTCAGGACCAGGATCGGGAAAAAAAATTTCACGTCCCGATCCCGATTTTGGGAAATGACTTCCTGACTTTTCGGGATCCCAAACAGTCGGGGAAATATCGAATGGTCACTTTAAAAAGTCGTTAATTCTCAACGTTTTCTGCATTGTAAGTTTCTGGAACTTATCGGAAATTGTAAGTTTTTATTCTAGAAATGCAAAAACAATCACTTAAAGTGAAAAGCAAATTTTTTCGGCCCGAATGTCGGGGTTTACAAAAATTCCCGTCCCGACCCAAAAAAGTCTGTCCCGCACACCCTTATTATTCATTAAGGCAAGAATTTACAATTACGGACCATTCTGTAATTTCTATGCTATGTCTTATACTCATGAAATAATTAGTCGTGATGATTTATCTCAAGTTAACATGGGGTGAGGTAAAAAAAAATGTTCATTAACGTGTAGAAGTTGTAAAATAAGCTTTTCAATTCTCGCAATGATTCTCAGTATACAAATATGGTAGCCATATTTGTTGATATGAACAATTGACGACGTTCGCAATTAGTTACGCTGTCTACAGCGTTGGCACACTGTTGATTTCATACTTGGAGAGCATGGATTGTGTAATAATGGCGGAAGAGAACAGTAAAAATGTTGTTAATGTTGTACAGATTGTTAGGTGGAATGTGCAGGAGGATGGCCGTGGGCTAATTAATAAACTTATGGATTTCGGTATATTGCCCAAAGAAGTTGCTTACATGTGACAGCGACAGTCACGATGTAGAAGAACATGTGGAGTGTGGATTGATTTGATTACAGGTAAGTTTGGCAATAGTGCATCGATCGTAAAAGTGCAGGATACGAAAATGGCATCTTCGATGATGAACGTTTGCCGTTAAAGTGCTACGAATATAAGATTTTTTATCGGTTCGTAATCACAATTAACGCAAAACTATTCACGTATAGCCCCACTGACCATTCTAGGTAAGGTTAGGTTAAGTTAGGTTAGGCAAGGCAAACAGAGTTAAAATTTGGGGTCGAAAAACCATGCTCTGGTAGCCCCACAAACCATTGACGAATAGCCCCATGAACCATTCAGGTAAGGTTAGGTTAGGTTAGGATAGGCAAACAGTTAAAATTTGGGGTCGTAGTAATATCAGGAATGTATATTTTGTTTTTTTAAGTATTGGAAACACAAAATCTTCCAGTAAATAATGAGCAATCGTGCTGATCGCGGACCACTCAATTTCACTTATTTTGCAATTTCTACACGTGAGCCTCAAATTCGTGATTAGGAAGCCTCAATTAGTGATTATGCGAAATATTACAAAAATCGGTCAGGGGTCCTGTATTGTAAATTCGCTCCTTCATTAATTGTGGAAGCACCGAGCAGAAAGATTTGGTAAGTAAATGTGTATATTTTATCTTCTGTTTTGCACGCTCATGAGGTGTTGTTTTTTTTTAGTCGCTTTACTTGGCGTAGGGACATTTGGTCAGTTGTAGGAACATTGCCGAATAATGGTTAGCAACACTGTCGGCTACCAGACGTAGTGAGTGTACCGTACCCTCATGCACACTTCTGTTTGCGTTTATCAGTACGCGTGTTTTTTATACTGTTTTATTGAGTTAGTGCTATTCAGTGCTAGTGCTTTATTGTGTGTTAATTGTTATTCATTCATTAGTTATGCCGCTAAACAAATATAGTCTTGAACAAAGAGTTTTTATTTATGATAATTACATGAAAACGAATTCTTGCAGAAAAGTGGTCAGGCAATTATGAGAGACAGGATCTCTTGAACCTAAGAAACGTGTTGTATTGCTGTTAAGGAGGTCATTTTCAACATCTCTTATAACACAGGAGGTTAGTGATCATCATTATTATTATTACTTTTAAATATCATTTTACGGTTTCGGTTTGCTTTATGCGCCGGGATGCTGTCTTCCATTCCTGTCAAACTGAGGATAAAATAGCGATGTCTAATCCAAGATTAGATGTCAGAAATAAGGTGCCAGAAATATTTGTATTTGGGAGGACACCTTTTCCAGCATCCTTGCGACAAGGTACGTGCTTATTTCAATTGTAATTGTAACTGTAATTGTGAAAAGTGGAAACATTACAAACCAAGCGGTTTCTGTTACGGACTTCCTGTAAGTCAATTTGCCGGGAACTGTTGCATGAAGGGAGTGCTCGACGGCCGACAGTCTGACGGTAAACGACTGAAATAACCTCCCTTGTACATCTTGTATAAAGAATATTATTAATATTAACTTGACTCTTTGAAAAAGATGAATGTGCAGTGCATCAAAACATTGAGCAAGAAATTGTAGCCACTAGAGAAACATTCTTATTGATAATATTATTTACTATCAATTACTTAATGTTCTAATATTCATAATTTTTTCCATGTTTAGATATCAGTGTATATCGGTATTAGTATCAACTCAAATTTATCTTGCAGCACTTCAGTTTTTTTTTACACTGTATGCAAAATGTTAACCAAGAACAAAATTTAAAAAAAACAGAACAAACACAACACATTAAAAATTCAATGTTTCATGGGTTTCCATCCACATTGTTAAAGAAGAAACCAGGGAGAGAAAAGAACAAAAACTCAAATTAGTCCACCTCAGCTTCTTCCTTGACAATGTAGGTTGGAAACTTGCCAAACATCAGAATTTTAATGTGTTATTTTGTGCTGTGTTTTTGTATTTTGTTCCTCATTTTTGACAGGTAAGAACATGCTCAGTCCAGAAGATATTTATAGGACAAAAGGAACAACTGTACCCGTTTCGTGCCAAAAAAAAGCAGATGATAGTACCTGAAAACAAACCACATCTTTTAACCAGCAACCGCTGCTGTGGAGTAGTATACACCATTGCCTGTAGATTCCGGCACCAGCCTAACTTTAGAAGGGGAGGGTGGTCAGAACACGAACATTAGGTTCCAAAAGATTTTAAAAAATTCATCTACCATTGTACATTTTAATAAACATGAAATATTTGGTGGGGAAGGAGTGCCCTCACTTGCACTTTGCCCTGTCAAGTTAACCCTATAGGTTCCGGCTTCCCACAGCAGCAACCCCTCCCCCATCCACCACTTTCACATCTGGTTGCGGCAGCAATAAACCATTCTCATGCCTGACGCGAGGGTCAACAACCTTGAGGGGGAGAAAAGGATGCATGCTTCCTTGCAAATGGATGGCCCACTTAAGTGTCTATCCTGCTCCAATGAGGTTTTCATCATGGCTTTTGCATTTGGATGCAAGGGAGTTGGTGCTGAAGTGCAAAAGCAAATAGAAGCAGCATCGCGTGAAGAATTCTTGCAACATGTAAAGTCCTGCGGTGAAGCAGTCAATATCATTCTATTGGCAACAGCATCCAAATAACAGCACAGACTGACAGGAAACCAGTACAGTTGTATTTTGCCCTATAGCCAAACTCCATGCAAAACGTAACTTGCATTTTTGGGAGAAGGTAATTGAAGGCATCCCCAAACAGTAGAAACTTGAGCATCCCATTGGACACAGAAGTGATACTATAACCAGTGTACATTCTAGCTGCACATATTGCAGTGTCATGGTGGTAATTGTGTGTAATTTGTTTGTTTCCATGTTGGCCATGGCAATAAGTGCATTGCACCTACACCCTCACACATTTTCTGGAGGGTGAAGTCTGTCCTCCTCCAGATGGTGAACACCTCTATTGAGTAGTAGATCATATTTAACTTGACATGCAAATCTGTGTAATTATAAAGGAAAGGAAGGCATTTCTGCATTACTTTACCATGGAGGCACAGTGGAGTGGTTGATTTGTAGTAAAATCACAGGTCTGTCGCAGTTCAATGCCCTCCACCAGCAAAAAGAAATTTGTCCACCTATAGATGTGAGAAGAGGTGCTCTCTAAAAACGTAATATTAGGTATAGGTAAAAGCACCAAACAAAGAATAATGTCCAATTAACATTGCATGGTAATAAAAATCCATTGTCACTAACATTACCATAATCTTTGTTATGGATGTGCAATGGTGTCTGCATTGACCATGAGCAATCCCTGAAAATATGGCATTTTTCCTCCTTTTAGGGCACATAGTAATTACAAACACCAAATGGAAGTCCCAGCAAGTAGGGTTATCTCTACTACACTTGTCTTTATGAGAGTTGAAATATGGGGCTACTTAGCAATACCCCTGACTGGAAGACTACAACTGGATTCATCTGCCCATATTGTGCGTAAATTTTACTTATAAATAAATAGTTAACACAATTTTACACTACGGTAGTTAAATCTAAAGCTGCTGTTAAATAATTCCATGCCTCCACCATATCAACCTCTGTGTGATTCTTCATTAGGTTGAACAAGTTCATATTACCACATTGTGCTTGGTTCCCTTTTTGACCGTAATATGTAAATCTTGCTACCTCTCTCGGGAACTTCCAAAAAAATATTTTTTGCATTTGCATTGCATTTGTAACATTTCGTGCAAAATCATGAGATTATCAATCCTGCATGGTAATATTATCGAGAGGTGAAAAAAGCCAGTAACATGTTAACTTTTAGGGAGCTTTCTGACTGAAGCCACAAGTGACATTTACACTTGGAAACAAACATTGAGATTGACACAACAAACTGCACAAGTTACTCATTCAGACTGGGCTGTTTTCTTAATAGTGTGCGTGAAATTCCGTCTGTAGATCATGCATGTGTAGCAAACACCCCCCCACCACCACCACTTGTTCCTTCGGTCCAAAAGTTTCCCTAGGAGAAGGCAGCTGTCGATTAAAACAAATTTCACATTATGGTTTAAATTAATACTCATTTGAAAGAAATTTATTTCATAGACCCCACAAGAGGCAGAATACAAGTCACGGGCTAGTTGATGGAGAAGGGGATGAAGGCAGTGACCACCGAAGACCTCTGAACCATGAGAAGAGGAATGAAGCACATGACAGAAGGAAAAGGCATAAAGCCAATAGATACAATGAAGAAGAAATGGAAAGCAGCAGGACTGATGATAGGAGACAGAGAGAGAACTCAAGGAGGCCACATTCACTTGAAAGAAGGAGAGGACGTGATGACCAGCGGTATGTAACAACCTGAGTGTGCGCATATGTTTGCTTATATGTAGACAATATACAAAGTTTTTCCTTAACAAGTGGTTATAATCCCCCCCTCCCCAATTGGTGCAAAAGTTCCAAAATCTTTCTTTATTTATCAGTAAAGTTGTCGAGATAATTATCCTGGTCTGATATTTAAATTGCCTATATTTTAGTGCATAAATATGCCATTATATTTTTTTATGTGTACATAGATGCTGGTTGTAAAGCCAATGTTTAAATGCCGATTCATTTTGAGAGGCAAAGATCATTGCAATTAGCTGTTACATGCATTTACTAATTATGTGAATTAAACCATGTAGGTTCTTCATTGCACACATGCAATTTTATATTCCTCTTGGTGAAATTTTCTCATCTGTGCATTCTTAATAAAACTGAATTCACATTAAATTGTTTTTGCACAAAGTATTTGGTCTAGGAATTAATTCGTGCGGTTGTTACGCACACATTGAAGCTGTAGTTCAAACACAAAATACATAAATACCTTAAGAAAAATATTGTCCATCGCGAGCCACCACTTTCGCCCATCTGTCAGGCAAGTTACGGATTCCGTGGCGATAGAAGTCCTCATCCTTTGAAGCGATCCAGTCAGAGATCCATTTTTCGATATCTTCTGAAGAAGTGAACCGCTGTCCAATCAAATCGTTATTCATGCAATCGAACAAGTAGTAGTTCGAAGGAGCAACGTCTGGTGAATACGGTAGGTGGGGTAAAACTTCCCATCCAACATTTTCTAAATACGTTTTGACCGGTTTTGCGACATGTGGTCGAGCGTTATCATGTTGAAAAATAACAGGGTTCCCACACACCTGGAAAACCTGGAAATCTCAGGGAATTTGAAAAAAATACAAATCTCAGGGAAAATCTTGTAATTGTTTAATGATTCCCAATGAAGCAAAACTGAGGGATTATAATATGCTCATGTCTGTGGATAATCCAAGCTGTTGTAGCATTTCTCTTTCAGCAAGGAACTCATATCTATTTGTTTGTCTGTTTCTTGTTTTTATATGTGATTCCAGGGTTGGTGACCAAGCATATACCCTCATAAATTTTGCACTTTTTAAAATTTAATTAACTGATTTCGATCATTTACATGACGTAAAATATATTTTAAGATGTGGAAAACACATAATAAAGATAACCTGTTCATCTGATTTTCCTTATTAGGGAGTAGTTTTAAGTTTTTTCTTCCTTCTTTTTTTACAAAATAGTAAAAAAAATGTGTCCTGTTTAGGGAAATATTTATTTTCTGCCATATTTTGTGTACAATATTGTTGATTGTGTATTTAGTGCATTTAGAACAGAATTTTAAATATTTACTTACTAGTGCTGTATATGAATTATGTACTGTTCATAAATACTTGTTCATATTTTAAGTTTTTGATCATGTTCAACTATTGTTATAGTCATGACATGACACGTGAATTTTTACATGTCTCAATAGCTCACATATGTGTAAAATGGAATTACTTGTAAGACCAGCAGATCTACATTAATATCATGTAGTGAAATAGTTTTCTCAACAGATATGCCAGAATGACATATTGGACAATGTTCCAAACCCCCAAACCTATGTTCCCATTTCTTCACGACTCCCTAGAAAGTGTTGTTAGAGATGTAATGGGGAGATTCGTAAAAAGTGACATCTTGAACAATGCAAAAAATAGTTTTGAATTAATGCAAATTGATGTCAGGAATTCTGACAACTCGATTCCTTTGACAAAGATTGATATTGGAATTGGTGCCAAAGCTGCTTTGGAAGCTAAAGAGGTGAATGAAAAGAAGAAGCTTATGTTTTTTACTAGCTGCAGAATTTTTTTGCAACCAACAACAGAGAAGATTGTGGAACGTAGTCCTCTTAAGTTCAGGTTGGTGAGAGTCTCCAGTTGTGTAGTTCTAAAGCAAATGACTCAGTTTCCAAAGGGATGTGCTCAGCGCATGGAAGACCTGATACAGGAGAAAGAGAATGAAGGCTGTAACTGGTGATAAAGTAATTCGCCAGTTTAAGACATTGTTGCACGATGTCAGTAGTGAAATTGAAAGAGAAGTTTTGTAACTTTTCAATCAAAACTGATGCACGAGATTCTTTTTTTACAGGTGTCATGAAGGGCAAGGATGACTTCTCTGAGTTATGGAGCACTGTTAAGTTGGTTTTGATTTTATCACATGACAATGCATATGTGGAATGTGGGTTTTCTGTAAATAAGCAGGTTTTAATGGAAAACTTGAAAGAAGAGTCTGTTGTGGCTATTCGGCAAGTTTATGATGCAGTGAAAGTGGTAGGAGGGGTGTCAAATGTAGGAGTAAGTAAAGATATGATCCAGAGTGTTACAGGTGCATGTATTAGATATGAAGAAGCATTCCAAAAGATGAGAAAGAAATGTGATCACAAAGAAAACAAAAGGAAAGAAATGAAACGTAAAGCAAGTGAGATCTGTGCTTTACAAGCCAAACAACAAAAGATGCAAGAAGAAGCAAAGTCTATTGCAGAACAATTAAAAAAACTTGAAGCTTCTGAGAAGTAAAGTTTCTTAATTTGCTGTTTCCGACATTAAGTACATTTCTTGTTTTGTATTTCAGTCTCAGTAACTTATTATTCCTTTTTAAATCAGTAGTAATAATTGTCACTTCATTGTTATATGTTTTAAAAATTCCAATAATTTGTTTGTCTTAACTATTATTGTATGCATTACAGATTAATTGATATTGTATCCATCTATGAAAAGTGTGAAAATATTTCAATGTTCTATATCAGATATGTTAGAAATTGTTTCAGAGTTGTTTAAAGTTCTAGAAAACTGGTCATCTTTGTTCTTAATTACATGCAAAGAAGTGTAATTTTATTTTATTATTGAACTAGTTTTGTTATTTGCATCAGAAAACAACAGTAATAAAGAAGGTGAGGATGGTATGGCTCTGAGGGGAAATGGAAGAGGCCATTGTAAAATTATAGTAGTCTTTTACTGTGCATTCAATACTCTGGAAAAAATATGAGGATTCTGGAAAACTCAGGGAAAATGGATTTGGAGTTTGCGTGGGAACCCTGAATAAGTTTATCATGTCGGTTCTCCCATTCTGGTCGTTTCCTGGCCAGAGCTTGCTTCAAATGCATTAATTGTCGTTGATAACGTTCTCCATTAATAGTTTCACCCGGTTGCAGCAGCTCATAGTACACCACACCTTTCATATCCCACCATATGCACAGCATAACCTTTGCACAGTGAATATCTCATTTCGGTTGTGATGGACCTGGCTTCACCCAGGCCTTTTTTCATTTCGGGTTCTCGTAATGGATCCACTTCTCATCGCCAGTAACAATGCGATGCAAAAGCCCTTTCTTTTCTCTCTTTGAAGCAGCAATTCGCAAATGGTTTTTCATCTTTCAACGTCTCTGTCTTTCAATTCATGTGGAACCCAATGTGACATATTTTAAATCATTCCCATGGCTTTGAGGCGTTTGGAAACTGTTGTTTGATCAACGCCTAATGCTTCTGCAAGTTCTTCCTGCGTTTGACACAAATCCTGATCGAGCAATGCTCTCAATTCTTCGTCTTCAATTTTTTTTGGCTGTCCAGGTCGCTCTTGGTCTTCCAAGCTGAAATCACCACTTCTGGCACGTTTGCTCAGCTAGCGCATGGTCACCATACACTTCCACCTAAATACGATGACTTTCGGTAGCACTTTTCTGCATGTTAAAGTAATGAAGCAGAACACCCCGCAAAAACACTTTATCTGGCACGAACTGCACCATGTTCAGTTGACTACAAAATGCTGTTGTTGACGCGTCAGTCAACTACCCTATACTACGAACGATGCGTGCTGACAGGAGTTTTCAACGCATGTGTGGCTACACGGAACTATGGGATGATACGCTCGTTACGCCATCTCTTGTCCAGGCGCACAAATTAATTCCTAGACCAAATATGTACAAAATATTTAACTACAAATTAACTGATCAATAATACCATGTTTTGGAGCGTATATGCTGCACAGATGTAAAGCCACTGTTTTTAAGACTGTTCCATTCTAGAAAAATAATTTCTTGGAATTTTGCTCAAGGATGAAATCAGAAACAAAATATCAACCACCACTATAATGTACAATATGAAATTTTGGCCAATACCGATAAAGTGCCGATATAAAATTTACCGATATTCTGTCGATCCAATATAAAATTCCAAATGATCCTTGAAGACCTTGAAGGGTTCATTAACCTTACTCAATACTTTCATATTGATGCAGGTGTGACTTACTCACGTAATATAAATTATCAGTACAATATAAAAAGAAAAAACTATTTTAGAAAATACCTAAAAGTACTTACGTTGGTGAGTATATGATTTCCGTGAAACTACGTTTCGGGATGTAACTACTCCCTTCATCAGGTAGACATGCTATGCCAATTTAATTACACCATTGGCTGTGTCATGGCTGTGTCAAATAAACATGGATCAAGAGGTATGGTAAGAATGGCATAGCATGTCTACCTCATGAAGGGAGTAGTTACATCCCGAAACGTAGTTTCACGGAAATCATATACTCACCAACGTAAGTACTTTTAGGTATTTTATAAAAGATTTTTCCTTACTCAATAAATGGCTGTTTCCAGGTGACTGCAATGCAAAAGTAGTTGCTTATTTAGATATTTACTTTTTTAAAAAGTGGGGCAGGGAGATTATCCATAAATATTATAACAAAATGGCAGAATTTTGCACTAAATTATAAGGTATTTATAAATGTAGCGGATCAGTAAAATAATCAGTAATATTACCGATACACTGATATGCCTGTATTGGCTGATACCAATAGGCTACTGATTAATCCAGGGTGGCTACTCACCAGGAATTCCTCGAATTCTAGGAATTATGTGTGAATAATTGGTTCCTGGAATTCTGCATGAATTCTGCTTGGATTTTTCTCCGTAGACTGGAAAAATTGCAACTTTTAAATCCCATTGAATTTACACATATTTATAAATGCCCTAAGGCAAGTTTTTCACAATTTAACTTTATCTTTATTGAGGGACGAAATGAAAGTTGTAAGGGAAAAAAAAACAGAATTCTCTCAATCCGTTTATTTTGCTAGAACAATGTATCTGACAGACGGAAGATTATTGCAAGGTAAGATATCTTGAAGTAAATTTTAGTTTGAAATTATTATACAATTAACAATTTTTCGTAGATTAGTATGTCCCTTAATATTTGTGACATATTTATAGAAGTATTTTGAGTCTGAATATGTAAAATTGTAAATGTAAACACCAAACCTTAAAATAAATATTTTAAACGTAGTATATACCATTTAATTCAATTCAATTAATTTTTTTGGATATATTGGAATCACATAGGCCATTTATATTGTTAATATATTTGTCTGTGTATGTGTGTGGCTGGTGAGAGTCGGTAAGACGGAAGGTTAAAACATCTACTTGTACCTTTGAATTTTTGGAATGTAAGCCTTGAAAATCTGGAAATATGCTTGAATTTGTGATACTCCTATAGTGGCCACCCTGTAATCTGTCTCATTTCTACTATAATGGTACCAGGCAGAACAAACAGTTTTGAAGTTGAGTTATTTTGTAATCAGCAATTCCTTGAATTTCGGGGATTATGTGTGAATTTTCTTCTGTCATGCAAAATGGCCGTATTTTAATTCAAAATGCACTTTTGCAGGATTTTCCCCCCTCTTCTCTAGTTTCATTATAACAAATGTTCTAATTTTTGCCTTGAATTTTGTGTTTCTCCATCATTACTTTAGTTAAATGGTCAGTGGCGAGTCAAATGATGAAACAATAAGTACTCAAATGGGTGATTCTCTACGTGATGCACGGTGCATTCGCACATGGTTAAATGAGTCTGGTATGCTGGTTAATTGATATTGCACAGATCTTTCATATTCATTGTTTTTAATACTGGGTGGTTGCTTACCATATGCCGAGAAATAAAATCCTTTCTCAAATTAACAATGCAAAATTAAATAAAAAAGCTGTGTGATGCACAGGACTTAGAAAAACATGTGAGAAACACATAGTTGTTTTTAATTGATTATTTCTGTGATTTGAAGAAGTCTCAGGGTACCATATTTAGACACAGTTTGTTAAAGACTTTGTACTACAATATGCAATGAACAACATTTTTATATTTAAAAAAACAAATTTTTAATATTTTCTTTCCTTGTGTGATGCACGGGACATTTAATATGTGATGCCCGGGGCCTTTCTCTCCATTATGTTGTCACTCCACTGCAGGTGAGAGGTCTGTCTCCATAAACTCTCTCAAAAGATGGCAACACTATTTTTAAAGTATCTCAAGGACAAAAGATTTGGTATTTTAAGCCTTTAAGAAAAATTACCTCATAAATATATTCAACTATATGTTATTTAATTCTGCATAATGGTATTACAGATTTGCAGATAACAGTGTAGGACTAAACTCCTGTATCCTAAGGGCCTTCCCGATGGTGCAGTGGTAGCATCATCGCCTTGTAATCAAGGGGCTCCGGGTTCAATACCCAGTGGAGGTACATGGTTCAGATCCCACTTTAAACTGTAGGTCCAGTCCTTTAAGTGGACTTAAAGCACCAACTCAATCAATCAATCCTATATCCTGTACACTGTTTACAGCTGCTTCAACATTTCATGGGGAATGCCAGATATATCTTGTGTGCTAAGATAAATGCTTTAAGGTAAAATTACTGTTACTTGCTTTGTTGGTACTCTGTATGAAGCAATTGATTCTAAATCGGAAACCATCACCAAAATTGATGAAGTTATATGATCGAATGAACGAACATCTTCAGAATTCAAAAGTAATAAGCCTTGTTTTTGCAAGAACTCGGTTGCAAATACAAAAAAACAGTAATGCGGGAGTATTTTGCAACTTCACATGGGAAGGAAGTAGTAGGTGGAATCAGTGGACAAGCAAAATCACTCATTCGTACTCATGTAATGAGCAAAAAAAGTAAATCTGCACCAATTGTACAGACTACTTCAGATTATTCAGAAGTAATTAGAAATCTTATGCCCAAAACTAAAGTTATTTTGATAAATGAAGAAGCATTTCACGAGAGAGTAGTTAGGATGATGCTCAGCCAAAGGTAGGCACCAAATCTATACATACCATCAAAGCTGTTCAAGGTAGATATTTATATACCCCTGAGAACGCATCACCTCATGAATTAGAAATTCATGTGAATGCAAGTACAGGCTCCAGCACTGGTGACTGGGACATAGTAAGATATGACGACGAACACTATTGCGGTGCAGTTGCGAGAAAGGTTGCTGATGATTATGAGATACCCGTAATGGTGAAGGTTGGTGATACCAACCACTTGGCCGGCCCCTGTGGCGAAGTGTTTAGCACATCGTGCTACGATGCCAGGCGCTCCAGGTTCCAATCCCATCTTGGGCATGGGTGTTTGTGAGTGTCCATTCATAAATTTCATATCATCACTGATCCCCATCTTCGCAATTAGCCAAAAGTGGCAGAAAAACTAAATAAAATAAACCAAACCAAATAAAATTAAATCAAAACAACTACTGGAAGTGGCCTTTGAAGACTAATAACTTACTGTACCCAATCAGGCAAAAAAAAAAAAAGGCCTTATCTCATAGTTAATTAATTACTGAGGACGGTTCAAGTTTCAAGATGTTATGCTTTGAAGTGTGATGCACGGGACACGAAAACTATTTGCACTGGTGTCTCAGTGGCTTGAATGAAATTGTAATAATTGCATTCCCAGTACTTCATGCTCTGTATTGAAAGTATATTTTAGTTTTGAAATGTTTTTCTACAAAAAAATTCTTTCTCAACAAAAAAAAATAATATTTTGCATGATGCACAGGACAAGGGCACGGAGTACTTTAAAAATGCCAGTTTTGCATTGTATTAAAATACTAATTCGTTTATTTCCATATTCAATATGCAATACCCTTTATTTGATAAATAAAAATTATTCAAATATGTTAATTATATATCTATAAAAATATAGGATAAAAGCAAGGAGGACCAAAAGGGCTAAATAAAAATCAAAGAAGGAGAAAGGAAGCACTCACCAGACAGTGGAAAAAATTCGAAAGAGACTGAACCCTACTCTGAAGATGCTAGGATTAAGCTAACGAAAATTTGAATTTTTTCCACTGTCTGGTGAGTGTTACCTTTCTCCTTTGATTTCTAGAAAAATATATCCGTACCTGAGATCAAGTTTTATAGTTTTTCACTTGTAAATTGACCTTCAGCTTGACAGATGTTTATTTTTTAATATATTCTAATTATTTACCTGTTTCTCATGATGGTTTGGATTGTACTCTACCTAAATACCAAGAATATAAAATTAATATTGCAACTTCGTTATTTGATATTCTGGTTTCACTTTTCAGATAATTGCCCAAATGAAGATGTTGGTTGTATCACTAGTTTTTAAAGTTAATTAAGAATAAGTTGTTGTTTTTTTAAATGAACATAAGCCATGCCCCATTTTTTCTGCCAAATTTTTTGTTAAAAAAAGTGTAGCCTATGTAAGCATAAATATAGTCATTGACTTTAGTGAATATATTCAAAAAAGTGTAACACTTTGCTGAGCTATAGTATTCACACATATTGATTTCTCAGCTTTTTTTAAACCCTCAAAATGAAATTGCCTAGTTCTGTTACTTTAATTGCATGCTTCTCTCTCACTCCAGGAATCATAATAGGCAAGGTAGAGGAAGAAGGGAAGATGATGATGTAAAATTTGATCCAAACCGTCCAATAAAGGAGGAACCAGTGAGCGACAGTGAGGAACCACAGTGGGGCAAGAAGGAAGACAATGGTGACGTGAAAAAGGAGAAAGAGAAAAATAAAGGAAAACCAGATTTTGGACTCTCCGGAAAATTAACAGAAGACACTAATATGGTGAACGGTGTTGTTATAAAATACAGTGAACCGCCTGAAGCTAGGAAGCCAAAGAGAAGATGGAGGCTGTATGTGTTCAAAGGGGAACGTGAAATGCCGACACTGTACATTCATAGGCAGAGTGCATATTTGATGGGTAGGGACAGGAAGATTGCCGATATCCCAATAGACCATCCATCGTGTTCGAAACAACATGCAGCCCTGCAGTACCGGATGGTGCCGTTTGAAAGAGATGACGGTACCGTAGGGAAGAAAATTAGGCCATATATAATTGATTTGGAATCAGCCAATGGGACGTTTGTTAACAACAACAAAGTAGATTCAAGAAAATATGTTGAACTGTTTGAAAAAGATGTTATCAAGTTTGGGTACAGTTCAAGAGAATATGTTGTTCTTCACGAACACAGTAAAGGTAGTGATGCAGATGATGATATTAATCAAGATTAAAGGAGAAATTTTGCATTAATCTGTATATATGTAATGGAATATCTTGTGTATTTTTCTTAATATGGATGACATATTTGTGTTAGATGTGTGAGAGTGAATAATGTCTTACAAGAAGTGATATAAATTAAAGCATAACTGTCTGTAGGTATGTAGAGATAGAATTATATAATAGTTGGGTCATAAAGAAAGTACTATAGTACAAAAAATACATATTTCACTGTGAAATTAATGACCAAATTATAAAGTGACTGTATTTTTATACATGATACCCATGAATTTTATTGTTTATTTCTGTTGGTCATGCCGTTTATCTATTTCACATCTAAAGTTGTAATGCAGCTGAACATAAGAAACCATGTTCATATATATATTATTTTGTAAATTAAAAAAATTAACTGGTTGTATATAATTGGAAAGAAATATATATATCAGTGTTGTAATGTACTCCACATTGAACATTGCTGCAAATGAGCAATTAACATTGAATGGGATCCAGTTTCATCCTGAAGGTTTGAATCGCAGTGAGAATAAAATTCAAAACCTATTCATGCTGTGTATTATTTTCAAAACAGTTCAGATTTTCCCTTTATTTTTTTTTTCATATAAATAATCAATCATAGTATTAATTTTTACTGGCACAGGCAGACACTTCTGTATTGTAACAACACCATTTCCTTTCAGTGGGATTGCTACAACCAAGAAGTGTCCATGAATTGTATCTTGTAATGGTAACCTGTGGCCACCAGCGCTTGAGGACCAGGACCACATAGCCATGGTGCAAAACCAATTGTATCTTTCTATTAATAAAATTAATTTCAAAATATCAGAATTTTGCGCTAAGTTCCAGGCTGTAGAAATATCACATTTGGAAAATTATCAGCCAATACTGAGAGTACTTGTCTATAGGAAATGTTCCCCAGACAATGGAAATATCTGAATATTTCTCAGCTGTAGGAAAAAAGACAGTATACAAGCACTATTATTATTTCAAATTTTTCCAATATCTGGCGAGCTGTAAATGTATCAGCAACAGCACTGGACTGGTAATATTGTAGTTCTGGCAAACGCATAAATAAATTTGTTAATCATGTGCAGATGAATTTATCACACGTGTGCAAGAATCATTAACAGTTTTTTCCACTTTTAGCAAAAGTCAGTTATAGAGAGCATTACATTAAAAAACATTGCTCTCAAGGTCATGCTATACAACACTGGTCATAACAAAGTTACAGTATCAACAATACATTTTGGGACTCCCTATTGTCTAGGGTTCCCTCCAATCTCGCCCATCAGGCTAGTCAATTCAAATTGTTGTATAGAGATATTGCCGAAAAGTTGCAGCACAAGTTCCCTTCATTTAATTGTAAGAGTTTATCATGAGAATGTTTAATAGTTTTATGGTAAATAACTTGACATTTAAATTGAAATGTGTGTATAAGATGTGAAATTTGTTCATTTAAATCAAAACTCAGAAAGTAGTATCTAGGAAACAAATTTTAGATGAGACAGGCCCCATCACACACAGCTTGGAAGTTACCTTTATATTTACAAGATAGTGACTGACAGATGGACCTACAGACTTGGACATTATCAATATCTTACGAAATGCAGCAACTAAAAAGTTACTTGAAACTGATAAACAATGCAATTGCTATTTCAGGCACTCAGTTTATCAGAAACCAAGTTCATTTCAATTTTTAAAATTTGTGCATAAGTATTCAATGCTAGAATAGCTTTGGAACTCGAGTGCCTTACAATTTGCATGTGTGGGTGAATACATGGTGCACCCACGAAAACCTTAACAATTACAAAATCAATGTATCAGAATGATAACTAAGTCCAAAATATCTTGTTTTGATGGATTAATCTTAAGTCCCCATGAGGGCCAGGGCCTATCTTACCTACGGACCTCACTTCTACTTGCCGAGGTGGGAGATCATCTAACCAGTAACGGTGTGAGGTGTGGTAACCCCCCCCCTCCTCCTGAAGTTGTTTGATAGATTATACCAAGGAAACCTACAATACCTTGTAACATATATCATGACAAATCTGGTTCTTGAAGAGCATCTCTCTAGTTATTATATGTTGTCAGAATTCCTATTCTTGAATCTTGGAATCAGACTGAGAATATGTAATCCAAGCTCCGTGTGTGCACAAAATATGTATAATGTAAAAATACTATGTATAAAGATAAAATTATTTGGAACATTAAAAGAATCAGGTTCTCGTAAATATATGAACTTGTTTATGCCAGAAATCCGAAAATATCTTCCTATAGATCAACAAATACATACATTTTCAGTGACATACCTCTTTCTTTTTTTTCCTCGTAGTTTCCGTTTCATCTAAAGCTCACCATTCTTGAATTGCAGGTGAATTTTGGAATAACCTTTTAATGATTGCCAATGATGCTTTCTCCTACTCTTTAATCACATCTTCCCTTAAAATTTATCCTGTCTATTTAATAAATATGCAACATTTATTAACTCAATTAACCAAAACACTATTTTATGTACACCTTGCAAGACTAAAAAAAATAGTAAACTACACTTGTGTAAAGTATTTTCTCATGGAATGACAAATAAGTCAAAAGTTAAAAAAAAAAAGGCAACAAGTTGCAGGTTGTATTAAATATACAAAAGCAATTGTACAAAAATTGAATTCTTTGAGTCGCAGATACATATATACATTATGTAAAAGAAGTGTACATTTAACTGCAGAGCAGTTGATAATGAAAACGATGCAATATCTATGTACATTGAACACTTTTAACAATCTTTGTGCACTTATAACATTATAGCCCTAAGGCTAAGGCAGCATGGGAAATTGTACACCTTGGTAGAAATGTAAATGGTAACAATCTGCCTCATAATCTAAATACCTGTAGAGTATAATTTATTTTACTTTTAACTAAATGTGTATCACAAATACTGTAGTGTCTCTTATTATGCAAATTGTCGAGTGAAAATAAATACAGGAATGGTAAATGCAGCCTTGATGTATAAACAACAAATTTAAATTTTGTTTGCTTTAGGGAGTTTTCAGACTAAAGTGACATGTGACATAGGGGTTTTACACCAGAACAGGCACTTTCCCCTCCAGTCTGTAAAAATGCAGCTTTTAGACTGAAGTGACATTTCACAGGTTTTACCCCAGAACAGGCACTTTCCCTTCAGTCTAAAAATGCAGCTTTTAGATGACTGACATTTGACGGGTTTTACACCAGGACAGGCACTTTCCCTCCAGTCTGTAAAAATGCATTCATTGTACATGTCAACTAGCAACAGACTGAGGAAACGTGATACAGACTATAAAAAAACTGCTCAAACCGAGGATACCCAAGTAACACATGAAACATAAGTTGCTCTGATGAAAATGGTTGCATTTATTTCTGAAGGTTTGTTGCTAGTGAGTGTTGCTCGTCACTTTGGTTTGAAAGCTGTTTACATGTTTCTTCTGTCTATCTCTAAATCTTCATCACGTGAGTTAGTTTGGAAGAGAGCTAAGGAGAAGGAATTATTAAGTGAATAGAAGGAGACATTGCCATTTCAATATTTCCTTGACCTGTGCCAGCAAAGGCCTTTTTCTCCTTTTGAATTCAAAAAAATTACATCTGTTTAGAATTCCTTCTAGAATATACAGGTGCATCTTTGCACGATTTGCTTTCACTGTTGTCCAGGTATCTCTGATAGAAAATGGGCTTACATAATCACAAAACTGTTGCAAATAGCTAAAGCAACCCACATAAATATTCATGTGACATCTAGAAAGAATTTGAAGCAGACATAGTTTTTCAGAATTTGGAATATCATAGCAGGTTTTCAAAAGGAGACGAATTTTTGGAAACTGCTTCACTGACATCGGCCAAAGGTCTAGTGTGGCCTTAAATATCCACATGCTGGAATAATTTCAGAAATAATTAAACTTGTTTAAAATTAATTTTGAATGGTAGAATATCTGGTGCTCAAAATTAAAGGATAATATACAAATATGTAAAAATGTATCTAGGATTTTGTGTTACAAATTAATATTTAATTAATCTTTCTTTGGTATGGAATCAACTTTCCAGGAATTTTCATATTTCACAGGATATCTTGGCTATTAATCAATGCCATTAAGTTTAGAAATTAGATTAGTATTAGGATCAAACTTAATTTTTGGGTCAGTGACACACAATGTTTTTTTGGCAGGTTGGGAAAATATTTTTTTTATTGTTATATTTTTTTCCAAAGATGTTATCAAACCTATCAAATACCTTGCGGTGTTTCCTTGTTGATTTATCCACATTTTGACACTTCAAATTGAGTTTCCTACATTCAAGAAGACATCCGTGTAGAGCAGAAAGCAGTTAAAAACTTGCTATATATTTAACGTGATGAAAATTTAATGATAGATAGGAAAAGCTTGCCAACATAAAAGTCATCAATTTTTCAACTTGTTGAAATGCTTGCTTGTACTTAGTATAAGTTATGTTTAACTCAGGAGTTTGCAAATGGTTACTAGTAAAAGTTATGTTTAAGTCAGGAGTTTGCAAATGGTTACTGTCAAAACTCTGCTTTTTTGTACAAAATACACACAACAATAGTTGTTACATTTCCATCTTGTAAAATGCCGAAAGGAAAAGCACCGACTTAACTGGCCTTTATAGCATTTCTTCAAATATCAAACAAGAAAATGTTCTTACAAGATGTTGGAAGAAGTAGTAAGAAAGAAGTGTATTAACATATTGAGGTATTCGGGGCGTAATCAAGAGTCATAACTGTTTCTTCAGACATACATTCCGATGATGTTTCATTTTCTTGAGTAGATGACTCACCAAGGCCATTTAGCAATGGCTGTTTCACAACATTACAGTAACTCGGTTTCCCATAATGCCCCTGAGCACTGTCAATATCATCACGACCTTCCGTGTCCATTTCTTTGCTTGCAGGAAGAAGTTGCTGTAAACCGACTAAGTCTTTCTCCCTCCAAAAGTTTGTACTTCTTACAGGTTTGCTGTAGGCACTTACACTAGAATCCACAGCCAAGTTCTGTTTCTCCGTGGGCGGGTTGTTTTTCATTTGCATGTTTTGATACGAAGCAGATACACTATCACTGCTGATCGTGGATGAAGTTGAGAATGTACGAGTTCTGGGTGCGTCGGTAAAAGTATTCGCTAACTTGCTCCTGCTGGTCTCGTCCAAGCTCTGTTGTAGCGACCTTGGAACCTCGTAGCCATCGCTTCCTAGTGCCGCATCACTGTCGTAGATGAGCTCCAAGTATTTTGGTATGTCTGGAGTGGTTCCGCTGCCTATGCTTCTTCTGGATGTTGCACTTTGGTTTTCTTCTGGACTTGGCTGTTGTGATGCTGAGATGGGTAAGGTGGAAGCAGTAGACATACTCTCGTCATTTGAATTCCTCTCGCTGTCCTCGGGTGTGTTGTATGGTACTCGACCATTTTGTGGATATATAATTCTGTTCTGGCTTTCACCACTGCTGTTTGTTTTCCAGGACCCTGTTGAAGGATATATAAAATGAAGTTGTGAAATCACAGGTTTCAATTTCGATTACAAACAATAATTTGCAGATTGTATAGCTCAGATGAAAAGTTCGAAAAATTATTTCTAAGAGCTCCTGTTTATAGATTATGGCATGAATGAAACCTGTATATATTATTATTATTATTTGAATGTTAACATTGTCAAGGCAAAGAAATTATTGCAATTATCTCTGACAACATATACAGACATTTTGCTGAAATAGTGAATTGTTTGATTATTCCCACATGGTTAATTTCACTTCTTTTTATAAAATAACAATAATTATTATTTACACAGACATAAATTGTCAATATTCTCTATTGATATTGGGATTTGTTCTCCAGTGTAAAAAGTTATGAAGACACAACAGCAAATTAATCTTAATACAGTAAAAATTCTCAATAACAGACAGGCCAGGGGAAAAAATAAATGTCCGTTATTAAGAAGTGTATTCAGAAAAAAGTGTAGGATGTTACACAATAGGATAAGCATATTACAGTATGTATTTTACAAACATAATGTTGACGACTTCAACTTTTTCCTTTAAAGTCAGTAGTTTGCGTTTCTGTGACATCGTAGCAGAAGTGACATACACTTCTCAAGATAACTAACTAACTCTCTAACTTTCTTAAACCCGAAGGTTCATGGCTGCAGCAACACAGGCCTTCCATCTGTCCCTATCTTGAGCAAGATCTATATACTCTTTTCCATCCCTACCGATTTCCCTTAGGTCCATCTCAACGTTTTCCCTCCATCTTCGTCTTGGCCTTCCTACAGGTCTCTTACCATCAGGTTTCCCAACAAGAATCCTGTAAACTCCTCTTTCCTCTCCCATTCGTGCCACGTGGCCTGCCCACCTAAGTCTTCTTGATTTAATTATTCTAATAATATCTGGACATGAGTACAAATTATGTAGTTCTAAATTATGTAACCTTCTCCACTCACCTGTCTCCTCGTCCCTTTTAGGTCCAAATATTTTCCTAAGGATTTTATTTTCAAATACTCTCAATTTATGTTCCTCTTTCAATGTAAGGGACCAAGTTTCACACCCATATAATACTACAGGCAAAATTACTGTTTTGTATATTTTAACTTTTAGTTTCATAGATATTAAACGAGAAGACAAAAGTTTATGAAGAGAGAAGTAACATGCATTTCCTGAATTAAAGCCTACTTTTTATTTCCTCTTTAATATAATTTTCATTTGTTAATATTACTCCTAAGTATTTGAATTTGGAAACTGGTTCAAAGGAGTTGTTATCAATAATTAGATTTTGATTATTACCTAACACTTGGTTTCGGCCTATAAGCATATATTTAGTTTTCTCTTTGTTAACTTCCAAACCTATCTCTTTAGCAGTTTTGAAAAATATTTTAGCATTATTCTTAATTGTATTCACATCATCCCCCAGTAAGTCTACATCGTCTGCATATGCTAACAACTGAGTCACACCATTTAATTTCAGTCCTTCTTAGTTTCTTTTACCTTCCTAACAGCATATTCTAAGGCAAAATTAAAGAGCAATGGAGATAATGCATCTCCTTGTTTTAACCCATCATGAATTGTAAATTTGTCAGACATATTAATACCCACACGAATTTTACTTTCTGTTTCACTGGTGCATATTTTTATCATACTAACAAGCTTCTTAGGTATTCCAAACTCTACTAATATATTATATAATTTATCTCTTTTGACCGAATCATATGCTTTTTTGAAATCAATGAATAGCTGATGGACATTTTGATTATATTCCCACTTTTTTTCAAGTGTCTGTCTGATGTGAAAAATTTGATCTGTAGTTGATCTGTTACGTTTAAATCCACATTGATAATCACCTATAATTTCATTAGCATATGGTGTTAGTCTTGTTAAAATAAAGTTAGACAATATTTGGTATGTTGTTGAGAGTAGAGAAATTCCACGGTAATTACTGCAGTTCATTTCATCACCTTTTTTAAACACAGGAACAATTATGGATTCTTTCCACTGTTGAGGTATTTCTTCTTTATTCCATATTAAACAAATTAATTTATGAATTTGACATATTAATGAATTTCCACCATATTTAATTAACTCAGCTGGTATTAAATCAATGCCAGGTGCTTTGTTATTCTTTAGCCTTTTAATAGCATCTTTAACTTCCGTCAAGTTAGGTTCTGGAACTTAAGGTTCTGCTGTGTGGACTTCATTTACTTCTGATTTATCTCCTACATGGACATTTAAAAGGTCATTAAAGTAGTTCTTCCATCTATTTAGAATATCGCTTGGGTCAGCTAGAAAATCACAGTCTTTATCTTTTATCAAGTTTACTTTAGGTTGCCACCCCTTTCTAAACTCATTTACACCTTTATATAAATCTCTGATATTTTTATTTTTGCTGTTTGTTTCAATTTCGTTAATTTTGCTTTTCAAGTAATCTCTTTTTTTACTTCTAAACGTGCGGTTAACTTCTCGCTTTATTCTATTATAATTGCTTAGATTTGTATCATCACTTCTCAAGATAACCACAAAGAATACTGTCTACTGTCTGCACTTTTAAAAAGAAATACGTTCGGTGTAACATGAAACAATGTGTGCTAGTTCGAAATGCTGGCCATTGTTGTATTGAATTCCAGGAATTGCGATCGTTTTCTTTCAGGCTGTCCGTTATTAAGAAGTTTTATTTGCATTGGGGGGGTGGATTTCAGTGTCTGAAGTAATATTGCCATTAAACCCCATGTATTTCTGCCAGGGAATTTAAAAATGTCCGTAATTTAGAGGTGTCTGTTAGGAGAAGTTTTACTGTATTGTATTGAAAAAATAAAGATATTTTAAAATGATTTGTTTATAATTAAAATTAAATTATGTTCCTACACCTATAAATATCAATAATAGAATATTTAATCAAATTTAGTATAATTGTAAATAGGTGTGAATTTTTGAACATAGGTGTTACATTGCAACTTTGTCCTTTCAAGAAATTAGTTCTCATCATACAATTTTGCCACAGTGGTGTCAAATTATATCTTCCACACCTCACAGAATACCCAGATTACAGAAAAGAATTGCTTGATTTTGAGCTATACATCAGGTTAAGTTGAACCCTATATTTTAATATACCAAATGATAGTCCTTCCTATCTTTTCCATCACATAAAAATATCCCACCACATGCACAAAATGGGCAATCCCTTATCAGTAGTTTAGTAAACATTATGCAAAGACATTTTCTGCAGTATTATCCAACATAAAAGCAGAATTAGTTGTACCTGAGCTATTATGGTTTTCATCCTCAAAGAAGCCAAGGTTTTCAATGCCACCTAACAAGAAATAAAAGCAAGCATAAATTAACATGCACTAGCACATATCAACATTCTGGAATAATTAGTAAAGGAAGTTAGTAACAAGGCAACACAAAACATCAAAGCTCAATTCTCCTGAGTTAATTAACGTTAAGTTAATCATGCCCCAATACTGAATTAATAATTGAACAAGAACAATAAAACACACACATGGGTTAAGATTAGATAATATGCCACATACAGTTACTTTGTTAGACATGACTATGTAGTCCACATCTGCTAGTTAGTGAATTTTGTAATCTCGAAGCATATGATAGTTTTGCAGAATAAATTAACCCTTTTTAACATACTTATTAGCAAATAGCATGCAGTGTTAATTGGACATTCATTGTCTCCAGATTTTACTTCTACATTTTCTAACACTAAATTTCAAGAGAGCACATCTTCTATCAGAGCTGTGGTTTGGTAGAGCATCCAGTTATCACGTGGAAGACCATGTATGATAGCTGGAATGGGTGATTTAAGGTGGGAATATTTTCCAGCAAAATCCCTGCATGAAGAGGCTCTAGGTTTCACCCAGCCTCTGATAAATGAGTACCTGTGGGCATAAAGGCAGTCAAAGATGGTGCTGAACACATCACATCCAAAATTGGATGAGACTGAATGTGTGGGGTTCCCCCACCCCATATCCCTTCATAGCATGTTACACAGAGTAGCTTTACCATTTTTTTCATCTTCTATCATCTTAAGGTGAACATTTTTTTTTAGTGCTGAGGATCAAACCTGTGATCTGATCAAGAGAGAAATTTGGTCATCTAATGTGAGAGAAGGGCCTCTCTTGAAACATAGTAATTACAATATACAGTATGCAAAAATTTAGACAATGGATCAGGGTCTTGATTTTGTGGTGTTATTTGTCCCAAAATCCACATTTTTATTTTAGCACACCTTTCCGTCAAATATACATAAAATCATACCATCATTGGGCTTTTTAAACTAGTATTTTAATTTGTATATCACATGGCCTAGGCCTGTTCGTGACAGTGCCATGCACTGAAAACAATTTTTGAGAAGAATTTTCCATTATTTCTCACATGACAAATACCAATGTTACAACTTCCATGTAATGGTAGGTGTGCACTCAATCTTCCACCAGAACCTTGCTGCTTTGCTCGTTGACGCAAAACGTTCCAATAGAAGGTGTCAAATCGTGAGAAACATCCATTTACACGTGGTTTCATGTATCTGTCAGAATTATTCCATGTATAACATGCATCATAATTTCCTTTTGGAATAAAATTTTGGAAAATGAGCACGTTATACACACGCAAATGTGGTACATTTTATTTCTTAAAGCCTAAAACACAAAGAAATGATGTATCTTCACAGTATTTTGTTTTTGTTTTTGTAAGAGCAAAATGTGTGAAATTCATGAAAAAGGCCACAATTTGCATTTCATGCAAATTATTCATTATTTTGTAATTTTGAATGCACGGAAAATGTGTTTACATTACTGCACATACAAAAGCATTTTTTCCAACAATTAACATTTCGGTGTTATAGCATTTGCAACACTATTATTCTGACAACTAGTATTAGCAAGTAGTAGAACAAAACAAAAATAGGGACCATGCCCAAGCCTTGAACAAATAATAAACATTTAATATGTCCATGCTATTGTACCTACCCCATACAATAAATATAAATGGTTGACCCATGAGAGTTGTTAGCATAATAAGCCAAGGATCCTGATGTGCAAATGCAATCTGAATTGCAACAAAATTTCGAAACTTACTGAAAACATTACATATTGATCTAATATTTTCCTTTTCTAACACACTCTTACTTATGAATGACTATTACTTCTGATTTTTTTTATCCATCTCTTTCTGCTTCTTGAAGTAAAATGGCGTCGAAAAAATTATTATCTTTTACTTGGTCAAGAATTTAAACTGCTGTAAACTCTCCCCCACCTTATCTTTCCATAACCACTTGTGAAAATAAACAGATGCTCTTTTCACATTTTCTGTAAGACAATCATCAATTTTGAACTCAAAATTGAAATTTGCATGCATTTATGGCATATGTGATAAGGAAGATGACTTTATTTCTTTAGAGTTGATAATGATGCAATGCAATGCACTTGTCTCATACATGTATATTAATATTAGCATTCTTTGACTGTAGATGCAATAGTTTCATGCTAATAGTTGCTATGTAGAAAAAAAATGCAATCCAATTGTCCCTAATGCATTATCAGCAATATAAATGACTGCCTAGAATGAAAGATGCTATATGCATTCTCTGTTAACTTGTCCATAATCAGAAATGTAAAAAATTACAAAGTTTCTTTAAGTCAACTTTACGCTCACATAGGTTAATCAGGACTGGAATTCGAACAACTGTGCATAGTTCCTGCATCAGAGATCAAGCCAAGGTCCTCTACATTACAAGGTGGCAAACTGTATGAAGGAGGCCCAGAAATGAAAGGAAACTAATTACTTATGTAGCCTAGATAATGTGAATGCTCCTATCTGAAGTGCTCCAACAAACTGAAGGTGTATACTGAATGTCTCTTTGAAACAATCCTCAGATCTAATTCTTCTAGTAATAAATCAAGTATCATTTACAAATATGTAAGTGATATATATAGGGCTCGGGAGTTAATGACCTAAAACATGTAAAAAATGACCTTAAAATTCTTAAAAAATTACTTAATAGTTTAAAAATAATTTTCACTGAAAATAAAAGTTTGATTTTTCATAAATATATGAGACAGTAGTTGAATAATTCAATAAAAACCCGTTGTTTGGTGCTTTAAACTACTGAAGCAAAGGGATAAAAGCAATTAAGTGCTAATGTAGTTTTCTTTAATTTTACTTCAAGGTTACATAATGTACACTGGATGTACAAGTCATACATCTCCTTTCAGAGTGGACCTTCCACAATACAGTAGTCGGCCAGCATCTGCAAATACGATTAACACAATTGTGTTCGCATAAATCAGATTTTTTTTTTTAATATTGTGACTAATTTTACTTTAAAACCACAGATTAAAGCGATAATAGAGCAGAGGCCACCAAGGGAACCTCAAAGTACGCTTCACACAAAGTATTTCAAGTTTTCTGGAGGAAAAATAAATTTAGCAAAATAAACTAATTGCCAGACATTTCAGTTAAAATAATATTGTACTTTTCCATTGACCTTATCTTCGATTAATGGTGAATTTGCTAAACGGACCATGTTAGGAAATTTAAATATGTAAGTTATGCTATCAAAATGCATTTAAAATTCACGAAACAATGAGGGAGGAGGAAAAAAAGCCTCAAAAATGAACAAAAATACAATAATACGGCAAGAAATACTGACAAATGACCTTAAAACCAAAAAAGGCCAGAAAATGCAAAAAAATGCAACATAAAAATTATGTTTTCTGCTTCTAACTGAAGGGAAATGGACTGATATCAGGTTTAGCATTGTTTTCAAAGGTTCAGAAAAAAAGATGATTTGTTATCAACTTCCGAGTCCTAATGATATACATATATAATCTTTAAACTACATTTAAGTGCCTCCCCAATCAAACATCTTGTAATCAAGATGTTCCAGTATCGATACCTAGTGGAGGCATATAGTCATTCAGATCCCACTTTATAGGTCCAGTCCTGATTAGCCTATCTGTACATAAAGCCAACTTAAAACTCAAACTACAATTAAAATGGTAATAATTATTGAATCTTCATAAACTTCTTGCTTGCCCTTTTTTTTAATTCTTTTTCTATGGATGGAAATTCAGGGTAGCTACTCACCATGAATTCCAGGAATTCTGCGTGAATTATTTGTTCCGAGAATTCTGCATAAATTCTGCTTGAATTTTTCTCCGTAGACGTAAAAAATTGAAACTTTTATTAATCCAAATCCCATTGAATTTACACAAATTTATAAATGCCCTGATGCAATTTTTTCACAATTTAGTTTCAAATTTTATCGAGGAAGGGAAATAAGGCTGTGTGGAGAATAACACAAAATTCTCTCAATTATTTTAATTTGTTAGTGTCCTTTGCAGAACATCTAACAGACGGAAGATAAGATATATTGAGGTTGATTTGGTAAATTTCAGTTTGAAATTCTTATGCAATTAACAATTCTTCATGGATTTGTATATCCTGTAACATTTGTGACTTGTGCTTGCAGATATATTTCGAGTCTGAGTGTGTGAAATGACACCTAAAATGGAATATTTTAAATTTATATACCGTTTAATTGAATTAAATTAGAATTTTTGGGCACATTGCAATAACACAGACCCTTTATATTGTTAATTTATTTGTGTATTTAGGTGGTGAGAGGCTGTAATACGTAATGTTGAAATGGAGAAAACATCTGCTTGTACCCTTGAATTTTTGGTAAGTTCACCTTGAAAACCAGGAATTATACTTGACTTTTATCATGGTCCTAGAGTGGCCACCCTGAAATTATGTTCAACAAAAACCCTTATGGGTACCCCTTTTCCTTATCCTCTAATCTCTAGCTGTGTTGTGGTATCCTTTGTCTTATGAAAGGATATTATGTTAGAAAAAGAGAATAACAAAATAATGTGAAACAAAGGCAAGCCACCACATGTTAGCATTTCTACTTACCATTCCTCGTTCTTCCAATGTAATGACCATTATGCACTGATGTTAAGGGTGCATTTACTGATTTTTCCTTAAGGTCCTCTAATATTTCTAAGCAATACTTAAAAGTTGGCCTATTTTCTGGATTGTAGCTCCAACATTTCATCATCAACTGGTGTCTGAAGAAAATCACAGATACGTATTATTAGTTGTCTGCTATTACTATATCGTACACTAATAAATAGTGTTGATATATGTGTACATATGACCATGAATTTGAAGTGAAGATTTCTAAAGTACTGTACATCTGAACTAGCTATATGAAATAGCTTACAGCTTACTAAAAATTTATGTGGAAAATGTGACTCAACCAGGGATGAAACCTGGGTCTTTGACATTTCATAGCAGTGCCCTATCACTGAGCTAGCAAGCCAACCTTTAGCCTCCCAACAACCATTTCCACAACTTAGTCCTGTAAGTCACAATTTCTTAACATTAAGTTAAACTGGATATCTGTTCACTCTAAGGAACTTTTAATTTTGGTTTCAAGAGAGTTCCAAAATATTTTTATTTTGAAAAATTACAGTGACAGTAAGAAAACAAAATGTACACAAAATGCTATGCAGTAAAACAAAATGATGTAATTGTGTATGAAGCTTTGCATCATAGCCATTCCACAGAAAGTGAGCCCAGATGTCCCGACCGTAACAGTGCTTTCAAGGTTTCTCTGTTGGTTACCACTTCAAAGTAAGGGGTCCAGGGTTCGATACCCGGTGGAGGCTCATAGTGGTTCGGATCTCACTTTAAGCTGTAGGTCCAGTCCCGATTAGCCTTACTGTGCATAAAGTGAACTTAAAACACAAACTCATTCAATCAACCACGTCAATGTGAAAGTAGTGAAAACATATTCCAGACTGCTGACCATTAGTATTACATGATATGCTTGATTACTTTTTATCATGGTGTATGTATGAGGAGATAATTGTGTTTTAAGCACTGTTACAGTCGGGTGGAAATCATAGAACTTAAGACCTTATGTAAACGAAAGCACATGTTCCCTAACAGTGTTGCCAACTTATGAAAATAAAATAATCCACACAGCCTACAAGGTGCAAAGACATTCCATTTGTCAACCGACCTGTTGGAAGTTAATGTACATATGTAAAAAATGAAAATCAAAATGTACATCTTGCCTGTTGGCTGACTTTCGGACATGCCACCAAAGTTCCCTGGTTCGAATCCTGGAAATGGGTGTTATTTGTGAGTGTCCCTTCATCAATTTCTTGTAATGATCACTCATCCTCATCGTCAGGATTAGCCAAAAGCGGAAGAAAAGCAACGCTAAATAACAAAAATCAAATACAAAATTAAATTAACAACAGTTTAGCCCTTCAGATCTTATGAATATAAAAGAATGACAAAGAGGGCTGGGTAAACTAGACTTTAGTATGAAGAAGTAGCTAAACCTAGAATGCAGCTATACACAGCTACCTAGCTGCATCAATATATTTCCTGATCTTGCATACCATTGGTAGATTGCTTGAAAAAAGAAGATCTCTCAAATGTTTGTAACTTATAAGTGACTAAACTAGGTTCATATCAGTAATATACTAACAACAGGTATTTTCCCGTGACTGATTCAAGTAGTACTGAGTACACTATTACTCACAGGTCTTCAGGACAGTTGTTTGGTCTTCCAAGTCTACCACCATTTCTAACGTAGTGTAAAACTTCCAGATTTGTTCTTGCTGGATATGGTTGCTGTCCCAAGGTCATAATTTCCCATATGAGTACTCCAAATGCCCACACATCTGACTGACTGGTGAAAACACCATCTACTAAAGATTCTGGAGCCATCCATCTGAAATATTATAATACTGTCAATCATAGGTTTTCCATGTATTAACACTGTTCTGTATTTCTTCTAAACAGAGTTATAAGTAATGATTGCCCCTCTCATTTACTCGTAAATCAAACTTCATTTTCTACAACAAATAATTCTAGTTTTAAAAGCAATGCCATTCATTTGAAAACCCTGTGCTATAAAATTCTTAACCATTCAAAAATAAAACTCATGTTGGAAAAACTTCCAATACTGGTATTGTGTCATATCTTCATGCATATACAAATTAACAAAAAAAAATAAAGAAAAGATTAAAGTAAAATTATGGGATGCAAGTTAAATTCAAACATCTGAAAAACATTACCATTTAAATAACAATCCTGTTTATATTATTTATAATTTAATTGAATTAGTGAGAATTAAAACAAGCAAACTGGAGAGAAACTATGCATAGTGCACTCCTCAAATGTAACTGAATAAATCAGGCATACCTGACTGGAAGAAGACCTTCTCCCTCTTTCCGATAGTAGTCATTCTTGTAAATATCACGCGCTAGACCAAAATCCCCAATTTTTACAATACGTGTGCGGGGATCACTTGATGAGACAAGGCAATTTCTACAGGCCAGATCTCTATGTACAAAATGCATTTCTTCTAAGTACCGACAACCTCGAGCAACATCCACACACATTGCTAACAGATCAAGGAGAGTTAGAGCATTTGCTGTATACTGCAACAGAAAAAAATGCAATAATTAACAATCAAGTTCGATCTCAACAGTAAGCCTATGATTTATCTAAAAAATATAAGTTGGTACGTACTGAAGTGTGAATGAGCACAAAATAGGTTTCTGATATATAAGCATACACAACAATATTCTTAATTTCTAACTCATGCAAAGTGTTTGGGCAAATTACATGCATGTTAATAGTATCAGTTGCATTGGGAAGTCACATAACACAAGTAATGACTTACTTGTTCAGTACTTGTGTTAGTAATGTGTTACTAAAATTACGTGAGTAATTGTAACAATATTCCTTTACTTTGCGTTACCTTCATAAATTCAGAACTGGAGGATTTATTTGCTAGGACTTTGTTGGGTTGTTTTTAAATGTGCATGAGAAGTAACAGTGGGAAAATATACGTACAGAAAACAGATGTGATGCTTGTATAAAAAGTAAAATGTCCTTATTCTACAAGAAAGTGACAACATCTGATCTCCAGAAATCTGATGTGATATAAAATCACTGCAATACTTTTCAAATTTTCTATTAACATGACAAGAACATATAAGTACGAAAACTCACTAGAAACAGGACAGACCTATTGACTAAATAATGAGCAAATGTAAATAAAAAATACATAACGTAATCGGTTGTGTGTGAGCTCTGCGCTCACTCTGACAACACTATTTCCACAACAATGTTCTCTCTAATAATGCAGTTTACGTCATCTCATAAAGATGTGATCAGGTCGCTCTTGAAACTCTAAAAGTCAGCTAGAGAGCACCACAGGCCATTATTCTAAATACTGTTAAAGTGGCACTTCATTAAAATTTAAAGTGAGTGTAGTGCTCACCTGCGACCGATCGCAGGTTAAAATAGACTGTATTCAGTTTATAATACTGGACTGGAAAAAGGTGCCAGTTCAATACATACTCCATACGTGAAAAAATGCTTAACTAAAATTAATATTCATAATGAGGAGAAGAGAGACACAGTAGTAGATAAATGCGGAGAAACTAGTATGGTGGATGGTGTTAGTGGCCACTGAAATTAATAGAACAAAAGAAAAAAGTTTTGTGGATAAAATGAGTACTAGTTTCTCCGTATTTATAAAACCAATATGTCTAAAAAAATTTTAAAAAATAGTATTATAACTTATGTGAGTAGATGTGTAGATAACCAGGAGAAAATAGTAAGGAAATAAAAATATGGTAAATTAATGAAAATTATTACATAAATGAAAGGGTGAATAATGATTAGATGAAATTGGTGAAGAGATACTTACAATGAATACCCTGCTGGGACTTGAACCTGGAACCTTTGATGACATTATTGAGTCAACCACTCAATACCCTCAGCAGTGTTTACATAATTTGTATTTATTGTTTAATTAATGAGACTTCGTTAAATATACTTTTTCTAAAGGGTGATCCAATTAACATGCACATCAATGCACTCAATGTTCATAAAAGGAAATGCATGTCTAATGTAACAAAAACAAACCTAAATGTTCCTTTGCACAACTTTCACCTACAACGGGTTAGATAACATAAATTGGGAAATTTTTATAGTGTTATGGTCTGTTGGGACCATGAAGATTGAATGTATAATGCGGGAAAATGTAAAACCAGGAACGTCAAATCGGAGTTCTACTGTATATAACTTGACCTTGAATACAGGTGCAAGCACATTTCATCATTTTGAAAACCTTTTGTGGAAGCTGTGCCCTATACTGATATCAGCAATGGCTGTCATAAGATTATTGAGAGATTTTTGCCTGAGTGCCCTCTGATAGTGGAAATATGACCTGGAATCCCTTCAATATGCAACACCACACTGCAGACATTACATATATGGCACTGATCATGTAACTATGCCTCTCCATTCAGACTGCATGTCGCAGGTTGTGGAACTAGACTGGCCTTGGCCACAGTCATCTCTGCAGATGCATATGATAATTGGATCAACCTGTATTATTCAAAATGCTTTGACATTAAAATGTGATTTATTGAATAACCGTTATTTTACTTACAATGAGTGGTCTGCTTGATCTAAGGAAGCTAAGTAAGTCTCCACTTTCCATAAGTTCAAGGATAATGAAGTTAGGATCATTGTCCAGGCACACACCAAGCAGCTGAAGAATGTGTTCATGTTTAAAGTTACTCATAAGCTGAGCTTCTTTCAAAAATTCTGCCTTTTCTTGTTCTGTTGCTCCCTTTCGTAATGTCTGCAGAGAAAGAATTAACAATTATTCACTTGCAGCTCAAAATCGAATACTAGCTCTTATAATGAGAACATATCAAATTCACAGTTCCTTTACATGATCAGAATTTGAATTGTTAAATTTACTATCAAGAAATAATTCAATAAATAAAATCTTTTTTGAAATTTATGCAGGTAATACTTAAAAACAATAACAATAATGATTATATTATACTCTTTATATCACTGTTCACAACATGTACACCATTAGACAGTAAACTTAAAGAAATTTATAACTAAATTAATTAATGACCAAAAAAGATGTGTGCTACCAGCATTGTTTATCTATGAAAATAGCATTTATATACCGAGCATTTCATATGTTCTTTGGCGTTAGGATGTTTTACATTAGGGCTATTGGAGTTAACTTGATGAATCAAGTGCAGCAACTCAAATAGTTTCTTGTGTAAATATTTTGTTCTGGTGTAATTCAGTCATGCTGCTTGGCCATGTTACTGTTTTTGTTTGTTTATGGGAGAATTCACATTGAAGCAACAAGCAATAGGCTTGTGCAGCCTATCATGTCGCTGCGGTGTGAAACATTGGTACTGATTGGCTTGTTCTCAAGCAGCATGTGTCGCTTCAGTGTGAATTTTCCCTAAGTTCAGTTTATGCTCAGATAGGCTAATTGGGACTACACCTAGAGTTTAAAATTGAATACAAACAACTGTGCAAAGCACACCCACTAAGAATCGAACAGTGTACTTATTGTGCAGTGAGGCTAGTCTCCAACCAGCTAACAAAATCAATGGGAACTGCAGCTACGGAATATCAATTTGAAAACAACAAGAAGAAAGGGTCTCTGTAAGTGTTTGTGTTTCATATTCTGCATCCATTCAACAGTGAGCATTAACAACATACCCATGTTGGTACGGGTGTGGCGATAACTTGCATTAATATTGTTTAAATTAAATACTACATGGCTTAATTGTAATCCTGTTAAGTTAATATTGGGTTGGTGCATAAGTTCGTAGCATTTTCTTAAGGGTTTGGCAACGCTGCGTTGCCAAGAGTTGCTATGGAGTGTCAAGTGGACAAAATTGTTCATTTCCGACACATTTTGCTCTTCGAGTTTAACCAAGTTTAACCAAGGATCAGTGCTGCAGTAGGAAGTATTTCCTAATGAAGCTGCTCTTGAAACTTGATTTCTTCAACTCAAAAACAATTTGTGTTGTGTATGGGGCTAATGCCATATACTGAAAAAACAGCAGTTCTCCAGGCAAGGCATCTAACTCCTCCCCAACGTTCACAGATGATCATTGACAATGGAGGTGACTACATTACTGTCTGAGTGAGTGTTGCTGTGACTGTCTATTGTTAGACTACAATAACAATGTTTCATCTTACCACCTGTGTACTTGTGTTAATTAATTATTGTATGTTATAAAACGCTACAAACTTATACACCAACCCAATAAATAATGTGTGCTATGTCACCCATGGTGTACAGATTTAACATTTCTAGGTGTAAAAAAGAACAGAGTTCTATCATCCTGTAATTGTTTTATGAAGTTAGGTCCATTAGTCCATGTGTACAGTATCAATACAACCCCAAAAGAACATTATGGAACATCCTGAATATAACTGAATTATATAGCACAAGATGTAATTTACAAATTATCGATAGCATACCTTTATGGCAACTCTACTATCGTCATTGTCTGCATTGGGAAGATTTCTTGCAATTCCCTCAAACACTTCACCAAAAGCACCACTGCCTAAGAATTTTGTAAGAGTAATCTGATCCCTTCGAATGTGAGGTAAAGATGCAATTTCCTCGTCTGTAGGAATATCAGCGGAAGTGTAAAGGGCATTGCTGTGGTGGATGAAATTACCTCTCCTTGGTAACTCCCTCAGTGTAGCTAGTTCAACATCTGGACCTCTTACATTGTTCAAGACAATCTGCAGTGCCTTCTTTTCTTTTTCTCTCCTCCTGAAAACTAATGATTGACATTGCTATAATCACATTTTACTTCATTCCAAGCTTGCAAAGAAAATACTCATTTTTACATTCCATATACTCCAGCAGTTGTCACCAAAGGTATGATAAACACGTATCTCTTATTTTATGGTAAGAAATATTCTTCATGTGTGGCACATGCCCAGGGGTAGAAAAATACAGGGTGTCCGGTCATCATGGCACCTGATAATTTTCACCTGGAGCCTAAATTTTCAAATTCAGTTCTACATTTTTCAAGGTTGTTTATCTAAATTTCCACTGCCTTTCTAAAATGTTTGTGTGTTTTCTGTATCATTAAATCAGAATAATAAACATGCCATTGTAAATTTTGCACTGTTGCTACCCAAATTTTAAAAACCGGTGGCAATATGGATGAGTCAGCCATATATTACAATGTATTGCAGTCATTCATGCTGTTAATGGTAGGGCCTTCTTTAGGAAGTCCACTCTGGTGCAAGAATTAATTACTTTTAATCCTATCTTGTATTAATTGAAGGGCTCGGGGGTAAAAAATGTTAAGCAATATTTTGATCATTATCGAATTTATTAACCCAAAAGGTTTTTAGAAGCTGTACTGTAGATAAATGGTTTTTGTGTTATGTTTACCAACTACAGAATTGTTCAATGAGTTCAATGCAAATTGCATGGCATGGAAATTACATGCAAAAATTGAAGGATGACTCTTTAACTTCATAACTCAATAATGACCAAAATGTCACTTACCACATTTTACCTCCGAGCCCTTCAAATAATAAATTAAATGTTTTGAGATCACATTTAAAAATGTGTACTTGTAGTTTCATCTTAGTTGGATTCATGGCTTTCTTAGTCCATATTTAAAAAAGAAAGGAAAAAAGGCAAAAATAAATTCTAAAAAATTGTTACTTTCTGAGAAAAGGGGGCTAGCACCTGAATTATTTTTAATTTTGTTTACCCCTGCATATGCACACATTGCAATCTTATATTCTTGTAGGGTAAGGACGGACCATTTATGAAGACACGCAAAATTATCTCCAAGGAAGACTCCATTAGTGGAGAAAATGAAATGTGATTTTAGTACTCAAGAACACTTAACTTCCCCTACTTTTTAAGGTTTTTAAATGTTTTGAACAAAATTCTCCAACATTTCCACGGCATTCATTCATATTTTCATTTGCCTGAGATTTCTAGGTTTTCATGGTCAGTGGGAACTCTGTAATAATCAGCTTCTGATTACAGCTGAGCTGATACCAATACCAATGGTATCAGTGTTAAAATTTAATCACAGATACTGCCCATACTTTCATGGGGTCTGGAAATCCTGCAAAATTTGCCTTACACTTTCATGCATTCTAACTATCCTGGAAGTAATGCAAAATGCATAATTTTCTTTGTTTTGCAAAAATATTGTGGGGAGAAATAGATTTTCTGATTAAATTATTGTCCCATGTGAAATTATAACTATTTTAATGCAAAACTATGGTAGATTGCTACGACATAGTTCCAAATATACAATTTATCTATTACAATTTATGCAAGGATTCTGAAAATCTTTGAATTGAATAATTTTCAAGCATCGGTACTGGTAAACATACTTACAATAGAAAGAACTCAGCATAACAGTTACACTGAGTACAATAACTATTGGAATGGAAGTTCCTAGAACAACTCCTAGCTCTTGCTGTTCTGCCAACATTGCTGCTTCAGTGAAATCAAAGGATTTACTTGGTTTACTAAACTCGCTGTAGCCATATTTATTCCTTGCTCTCACTCGAAATATATATTTAAGGCTGGGACTCAAGTCAGTTATTATCCAATAATTATCTGGAAAAAAAAGAAGAAAATCTAAAACACTTCATGTATGAGATAGATAATGAATAATTTGAATGATACATCAGTTTTTCAGCATGGAATTTATTCCATACAGTTAAGTGGTGGGTCACAAAATAAATTAAACTTTTAGAAATGAATGTAAAATTATGTTTGCCAGCTTCCTTTCCATAGTGGGGTTCTAGATTCAAATCCTGGTTGTTTCATTGTTTCTCTTAATTCATCAATTCATTCATATCATCAATCATCTTGTATGTATGTATTGCTTGCACCATAGCATTCTTCAACTTTACAGTTATTCCAAGCAAGTTGTTGACGTAACATGTTTACTTGTTTGTAACAACTATGTTCAAGAAATCCTTGTTGTGAATAACATAACAATGCAAATGGATGGAACAAATTAATCACTAGTCTATCAGTAACATTACTGACACTATACTTTGATAAATAACCCATACTTCATACAAAATTATATCGTTTTGTTATTTTATTTATTTATTTTCAGTAAAAAGGCATAGTTCTTATGCCCTTCTTTCAAAAAGTAAATGCCTACTCAATATGTTGCTTAATTTTCGAAAGCAATACCTATTACAGTCACCTGGTTACAAACATTAATTAAGGATGTTCATTAACCAGATGAGTTCTGGACGGAGTATTTGCTGATTTATATCGATTGGTAGAATGTTGGCTATCAATATCAGTAAATTTAATATCAGTGCTTTATTTACGTTGCCAAAAATTTCATACATGTCCAACCCTAAAACTAATCAGAAAATGCATAATAATGATGTCTATGAGGTTTTACTTTAGACTCAAAAGTTGAATAGAAACAATAACAAGATCATATAAGTAAAGCAGGCTCTTTACAGATTTATTATATTAGTAAAATTGTCAGAAAATTTATTAGTAAATAAATATGTTGCTATCAGCCACTATCAACCAATTACCAGCTCCATTCATATTAAAAATTAGGAATGGGACAGATTAATCAGTACTATACCAGTATCGGCTGATAAAGGCATATCGGTGTATCAGTAAAATTACAGATTATTTTACCAATCCAATATATCTATAAATATCTTATAATTTAGTGCAAAATTCTGTCAATTTGCTACAATTTTTATGGATAATCACCATGCCTTACTTTTTAAAAGAGTAAATGTCTAAACATGCATCTGTCTAAACGTAATCCTAATTACTAGAATTGGATTATCCACAATTATTGGAGCATTAGGGGGGTTAAATCAAACTTCCTTACAAAAAAAATAGCATTTTCGTCAATTAACCACATATCCTGAATCATCCTAAGAATAACATCAGAAGACCACACATTTATTAAGGAGGTCAATGAACCATTTAGGTTCTCCAAAGACCATTTGGAACATTATATCGGATCAGTAGAATATCAGTTATCGGTAAATTTTATATCGGTACTTCATCAATATCGGCCAAAATTTCATATCCGTCCATCCCTATTAAAAGTATACTACATAAAATAAACAATAAACATATGACCAGATTTACAAATTTGAAAAAAAAAAATCTCATTATTGGTGCATGTGAAAGAACTACACACCTGTTCCATTATAAACCAAAACCCAGTCATCAACTATATTTCTGTTAGTTCTAGAGTTATCGGGTTCAAAGTCCCATGTGAGATCGGTCGCTCTCTTCACTCGATCTTCAGAATGTTTTCTACCTTCTAGCACATAGAATTGAATCTGGGCACCATTGTCTTTAGAAGGTTCCCATATCACTTGATAAACATCTCTTCTCAAATTTTGCACAATGGGTGTGCCAGGAGGAGTTGGTCTATCGCCTGAAAAATAAGATGGGATGAATTAGAAATACGTGAATATTCTCAAAATAACTGAAAATGAAAAAAATCCTGCCTGAATTTCACTCAATAAACTGTTATAGTTTTCCTGTTAAGGGAGAATTCACACCAGAGCGATGTGCAACACATGTCACTTGGGAACGAGTCAATCAGCAGCAATGTTTCACACCATAGCAGCATGACTGACTGTGCATGCCTGCGTTCAATTGGTGAAATCCTCATGTGACACGTTTCGCTTGTCACTCGGTGTGAATTCTCCCTCAAACATTCCATATACCTTAGAATTTCTTATTTAATATGCAATGCACATATATGGCATACAAAGAATAGTTCATAACTTACTGAAAGATTTATGAAAAATGTGGCTGAAACAAGGATCAAATGATGGTCCTTAGCATTCCACGGCAATACTCTACCACTAAGCTACCAAGTCAACCAACCTCTCACAATTTATCAGCACATTACAATGGAAAATATAATATGGGTCTAAGACATATACTGGTCTGGATTCTTCAAAATTTCACCGCATTGTGTCACTGTCAATTTTTTGCAATGCAACTGGGTGTATTGACGAATAAAGAAATTATACTGAACATTTTAAACATGCAAATAAACAACTGTAAAATAAATAATGTAACAATAATAATCATATGTTGTAAAGTTACACAAAATAATAAAATGCAAGCACAAAGAGTAAAACAAAGAAATTAATGAATAATCTCATTGCTAACGAACACATAACACACCTACGCAAGAAAAGTTATGTCATTCTATCACAAATAAATGGAAAAAGCAATTACGGAGAACTAACCATAAGTCTCAAAAATAATTCCACCATCAGTAGGCCAAATGTATGGAACTGGTGACAAATCATAGGTGAGCAAAAGACGAAAAGCATATGGCGTCTTTGGCAACAAACCTTCTATCGCATAATTATGCATTTGATTTGTATTCACTGGTGTTGATGGCAAATTCTTCCAATCCCAAGAACCAGTTTTACAATACTGTATAGTATAACTGAAAGTGGAAAAAGAAATTATGTTGCTATCCAAAAATCACAGAAACCATTCTCCTTTTTCTTAATAAATGCTACAAATAAAATCTTTACAGACTGTTCATGAATTTACATTTACAAAGGCTGTTGGAGAGAAGGTGAGACAGATTTGTTCCTCGCTTGGCAACACTGCCTATGATTTCGGTACTAGTCGCGTTGTGTAGGATGACTCATTACTCATGACATAACTCATGACCACGTTAGTGAGCAGCTGTGTTCATTTACGTGGAATGTGTTTCGTCTACCTCTCCAGGTTTTTGTGCATAACATTGCTTTTTGCGATGAGTATTCAAGATGAACAGTGACATGCTATAAAATTTTGTTGGCGTTTAGGGAAAAGTGCTGCGGAAACATATGCAATGTTTGAACAGGCATATGCCAATCAAGACAGACTGAGTACAGCCACACCGATGGCACAAGTTGTTCGAAGATGGGCACGAATCAGGTGCTTTGCTTCTGCATCCTGGTCAAAGACCGTCCGTGATTAACGAGACGCTAGTGAATACTGTTGCAGCAATTATTCGTGATGATAGGCATATGTTTGTGAGAGTGCTAAGTGCACATCTGGGCATATCGAAGGACACCGTCAACCGAATTTGAAAATGGAAAAGGTTTGCTCTGCATGGGTACCGCATTTTTTTACAGCAGAACAGATGCAGCAGCATGTGGCTGTTTGCACCCCACCCAGTGCAACATGGATCCATTACTTTGACCATCGTACAAAACAAGAAAGCAGTACATGGAAGTCGCCACAGTCGCCTCGCAAGAAGAAAGTGCGGCAACAGAAGAGTGCAGGTAAGGTGATGCTAATCGCATTTTGGGATTGAAGAGGTATTGTGTACAACACATTGTCCCTCCCGGGCAAATGGTGAATGCAGAGTATTACCAAAGAGTCATTGAGACTCTGCGCCAGCACGTAGCAAAAAAGAGGCCGCATTTGAACTCCTTCATATTGCACCACGATAACGCACGCCCGCATACCGTGCGGGCTTTTCAGGATTACGCGACAAAGAGAAAAATAGAAATTTTCCTGCATCCAGCATACAGCCCGGACCTTGCACCCTGTGACTTTTGGCTATTTCCACTTTTAAAGGCCGCTTTATGTGGTCGTCATTTCATGACAAACAAAGATGTGATCACCGCAGCTCAAGTTTTCTTCAGTTCGCTGCCTGATGACGAATTTTCAAAGACATTCACAAAGTGGCACGACTTTTTACCTATTGAGCTCATTTTGGTCTCAATCGGCAGCTAATGAACCAAATTTTCATCCTAGTACATTTGCTAGCCAATGGAGGTCGCTGTTTTCCTATACAGGAATTAGTCTCACCTTCTCTGCGACAGCCTTTGTATATTAGAATTAATAACATTAATAAAATCTATACTTCACTGACTAAACTGTTTAACTTACTTAATGCTTCCATGAAATTAATATGCATCTTTCTTGTTTATGCTATTTGACTGGAATATCAAAAAAATAAAACTTCAGTTTTCACATTGCAATGTGACATTAACACACAACAGCACAAGCAATAGGATGAACACACATGTGGCACAATGTTACTAATTTCCAACCATAATTGATGCAAAAGACATGTATGGGACAAAGAAATTTAGCAAGTCAGTTGTCCTGTTAAGGTTTCATACATCTCTCAATCTATTCATGACTTATTCACATACAACAAATAATTTCAATGCATTGTATTTCTAATTCCGTACATTTGCTTGGTAGGTTTCAAACAAACAATAAAAGAAACCAAGGAGAAATATTCTGGCTTTCCACAAGACAAATTAATTGGTAATATGGCATTTCATTTTATAACCAATAATACGAGGGTCTTCCAGAAAAAAAGGAATTTTTTGGTTTAAAACACAAACGACAAATGATGCGCACAAAAAATTATGGTACAGAAACTACATGCCTTGCTCTACTTTTCCACATATTCGCCATATCCATTGAAGCAATTATTATAGAATGATACCAGTTTGTTGATACTGTCAGAGGCGAGGCGTCCGGTCATCGGGAGATGCGGCGATGACCAAGGAAAAATAATGAAAATATTGCATTTTATATATTTTAGAGAAGCAGTAAAAGTAATAAGTCAGAATACTCACATACTTGTGCGAAATAAGCCAAGTGACAGCATGAAACAGCTCGAAATACTAAAGAGATTCGCTAATTTTAGCGCATCGAAATGAGGCCTCACCCAGTACTACCCCTCGCTCTGAACCCTCCCGCCAAGATTCCTATTGAAGTTATTACAGTAAATGAAAAGAGAAGAGAGATACAAACAGTGAGACTAAATATCGAGAAGACAATTCAGTTAATCTATCTCACTAATCAATCACTTTGATAAATGCCCTCTCTTAAATATGAAGTCTTGATTGGCACATCATTTTATGGATATACCTGTCAGAATTCAAATTAATGTTATAACACAGTAGGAAGCTATGTTGAAAAGGAATAACAGCTTACATATGCTGAGGAATAGTATTTATGTTCAAACAATTATAAGCATTTTTATGCAAATTATATTGATAGATAACAAGGAAAAACAAAATATATTTCTTCATTATCTCCTTTGGAGGTAGAGTAAGTCTTTTTCTTATATTTTAGCATGCATCAGTTCTACATCTGAGTATACTCAATATGTCAATTTCTTCAACCAGGTTTACAAGATGGCTTCCATTCTTCAATTTTTAAACTCTACATATGGTTAATTCACATCCAAAATGCAGAAGATATTTCTCTCACTTTAAGTCTTATTTCTCAAAACATCCATTTGAGGTAATGCATTATTCATCTACTAGCTTGATAATGCAGATGCAAGCAGATAATAATTTCCTGCTTCAAATTTAAACTTGGCACTTTTCACAAGTTCCAAATCTTTTTAAAGATTATGTCATTATAAAAGCATTTTCAAGATTCTGTTATGAACAAAAATGTCTCTATATAGTTTAAACAAACTATTAAAGATTAACTTGCAAAGTATAATCTTTCAAAATATCAAGATTTATACAAATATCAATCCTTCACCAATAGCCACATTTTTACTTATCCTCCATCCATCATGAGATTACTCAAAAGTCACAGACAACTAGTATCAGAGCAACTAGTTCAAGTAATATTTTTTAGCATGTGTTATCTTCAATTGTTTTTGTTTTATATTTTTATCAATAAGTGCTTAACAGCTTGAATGTTTGTAAAGTAAATGTACATATTTGCTCTATTACACCTACTTTGCAATGTATATCACAATATACTTATCTAGTGATTACAATTATAGTTTTTTGAATGTTGATACAACATACCAAGAATGACATCATATTATACACTGAACAATTTTAAAGAGTTGACCTTTGTATATGAACCTTGATGCTTATACAAATGTACACAATAATTAATAAAATGAATTATAAATTTGAATGTATCTTATCTTGCTTGTCTGTGAAGATATTTGTTTTTCATATTGTCAGTCAAAAATAACTGTTATGAATATGAATCCAAAATATTGCACAATTTGATAATTTTGTCGTGATATACAAATTGGCTTTTTTAAACATCATATTTAATAAAATTAGTTTAAATAGTAATTTCAGACACTTAATTGCATTATATGAATAAATTTTGAGCAATCATATGACCAAAATTATTATAACTATTACACAAATGTGGAATTCTGAACTTAGCCTAACCATTTTCAAATGTCATTATGACAATGTATTAATTTTATTGTCATAAAGTCAATGGTGTTCGTCGGCCCAGCTCATCGCAGAATGGTGCGAATCTCTCTGGTCTCTGCCGGTGCCGAGAACAACCAAATGCTTCCGAACAAGGAGACAGGTCCAATGACTTGTACTTTCTCCCACTCTTGAAGGTCTGGGTCATAACAGGTACTTTTTTCAGCCCCCATCCCCATGTTTACAGCCACGGCAGGGTTTGTCTGGAGTCATCAAGATTCTTCCGAGTGTCCAGTGGCATGCTCAAGGAGGGGTAGTGAGGATCATAATTCTGCTTAGGTTAAATATTCTTAGAAGAAAAAAGAAGAAAGAAAAGGCAGGAAAATATGGCAAAATGAGGACTTCAGGAATGACTACTAAAAAGTACACATAACTCCCCCCCCCCTCTTCGAAAATTTTGGGCACACCACTTGAATGTCAAGTGGTTAAGAGGAAAAGCACACATTGGACGATATGAATATGCTTTTCATTATCAAAACAACAATTGACGGCGAACCGTAAAGGTTCTCTTACCTTTAAACGCGACAATTCTAGGTGTTTACATTTCAGTTTCCATCATACTTAATAATTCTCATCGTAGTCGTAAGATCTGTGGTATGAGCTTTTACACTGAATTCGCAGTGACCTTGGCGTTTATCATAGAGAAATATTGTGCCCCTTCCTCTCTGTTGAAAGATCGACCCTGACGTTTGGCAAATCTTGTGATGACTACGTAAAAATGTCACGCTTCGCCACTGGATGCTGTCATTGTACTCAGCTGCCGCCAATGTATTCAACCACCCATTGGTTTTGTGTGGTATGGCAGATCCTTTGAAGCGTTTGACAGTAGGCCACAGCATTTATTGTTGCTCCCCATGGTAGAAAATCAATGAATAAGATGCCTTTCTTGTCCCAAAAGACAGTTGCCAGAACCTTTCGCATGCTGAGTGTTTGGCCTTTTTTGGCTTGGAAGGTGACCCGGTATGGTGCCACTCCATTGACTGACACTTGGTTTTGGTTGTTGAATAGACAGTGGCGGATTAAAGATGTTCTCTTGGAGGGGGCGGACACCCATTATGCCCCCTCCCCCTGAACTTTCGGTGCCCATCACACTTCCCTCAGAAACTACGGTCCTACCATAGACATATGTCATAAAATCACTGTCGTAACTAAAATGTTCCTGGCTCAGTCATGTGTCATGTTTCTGTCTCTTGTGGCATCCTATCTTTCGTCATTCTTATCTTTGTTTGCCCCCATCCTTTGTCATTCTTATCTTTGTTCACCTCCAGTCTCTTGTTGCCCCTATCTATCTATCATCACTCTTATCTTTGTTTGCCCCCTGTCTCCTTTCACTCCTATCCTTCGTCATTCTTATCTTTGATCACCTCCTGTCTCTCCTCGCCCCTATCTTTCGTCATTCTTATCTTTGTTCACCACCTCTCTCTCATCGCCTCATATGTTGCATTTTGTTTTGTTTTTGATTGATTGATTTAGTTTATTTTACTTCGCTTTTTGTGCCACTTTTGGCTAATTTGCGAAGATGGGGATGAGTGATGATATGATGAAATTGATGAATGGATACTCACAAACATCCATGCCCAGGCCAGGATTCGAACCCAGGACCCCTGGCATTGCAGCACGATGCACTAACCACTATGCCACAGGGGGGGGGGCTCATATCTTTCATTGCCCCTATCCTTCATCATTCTTATCTTTGTTCATCTCCTGTCCCTCGTCATCCCCTTATTATTCATCACGCCCTATCTTTCGGTATTCCTATCGTTGTTTGCCCCCTATCTCTCATTGCCCCCTTATTTATCATTCATCGCCTCATAACTTCCATTGGTACCATCTTTCGTCCTTCTTATCTTTCTTCGCCCCTGTCTCTCATTGTATCCTATCTTTCATCGCCCCTGTCTCTCATCGTATCCTATCTTTCATCGCCCCTATCTTTTGTCACTCCTATTTTAGTCACTCGCTGCACTCACCATTAAGCTTCCTGCTCCCTCATAACGATAATTCTTCGTAAAATACCACAATATTTGCTTTATTACATTTCAACCTTATCAAAGAAATGAAGTAAGGCCCTTAGGCCCTTTTGCCCCTTGGGTAGTTGGGCACCCTCTCTGCCCTCCTTTATTACTTTCGGAAAGCACTTTACCATGGTGGAAAAACTCAAAGACATGTCACTACATGGTTGAATACATTGGCAGCAACCGAGTAAAATGACGGAATATACAAACTGGTATCATTCTATAATATAAGTGATTCAATGGATATGGCGAATATGTGGAAAAGTAGAGTAAGGCATAATTTTTTTCCACACATCATTTGTCATTTGTTTTATACCACAATGTTCCTTTTTTCTGGATGAACCTTGTACAATGTTGCTCTTCTCTTTACAAGGCTTATATTGTTTATGGTCTATCATTTTCATTGCCAAAGCAGAAATCACATACAATTAGAGGATAGTTGCATATTGTAAAACATTCTTACACTCTACCCTTAAAAACAAATTTGCATCATGTATTTCCTGCCGATTTTTACCATTGTCTGTCTTGTCTGTAAACAGAATGTAAATTATAGAGTGATGATTCGAAAAACAAAGGCTATTTTCTTCCGAGCTCTACATTATTTGAAATCATATATATACTTACTTTGTTATTTTATCATTCTGGAATGGTGACCAAGAAATGTTCAAGCTATAGGCAGAAGCAGTGTTTAATGTGATATTATTTGGTTCAGGAAACGTGTAAACTGGAATTTCGTCACTGTCACTGTAAGTTTGGTTATTCTGTGAATATGCTCGTACCTGAAGACATAAAATAAAAAATAAGCTTTCCTGGTGACGTGATTCGAACAGGTGTTCTCAGGTTACCAGCCAGGTTAAATTGGAGTTAGCTTCCAATGTTTCGAAGCTGGTCTCCATTTTTACATTCCCTGAAGATGAGAACAATGTATGCCCTCGAAACATTGGAAACTAATTCCAATTTAACCTGGCTGGTAACCCGAGAACACTTGTTTGAAGACAGAACACTTTAGGTTACCTAGAAAAACATATATACATCAACTTCTTTATATTTACATGCACCTGAAATGTACTTACATATCCACGTACTAGTTTACTTAATGAAATTCATATTGCATAGTGTCCACAGTTAATCTTTCATTGAGTACAAAATGTTGCTAACACAAACAACAAAAAAATATAACTATATGATTGAAGGAAGGGACCATAATTTTTACAAAAAATTAATCAACAAGTAATGGTATTAGCATAACACTTTTTTTCCATTGAATAAAATTTTAATTCTCTCTACACTTTACATGTTGAACTGTGCATTACAAAAGTTATGCACTTCCCATATATTTTGTCTCCTTTATTTACTTCAAGTTTGAAACACAACCACCCTCTAATTTGTAACAGAAATTTTAAGGAATAATTTGCAATAATAACTTTAATTATTGGCTGGTTGATGAAATACATATTGCCTGCTGACATGCAACATGCCATCTACAAAGATTTGCAGTCAAGATTTTAAGAATCAAATCCTGGGTAAGGTGTGGACATATTTTTGTTTTTGTTTCATTAATCAAATCATCATTCGTCATTTCTTAACCTAAAACCTTACAAAAGAACATAAAATATGCGAAATACACACACAAAAGTAGGATTTTCAATGTAATAGGTAACATTAAAAAAAATTATACCATTATAGATTGATACAAATCCACGTGATTCTATAATCACTATTGAAATGACAATTCTAGATATACTGTCTAAGCACTAACCCAAATAAAATATGTTTGGCCAGCGAGGAGTTTCTTCAGATGTATTTTCTTGAAGTCGTCAACTTTCAATGAAGTGGAATTTGTGTGGGAGACAAAATGCTCCCCCTTTTGACGAACTCCAGCAACAGTTCCTTCTGTCCTCCAGTGCACCTCGTACCAAACTGTTCTTCCATTGAATTCTACCGGAGGCAACCACTTCACTATAACTTCATTCGGATTCAAAACATCTACAGTAACATTCTGCGGTGGAGATGGAGCTGAAATCAAAGGCATATTGTTATTATTTTTCTTATTTATCAATATTATTATCCTTGTATTTCTTACAGTGAACAACTCCTATATTACTGTCGAGGATGGGACCAAGTAATGAATACTTCATTGATTACAGGTGAAAATAGTAATTTAACTAAGGATGGTAGAAATGGATTAACTGGTACTCTATTGGTATCTGTTGATACCGACTTATTAGTAAAAGTAATACTGATCAGATATATCTATAAATAGGCTGTAATTTAGGGGAAAATTCTGCCATTTTGTTATTATTTTTATAAATACGGAGCTACAGTAGCCTAGTCAGTAGGGCATCTGACTGTCATGTGGAAGACCCAGGTTCAATTCCTGTGGTTCTTAGGTTGGAATTCTTCCAGCCTTGTCCCTGCATAAAGCAGCCCTGGGGTTCACCCAGTCTCACATAAATTGGTACCTTCGGGCCACTCTCAGGGAATAAAGACAGCTGGAGCATGCTGCTGATCACATTACTTCCAAAAATATTGGCCGAGATCAGGAATATGAGGAGCACTACCTCCACATCCCTCCCCTATATGTGCCTTTATGGCATGGTGCAACAAACACAGGGAACTTTACCTTACCTTTATGAATATAAATGTATGATTCATATGTGGTTTTATACCAAATGTCCAACATGCTATTTCTTTTTAAAGACAAACCTATTGCACCCAACTGGTTACAAACATTAATGAACACAAAGCCTTCATGTTCTTCAAGGAACATTTACAACTTTACGTTGGGTCAGTACAGTATTGCTGTTAGTATTGATTGATTGATTGAGTTGGTGTTTTAAGTCCATTTATGCACAATAAGGCTAATGGGGACTGGACCTACAGTTTAAAGTGGGATCCGAACCACCATGTGTCACCTGTATTGCTGTTAGTAGTATCAGTAAATTTTTATTGGTGCTTTATCAGTATTGATAAAACTTCTATGTTAGGCCATTCCTAAATTTGACAACTGGGTTAATGCCATCCCAGTCAACCAGTCCACTACCCCTTATCATTCCCCCAACCCAAACAGGCATTTTTGAACTGTATTAAATGCAACTGCCCCTCCCCTAAAATATCCCTCCCTCTCATTTTTAATGATGCCACAACTGGGTGTGTGTGTGATGCAGTCTTATTGGAGACCTAAACATTCTGTACTAAATACAGCTCAAATACTTCTTCAATCAAACACAAAATTTGTGTATTTTCATGTTTAATTAGTTAATTCTGCTCTCCTACATCTTTATTTTAACTATGATGATAAAGGGCCGAAGTTGATTTAAGTATACCATGCTCACATAATTGGGGCTGTACAGTCATGGACAGTACTGAGTTGTGACAAATTCATTGATTTTCAACAACCCAGAAGTGTCCACTGTACCACAGTTTAAAATGGAATTTGAACTACTAAAATGTGGGGGATTACAAAGTAACAGCTATATCAATTTTGCTATCAGGGAGCCCCACGTAACTGTGACATAATGGTTAACTTGCCCATAAATCACATAATTAACTTCTGTTTCATGGTGAAGAATTAAGTTTGAGAATGACTTATAGATAATACAAGGAAAACATATATGCACTTTTTATAATTAAGTTTGCTTTTAACAGTATCTAAACCACTATTATTTTAATTTTAGTAGCTAAAAATAACTAAAATTATTCTTAATGATATACTTTACCTCCTGGAGCAGTCGTAAAGGTAACTGGAGAACCTCTCACTGGAGCAACACCTTCCAAGTCACTGTAGTAATTCCTTAAAGTAACTATAAATGTGTAGCTTGAAAATGGCTTCAATCCAGTTATTTCAACTATTTGGTTATAAGATATCTGTAAAATATAGTTACTTGTAATATCATATATTAAGCAATAATCAAGTTTCTCAAGATTAAAACATAAATATGTTAGGAATAGACTGATATGAAATCTTTTCTGCCACCAATAAAGTACTGATATAAAAATTATCAATATCAATAACAGAGATTCTACTGATCCAATATAAAATTGCAAATGTTCCTTGAAAAACATGAAAAGTTTATTTATCAGCTTAAATGCAACAGATTTTGTTTTGAAAAAGTAACTGCATATAAGGCACATGAATTATATATATGTATATACCTGTAAAAATAACAACACAATGGCATAATTTGCACTAAATTATAGTATATTTATAGCTATATCAGATCAGTAAAATCATCGGTAATTTTACTGATAAACCAATACACTTCTATGCCTTTATTGGTCGACAATGATAGAGTATCAATTAGGCTGTCCCATCTTGGGCCTCCCTCGTGCTCATGGCATAGTGGTAACGTCATCACCTTGTAATGCAGGGATCCCACTTTAAACTGCAGGTCCAGTCCCAATTAGCCAATCTGTGCATAAAGTGGAATTAAAAAAAACAACTCAATCCATCCCTCAAAGTTATGCAAATGTAGGGTAGAGAATATTATATTAATAAGAAATGCAGTGTTACATAGTTACAATGAATGGCATTTATTTAACTTTCTTTTGGTAGAGATTATTCTTAAAATTTGCAAAAAGTCATACATTTCATCTTGTATGGCATATTTTGCAGCATATACAAATCAGAAAATTTTGTTAAAACTTGTGTCATTTGATTTGATTTGGTGTTTTAAGTCCACTTTGTGCACAGTAAGGTTAATCGGGACTGGACCTACAGTTTATAGTGGGATCCGAACCACTATGTGCCTCCACCGGGTATCGAACCCGGGACCCCTAGATTACAAGGCAACAACGCTACCACTGCACCATCGGGGAGGCCCTAAAATTTGTGTCATGGATTTAGAGATATTTATAAATATGAACCTGTATGTTTAATTAATACATTCACAGCATTTAATGGCTGAGCTCTACAAAAATTGCGTCCAGAAAGAGTGATTTTGCTCTGGGCCCAAACTGTCTTTTTAAGGCCAAATATAAAGTAAAAACAATGTGAAAGGCCATAATATTTCATAAATTCTTGCCATAGTGTTTTTATCCAGTTTCCACAGCCACAGACATGGTAAAGTATGAGGCGCATCCAGAAAGTAAGTTTCCCTATTTTTTCCCGTGAAAGTAAACATAATGAGCCGTGTAAATTGCGCATGCACAGCAGAGTTAAGACGTATCAATCATATGCCAGGCGGACAGATCCCGCCCGGCGCCAGTAGCGAGGCAGCAGTGGTCCGAAGTGGAAGCTCGTATTCCTTCTCCCGCCACATGCCAGTAGCAAGGCATGCTGGTGCGGCAGCGCATCATAGAGAACCGTCGCTTCACGATTACGGAGTTGAGTAGCCTTTTTCCGCAGATATTGTGATCCGTGTTGCATGAGATTGTCACGTAGTGCCTGCTGTTCAAAAAATTGTGTGCCAGGTGTGTGCTGAAAAATGACACCCGAACACAAAATGAAACGTTCAGGAGCAGCACTGACATTCCTGCAACGGTACCATGATGACAGCGATGATTTCCTCGACAGGATCGTCACGAGCGATGAGACGTGGATTTCGCACTTCACCCCGGAAACCAAGCAGCAGTCAATGCATTGGCGGCATAGTGGATCTCCGGTCAAGAAGAAATTCAAACTGACGCTGTCGGTACAGAAAGTGATGTGCACCGTGTTTTGGGACAGGAAGAACATTTTGCTCATTGACTTCCTCCCCAGAGGTGAAACGGTGAATGCTGACCATTACTGTGAAACACTAAGGAAATTGCGACATGCCATTCAAAACAAGAGGCGTGGCATGCTTACTGCAGGTGTTGTGCTCCTCCATGACAATGCTCGTCCACATACGGCTCCACGCACAGCAGCTGTTTTGACGGAATTTGGCTGGGAGTCCTTACAGTCCTGATCTGGCTCCCAGCGGTTTTCACGTTTTCTTGCACCTCAAGAAATTCCTGTCCTCTGGTGAGCGTTTTGGCAACGACGAAGAGCTGAAGACGTCTGTCACACGCTGGTTCCATTCACAGGCGGCAGAGTTCTACGACAGTGGGATCCAAAAGTTGATACCATGATATGACAAGTGTCTCAATTCTGGTGGTTGCTATGTTGAAAAATAGCTGAACCTTTCCTGTACCTGTTGCCAATAAATGGTTTCCTGAAACTGTGTTGGTTTTTTTTAAAAAAAATAGGGAAACTTACTTTCTGGATGCACCTCGCATGATCTTTTGGGGTACGTCAGATTCCTAGAATGGAATTGACCATCTTTATAATATAAGACGAAATATCAGGAATCATCGGTACACACAACTCTTGTCTATTCACGAAAATTTAGAAATTTTGTCAGGTTGACTTTGGAAGATGAGAAAGTGCAACAATATTGATGTTACATACATTACTAGCATCGATGTTCATGAACTGGTGTATCCCTACTAAACATACAGATTATGCAAGACGTAGTATAGATTTTGTAACTTTATTCAAAGTGATATTACTACGTTGAACTTTGACATCCAGAAAATCTGATTTTTGGTATTGATTGTTGTATACTGATTGTCACTTTCATATTGTCCATTGACGTATGTAAACTCATATGTAATATTCATGAATTTGTACCATGTTTGATGTACAACATTAATCTTGAGTTGGGATGCATCCTGCATAAGTTTTCATTCATTGTGCAGTCTGAAATGCTATATATTTCTTTATGTAAATATCTTTTACTGGGTTTATGAATTATACTTGTTTGTTCATAACTCACTTTTTTATTGCACAAATTCAAGCAGAAATATTAAGATTGTGTGATAAAATTTCAACATGACTCATGATACCATACCCATCTAAAGTAAGTGTTTTAATCAAAGTATTAATATTAATTCAGATAGTTTATTATGCAGCACACATCACAATATCCCAATTGTTGTGTTACTTTACTGCGTTAAATAAATTGAGGCTAATTCTTGGTCACACTCATTCAAATAATAAATATTAGTGTGGTCATATCAAATTTAAGTGACTAAACTGTCTCTTGTAAAATCAAGTAATGGCGGTCACCATAGCAGGAAGTACTAATTTCTCTTACATATTTTGCAAGATCTTCTGTTACACTGATACTAAATCTGATGTTTTGATATTTGAAGTAGAGATACATTGCTTGTATATTGAACCAATGCTGATTTGATATACCCTTAGGGAGCTTTAAGACCAAAGCTACAAGCAACAAGCCAGAAGTGACGTGTGTCACTTGGAAATGAACCATCCAAAATAAATGCAACCTTTCATACTGAAGCTCCATGTCTTGCTTGTTGCTTTCCGGTAACTCAGACTGGGTTGTTTTCTCAACAGCATGCATCATGTCACCTTGGTCTGTTGGTAGCTCATGCACAGTGAATCTATTTTTTATGAGCAGGAGGGGCCTGTATCGCTTGTCACTTTAGTGTGAAACCCCCATGTTACTTGTCACCTGTCATGTGTCATTTTACTTTGAAAGCTTCCTTACACTCCTGTCAATATAATGCCAATACTTGGCACCACAGTTTTACATTACATTTGCACCCACACATGAGATGAGTCTATTGTAGAAACTTAGCAAAATATACAAGCTTGGCCAGAACTCGTCCCTTATTCTCATGCATACTGTGCCATTGCTCTTCCATACAGTACCAAGTCTCTTGTGTGTGCCTAACATAATCTAGTATTCACCTGTGCACTGAAAGATACTTGGTACTGTAGAAGCCTTCGGTGTGTCATAGTTAACAGATCCTATTTTTCATTACAGTACCACTTACTTAGTCAATTACTGCACAGGTAAAACAATGAAAACAAAAAAATCAGATAAAATCAGTTGGCACAACAATAACACAGCATGCCACAGACCCAGGTTCGAGTCCTGTTCAATTCTTAATTTTAAATCTTTTAAATAACTCATAAAATATTATTGCAATAATTTACATAATTTTAATAATGTTATTTTTTAAAGATTTTAAAATAGGTTCCATGATTTTTTGTTATGGGATTATTCACCACTGTTGCAATATTCTGCACACCTCGCAAAACGTATGGACCCTAGAACAATAACTGCCAGTATTGTTGAACCAGAGGACCCTGGTATTGACCAGATTAATTTTAAAAATACATTAGAACCTCGATTTTAAATTCTTCAGGGAACCAATGCGAAAACACTAAAAATGTGGGAAAATGTAAAATCCGGGAAAATTTTATGTTTTGCTCCATTGGATCTATGAAGAATGAATGTATAATGGAGGCAATACAAAATCCTGGAATTTAAAATCAGGGTTTTACTGTATACTGAAAGATAATTTATCAGTTTTCAAAGAAAATTAATCCCAGATAGCACATAAGCTTGTGGCAAGCTTGCGATAACTTCCTTTTAGCTTGTCAAAGCAAGCTTGACATGGCAAGCTCGACGTAAGCCTGATGCATGTGATAACTAGCGTGAAAGGATGCATTTTTTTAAAAAAATAAAACAATAGACACATCCATTTAATATAACAATAGAGATACTTATTGAACATAAACAATAGTCACAAAATGAAATAAAACCGAAATACAGTGGAAAAAATTCCAGTGCGAATAAAGCACCAAAGCTTTTGTTCCATGCAACATACACTAGATGGCAGTGTGACTCAAATGTTAAAAAAAAACATAAGTTTTAGTAACGTCAGTAAGGATAACTTTGATTGTAATTAGTGAAAAAATGTGTTTTATTATCGTTCGAAAGGTGTGTGAATATTGAAGTTGCAACGAAGATCAGAAAATAAAATGTGGTGAATAAAAGTGAAACTTCCATGATAAATAATTTTATCCAAGACTATATAATCCGGAGCCAAGTACTGCAAAGAAAAACTTAATACCAGTGTATAGTTAGAGATTGTTTGATTATTTCAATGAACTTTTCATCCTAACTATTGCCTATTTTGGGGGAGCATGAAAAGTTCCTATAATTTGCAAAGAGTAATTGGGACGTTACAGATGTGGGTGTTTCTTCTTAATAAGCCCCAATTGTTCCTAGTTTTGCTATTGTGAATATAAGTGTATTCAATGTACATTACAGCCATGTTTATACAGATATATATATTTATTATCGCTTACTTCGAGCATTGCATTCTGTAAGCCTACAGCTAGTTATGAAAAGCTTGATGCAAGCATGCCTTGGCAAGCTTGCTGCAACTTCCAATTGCGGTAACTAGATTGCTTAATGCAAGCTTGCAACCAGCTAATAGCTTGTCATGGCAAGCTTGCTGCTAGCTACTTAGCTTGCCATGGTAAGCTTTGCTTCATACTTACAGCAAGCTGTCTGTGCTATCTGGGTTGTAACATGAAATTAACTTCAATCTTAACAGTTCTTGAGCATAAACTGCTCAAACAATCAACAAATATGAAAATGCATATTGCAAATATTACTTACTTACCAATTTTGAGCAGTTCTGTAATGAAATTTCATTGCAACTTGGTATTTCTTCCTCTGTAATTCCTCCATAATAAACTGTGTATTCCACAGTTGCCAAGGATATGTTAATGCACTCAGGATATCTTTCTGGTTCTGGAAGTTGAAGTATTATAGACTGGGCAGTGTTGCTAACCATAGCGGCTTCGGCTTCATGTTGTTTTGGAGAGAGGCATCTTGGTGCTGTCAAGACAGAATATGATTTTAAAAGTGTTGCAATTCTGTTTATCTGTGAAATTAATTTGTAATATTCTTTCTGTGGTTTCCTGTTTTCTCTTGGCATTTCCACACTACTGATAAGTGTCTTCCTCACTTTGTTCATGCAACCATTTAGTGTTGATTTGTTTATTAAAACTTTATGAAATATTCACTCACTTAAAAAGGATAAAGATCCAGGATAAGATTCTGGAAGACAACCATCACATAAGAGTGTGAGGTGTGTCCCTTTTTAGATCACCCAATTTACTTTTAACTTGTGCACATCCATGAATAAGTACCAAATAGGATTTTTTGTCAATACCATTTGACAATACTATACTGATCAAATACAAAATTTCTTGAAAAACATAAATGATACATTAACATGCTTAATTAACATATGTAACCAGGACTCTGCAATGGGTTTTGCTTTGAAAAAGAACTGTATATTTAGACATTTATTTTACAAAACTATGGCAGACCATGAATTATATCAGTGGCGTGGCGTGGATTTTTAAAAGTGTTACCGGTTATTAGTAGGACATTTAAGGGAGACTTGGGCGCCTCCCCACCTCATGCCCCCCCCCCACCCAATGTCTTCCAAGTAGTTAATATAATATTAATCTGGTACGTATGCAATTCAATACTAGATTTTGGTAAAGTTATTAATCAGGAAAAAAAATTTTGACATAAGGACTGAAGTGAAATCGCAAACATTGGTTGTTGACACAATAATACGTAATTTGATACTTACAGAAACATCGAAGGCTACTTATAGAACAGATCAATCCGACTTTGAAAATAGTTATATGATGCTGGGATCCCAGGTTCGAAACCTACCTTGGGCATGGGCGTTTGTGATGTCTATTCATCAATTTAATCATATAATCACTCATCCCCATCTTCGCAAATTAGCCAAAAGTGGCACAAGTGTGCAAAATCAATCAAGTCAAATCAAAAAACTTCTATGATGCTGTCATAAAGAGAAGTTTTTCATTTGAATTTGAATTTTTGGGTGCGTCATGGTCCATGTTATCCACATCTGAATTCGACACGTTTTTTTTTCCACCCGAAAATAGAGTACATGGCCAACAAAAGAGTTTCGACAACTGCACATATCCACATAACCACGGATAGTCGTTATACCACGAAACATTGAAATGTCGGTCATATCCAGCAGACGACTTGGTTTTTAAATCGTTCAAAATAGGCTTTGGCCTCCCTTTCGCCACAATTTCGATTTTTTCTGCAAAATAACGAACCGTAAGGTTGCTTCAAAATATCTGCTATCGCACGATTACACGCACTGTCCAGATAGGATGAACCTGCCACCTCGGAACTCGGAGCAGGCTTCATAAATTAATTGACAATGCCCGAAAACAACATAAAGACAAAAGACACCAGTCACAAAACTCCCACTGCACAGTCCCTCCCACAAACCGTTGTTTACTTTTGTAACACGTGAAGCACCCTCCTTGCCCCCTCCCCTCTCAGCATCAGCCCTTCCCCAATATTTCCTTCGGAACCTGCAAGAAGTCCAGGTCTACTAATGTTGCCATCTTAGTTCTTTTGAAACCAGATTTGCCCAAATCGCGAAACTTTTCGTTTCAAATAAGACGTATGTAGAGTAGATGTAGTCTTCATCTGTTTCCTAACTACTCCCACTCCCACGTTTCACTAAATCCACTGAAATCTCATTTCTGACACCACTACTATTTCGTATATTTTACGTCCTTTGCTACCTTTAAGGCTTTCGCTTTATAGGATAATCGTGACGATGACGATGCATGGTGAATTATTGAAATAAAATTATTATTTCTTTGTGTATGTAATTATTAATTTTTATAATTATGTAAGTAAAATAATAACAACGAACATTGAAATAACCATTTCTTGCTGAGGATTTGAACCTGCGACACCTGACACTTCAGAGCATGCTAAGATAACAATCGGGAAATTATGCTTGTAAGTATTGTTTTCACCCAAAAACAGATCTACCACCTCAAAAACATTGCTTCAATCCGAAATTATTGCATTCCTGCGACAACGTATGTCAATCTCAATCAGTATTATCAACAATTATCACAAATTCCTGTAACCGAAATAATATTATATGTGTGTGAAATATAGAATTTTAGGTTGACATTTTTAGAAGGACAGCGGACCCCTTGACCATACCCATCCCTCTCCTCTCCTTCTCGCCCATGATGTCGAAGAAGGACAAAGAGGACTTTCATAATCGCTGATATTTAGTGTAAATACAAAATATCACTTGGTAGTTTGCTTTTGCCCCAGTGTGATTTGATTTTTTAAAATTTTGATTTGGCGATTTAAGTCCACTTCATGAACAGTAATTCTAATCGCGACAATTTAAAGTTGGGTCCGAACCACTTGTGCCTCCACCGGGTATCGAACCCGGAATCCCTTGATTATAAGGCGGCGACGCTACCACTGCGCCATCGTTCCCCAGTGTGACTGGACACCTTCAGAGTAAGATAGACCCGATTAGGCGACTTAGCTCTTTTCTGTCAATTGAATATGGCAACACTGGTATGTTTCCGGTAACGATCACCGGCAACTGCGCCAGCTAAACAGGAATGCCAAAAACCCGCCTCTTCCTCCCGCGGTCAGTCTTTGCCGCAACGCGAAGTCTTCCTTGCGTGGGCTCAGGGTCCTTTCCTCATGTTGCCTGTGGAGGGTACCGGATCAGTCCTCCTCTTCGCTTTTGCCGGTGTCAGAAAAAATGTCAGTCTGCAATGTTTACTTTACGACAATATTACCAGTTTATGTACGTAATAATATTTTAAGACGGGTTCTTCGATTCTTTATATTTTGGTGTTACCTGCGGTAACAGCGGCTACATGCACGCCACGCCTCTGATATGTTTATATAAATATAATAACAAACTGGAAAAATATTGCACTAAATTACAGACTACTTATAAATATATTGGACCAGTAAAATTATCTGTAATTTTAAACCTATATGACTATATCAGCCAATACTCAACAAGTTCCAATTAATCTGTCCATTTTTAAAATCTATCATTTCATAAGTATCTGATTTGTAATAAGTACATATATTATAATATGTGTGTACAAATTTTAAGATATATTGTGATTTATGACTGATTCATTCAATATCATAGCACATTTGCAAATAAACTTAATTTAATCTAATCATTGGAAAATACAAAAGTAGTGTAAAATGCTTTTACTCTTACTTGGGTATGGTTGAGTATGGGGTCCAACTGCTTCAATTCTCCGCACTCCTGATATATTGATAGCTGTTACACCTCTAATCAAGCTTCCAATTTCACTTCCATCTGATGTCTTAGGTACAGAGTATACTTTCCCTTCAGTTGCATTGGACCAATATATTAATTTGTGGTCTGCTGTGATGGAAGTGGGTGGTAAACCTAGAAGGTAGAAATGTTATTGTTTCTTTTCTTAGGTTTTTTTTTAATCTAAATGTACTATTAATGTTAATACAATTTATGTATACAATAATCATTTTCATATAAAAGGAACTAAAACAATAATTACAAAAAGTTTCTGGAGGGAAGGTTTTAATAAATTTGGGAGGAAGGGGTTTTTAATTTTCCTTTTTCATTACACATACCAGTTTATCAAAACAAATTTCTAAGCTTAGCATTATTGTTTTAAAATAGTCATGATCAATTACATTGGTCAACATGTGTTTCAATGTCTCGCATATGATTGTTGTCTCCGAATAATTTCAGCATGCTGATTCCAAAAATTAAATCCATTTTTACCCATTATGTCTAGTTTTTTCAGAATACAGCAACATACTAACTACCTTAATTTCACAATAAAATGTGTGGTTTCATTATTTCCCCAATAGATGGCTCTGCTTAGATGGTGGTAAAATATTGATTTTTCTACAATACAAATTCTCCAATTTTGAACCATAAATGCATGTAAAATTGTTTGCATTTAATTCACCTTCCACATTCACACAACACATTTAATTGGCATGAAAATAGTATTGACTTCACAAAATGTCCAATAATCAATGTTTTAATCACGAAATGTCCAATAAGCAATGTTTTAATGTGGTGGTTTGATTGAACGTACTGACGTGGAGAAAAATCCTGACCTAGGGCAAAATCCTGATGTGATGGGAAGAAATTGATGTAATTTCCGTGATCAAATTAAAAATACTTCCAGAATCACCTATTGGTTTGTAAACAACCGAAATTTCCTTTGTGTAAATTTATTTTGTTGTGTTCTGTAATAGGTGTAATGGAACGGCGAATATGAGAATCTTGCTTGTGAAATTGTGAAAAATCCTGTCGTGATGCAAAAAAATGGATGTCATTTCCGTGATCAGCATTTAAAATACTTCCAGAATCACTTATTAATTTGGAAACAACTTAAATTTCCCTTTTGTTGCATCATGTAATAAATGTAATGTAATGGCGAATATGAGAATTTTCATGTGAAAAAATCTGACATGGTGGGGAAAAAACATTAACCATAATTTAGGCAATAAGTGGCAAGCACAGTAATTTAAATGCATAATGAGAGAACATAATACCAACCAGAATCTGCATTGAGAGTTGCATTAACTAGAAGGCTGCATTTACAACCATCCATTTCTGCCAAGTAAATGTGGTTTTTCCAACCATCAACCCAAATAATTTTTGGATTAATATCATCTGTTTGATCTATTGTCATTGCCTGGCCAACTGCTGGATTTTCTGGGCAGTTGCAAGAATCTACAAACATTGCATCTCTCCTGAAAAAATGGAAGGAATAAAAATACAATATGCAACAAGAGTGATATCATAAGTTATTGATACTGCTTATGTTCTCAGGTCTCTTTAAATTGAGTATGGATTCACTTTCACAATACAATATACAGTAAAACTTCTCCTAACGGACAACTCTGAATAGCGGACAGCTCTAAATTACAGACATTTTTAAAATTCCCAGCAGAAATACATGGGGTTTAATGGCAATATTAATTATCAATAACAGACGAGGACACTGAAAGTACCTCCCAATGCAAATCAAACTTCTTAATAACGGACAGCCTGAAAGAAAACGGTCGCAATTCCTGGAATTCGATACAACAATGGCCAATATTTTGAACTAGCGTGCACTGTTTCATGTTACACCGAACGTATTTATTTTTAAAAGTGCAGACAGTAGACAGTATTCTATGTGGTTATCTTGAGAAGTGTGTGTCACTTTTGCTACGATGTCACAGAAAGACAAACGACTGACTTTAAAGGAAAAAGATGAAGTCATCAAGGTCTACGAGAAAGAGAAACTTAGTGTTCGGGACATGGCCGTGTGGTTTGCTGTTGGAAAAACACAGATAAGTGACATTACTGTATTTTCTTTTTTTTAATTTGTAATGTATGTAGGGATACTTAGTAAATTTAAATTCACCGTATGTAGTACAGTATTTTGTTCCTTGAATGTAGAGAAAATAAACCTTATGTTCGTAAAGTACATACTGTAATATGCTTATCCTATTGTGTAACATCCTGCACTTTCTTTTCTGAATAGCGGACACTTCTTAATAACAGAAATTTATTTTTCCCCCAGACCTGTCAGTTATTGAGAAGTTTCACTGTAAATTATAACCATTGTATCTGAAAAGGGAGGGAAAGAGAAGAAATTGAAGGAAATAAGAGAGACCACACAAAATGCAACTGTTGATATTTTGTGGCCTGAGCACATTATTGTTGCAAATATAAAGCAGATTAGAAGGAAATAATAACCACTTATCAGATACTGGAAAATTTAATTTTTGTCTGTGCAATTAATAAGTACATGCTACTTACATGAATAAAAAGGATAAACCGTTAAAATAGATAAATTCTTCAATGCAAGCAATATGTACAAGAAGAATTATAATTCATGTAGTCTTGTTTTCTAAGTACAGGGTGACAATTAATGAACTATATGAAATAAAACAGTCATAATTTCTGAACGGTTCGCGTGATGATGTCGGCCATTTGCAAGTGAAAATGTCCTGGAGGAGTATTTTGGAGACCGCATTCTGGCTCTGGGGTACCCCCAGAGGCCACTGGAAGGGGGCTATGTTAAGGTCAAGGTGTACAAAAATAACCCCAAAACCACTGCCAAGCTGAAACTGCCATTCAGGAGGTCATCGACAGCATTGATGTTTCGAAACTTCAGCGGGTCATGCAGAATTTTGCTGTTCGTCTGCCCCACATCATCGCCAGAGATGGCAGACATATCGAACATGTTATAACCTAAATCCGAATGTCTGTAGTGCCGTTTACATGTGCAATACAGTTTGTGTACTACGTGGTTTGTCACTAATTTCCGTTTTATTTCATATAGTTCATTAATTGTCACCCTGTATGTGTAAGAGCCACCCCTAGGGTAGTGACACATAGTGGTTCAGATTCCACTTTAAACTGTAGGTCCAGTAGGGTCCCAATTAGCCTTACTGTGCATAAAGCGGACTTAAAACACCAACTCAATAAATCAATCAATCTATGTATGTGTAAAAAATAGTTTCTTTTCTAAGGCAATAACAATAAAAAATTGTCAGGATCTCAATTATAGATCAAAACAAAACAAAAAATGATCGATCAGACAATTCGATTTGCTTAGCACTAAAATGTAGTAGTAGATGTGCGTTTATGTTTTTTCTTGTGTAGAGGTTGTTATATGTTTGGGTGTATTGTGCAGTAGTTGTGCTGTGTAGTGTGTTTGAGTTTGTCTTGTGTAGTAGTTGTGATGTGCTTGTATGTGGGTTTGTCTTGTGTAATAGCTGTGCTGTCTAGTGTGGTTGTGTTTATCTTGTGTAGTAGTTATGCTGTCTAATGTGTTTCTATTTGTCTTGTGTAGTATCGGTGGTGTGTATGTATGTGTCTTGTGTTGTAGTTGTGCTGTCTAGTATGTTTGTGTAGTAGTTGTGATGTCTAGTATGTTTGTTTTGAGTAGTAGTTGTGCTGTCTAATTTGTTTGTGTTTGTCTTGTGTAGTAGTTGTGGTGTGTTTGTGTTTATATTGTGTAGTAGTTGTGCTGTCTAATGTGTTTGTGTTTGTCTTCTGTAGTAGTTCCTCCATTCATATTGGGGGTTAGGCGTAGAGCTGACAACTCTGCACTGTAAAAAGCCATGTCAAGAAACAGCAATATAAGGCCATGGATGTTCCCAAGGTAAAATATTCCGGAGGTAAAATAGTCCCCCGCTCGGATCTCCGGGTGGGGACTACTTTGGGAGGTCCCTGGACTAAGGATAAGATCTACGTTAGGAATAAGGATATTAAATTAGGCACCTGGAATGTTCTGAGCCTTTACCGGCCTGGGGCATTTCAGTGTACAGTTAATGAGATAGTCAAGTATAAATTAGATGTAGTAGCTGTCCAGGAAGTTAGGTGGCCAGGAGAAGGGAATTGTAAAACTAAAAATTATACTTTTTTCTATGGTGGTACTGAAAATCATAATTTTGGAACAGGCTTTTTCATAAATAATAGAATTATCTCGGCTCTTAAAACAGTAGAATTTATTAATGATAGGATATCATATGCAGTTTTACAGGGTAGGTGGTGTAAAATTATTTTAATAAACATACATGCACCAACGGAAGATAAAGATGATAATACTAAAGATGATTTTTATACAGAGTTAGAACAGGTCTTTGATAAATTTTCTCAGTATGATATGAAAATTCTGTTAGGTGATTGTAATGCACAGATTGGCAAAGAAGAGACATTTAAACCCACCATTGGTAAAGAAAGTCTTCATGAATTAAGTAATGATAATGGTATAAGATTGATTACTTTTGCAACCTCAAAGAATTTAATTGTGAAAAGTACCACTTTTAAACATAAAGATATCCATAAATATACCTGGTCTTCTCCAGATGGTAAAACTCATAATCAGATAGATCATATTCTCATTGATAAGAGAAGGCATACTAGTATAATTGACATTCGTACACATAGAGGTGCTGACTGTGCCAGTGACCATTATTTAGTAATTGCTAAATTAAGAGAAAGACTCTCAGTGATAAATCATAAGCAACAAAATCTAAAAGTTCTAAAATTTGATACAGGAAAGTTTACTGATGAAAGAATTAAGAAAGATTACCAAATTAAACTGTCAAATAGATTTGATATTTTGCAGGATTTAAATTATGATGAAAATATAAATGAAACAGACGTAAATAAGAATTGGGAGCACATACGTAATGCAATAGAATCAGCAGCTAAAGAAAGTATAGGATACCATAAACCGAGAAAAAGTAAGCCATGGTTTGATAATGAATGTCATAATCTAATAGAAATAAGAAATCAGGCTAGACTTAGGTGGTTAAATAACTCTGATTATACAAATCTAAACAATTATAATAGAATAAAGCGAGAAGTTAACCGCACGTTTAGAAGTAAAAAAAGAGATTACTTGAAAAGCAAAATTAACGAAATTGAAACAAACAGCAAAAATAAAAATATCCGAGATTTATATAAAGGTGTAAATGAGTTTAGAAAGGGGTGGCAACCTAAAGTAAACTTGATAAAAGATAAAGATGGTGATTTTCTAGCTGACCCAAGCGATATTCTAAATAGATGGAAGAACTACTTTAATGACCTTTTAAATGTCCATGTAGGAGATAAATCAGAAGTGAATGAAGTACACACAGCAGAACCTTTAGTTCCAGAACCTAACTTGACTGAAGTTAAAGATGCTATTAAAAGGCTAAAGAATAACAAAGCACCTGGCATTGATTTAATACCAGCTGAGTTAATTAAATATGGTGGAAATTCATTAATATGTCAAATTCATAAATTAATTTGTTTAATATGGAATAAAGAAGAAATCCCTCAACAGTGGAAAGAATCCATAATTGTTCCTGTGTTTAAAAAAGGTGATAAAATGAACTGCAATAATTACCGTGGAATTTCTCTACTCTCAACAACATATAAAATATTATCTAACATTCTTTTAACAAGACTAACCCCATATGCTAATGAAATTATAGGTGATTATCAATGTGGATTTAAACGCAACAGATCAACTACAGATCAAATTTTTCACATCAGACAGACACTTGAAAAAAAGTGGGAATATAATCAAAATGTCCATCAGCTATTCATTGATTTCAAAAAAGCATATGATTCGGTCAAAAGAGATAAATTATATAATATATTAGTAGAGTTTGGAATACCTAAGAAGCTTGTTAGTATGATAAAAATATGCACCAGTGAAACAGAAAGTAAAATTCGTGTGGGTATTAATATGTCTGACAAATTTACAATTCATGATGGGTTAAAACAAGGAGATGCATTATCTCCATTGCTCTTTAATTTTGCCTTAGAATATGCTGTTAGGAAGGTAAACGAAACTAAAGAAGGACTAAAATTAAATGGTGTGACTCAGTTGTTAGCATATGCAGATGATGTAGACTTACTGGGGGATGATGTGAATACAATTAAGAATAATGCTGAAATATTTTTCAAAACTGCTAAAGAGATAGGTTTGGAAGTTAACAAAGAGAAAACTAAATATATGCTTATAGGCCGAAAACAAGTGTTAGGTAATAATCAAAATTTAATTATTGATAACAACTCGTTTGAACCAGTTTCCAAATTCAAATACTTAGGAGTAATATTAACAAATGAAAATTATATTAAAGAGGAAATAAAAAGTAGGCTTAATTCAGGAAATGCATGTTACTTCTCTCTTCATAAACTTTTGTCTTCTCGTTTAATATCTAAGAAACTAAAAGTTAAAATATACAAAACCGTAATTTTGCCTGTAGTATTATATGGGTGTGAAACTTGGTCCCTTACATTGAAAGAGGAACATAAATTGAGAGTATTTGAAAATAGGATCCTTAGGAAAATATTTGGACCTAAAAGGGATGAGGAGACAGGTGAGTGGAGAAGGTTACATAATTTAGAACTACATAATTTGTATTCATGTCCAGACATTATTAGAATAATTAAATCAAGAAGACTTAGGTGGGCAGGCCATGTGGCACGAATGGGAGAGGAAAGAGGAGTTTACAGGATTCTTGTTGGGAAACCTGATGGTAAGAGACCTGTAGGAAGGCCAAGACGAAGATGGAGGGACAACGTCGAGATGGACCTAAGGGAAATCGGTAGGGATGGAAAAGAGTATATAGATCTTGCTCAAGATAGGGACAGATGGAAGGCCTGTGTTGCTGCAGCCATGAACCTTCGGGTTTAAGAAGGCTAGAGAGTTAGTTAGTTAGTCAATTATAGATCATTTATTGAAATAATTTTGAACACCTTACTGATATAACAACATGCTGATACAAAAACCTCTGGTTTTATACAACCGATGCTTCTACTTTTGAGTCAATTGCTCTGAGGATCATAAACAATTTATAAGGATCATGCAAGTTACCTTTTTCTACTCTTTCTATGTATAAAGAAAGGTTGTACATGTGTCCCATCTGATTTGCTTCTCATTAAGTTCCCTACGCCATTTCTGTTGACCTCAATCCAAAATAATGAGCTGTAAAAAGAGATGAAAATGCAAAAATTATTTTCTGTAAAAATGAAACTTCAAATTTTCTGCGTCACAAAATTAGATTTTTTAGTAACTTTGCTATCATTTTCAGATAACTTACATATTTATTACTTAGTATGGGAACTAATTCCCAGTAATGTTATGATGTAAATTAAATCTAGACTTTCCTCCTCACTGTCTCTTTCTTTAGGCCTCGGAAAAGTCCACAATTAGACAAAAACGCATTTAAAAAAAATCCTATCTGCAAAAGTTTATTTTGCAAAGTTTGTGGAAGATGAGTATGAGTGATATATATGATATGATGAAAGGGCACTCACAAAGGACATCCATGCCCAGGCTTGTATTCAAACTCAAGAACCCTGGCAATGTAGTGCGCTGTTCTAACCATCGAGCCAGAGAGGCCAGCAGCACAGAGTAAATTCCATCCATATAATATGGAGTCCAAGATAATTGTTTGTTGACGACCTTTTTGAAATAGAGGATAAAAATAGCATATGGTATCCAGAAGAGCTGAATTACCTAACAGCAAAAATTGTGAAACTTGCACAACATTAAGGACACTGGTTTGGTCCCTAGTAGAGTACAAATTTCAAATATTTTTTTTTTTTTTTTTTTGTTAATATGCATTTCTTCTTTTAAAAAGTTGAACTTTGTTTTAGATGTGACTCCTATTTACAGTTGTATCATTATTTCAGTACAGCAGAGGTACATTTTGCTAATTCTTACTTATAAGGTATAATTAGAATGCATGGAGGATTACTATACATCAGTGGCGAAGCGTGCTGTCTCTGGAAGGGTAGGCACAGGATGGAGAAGGGTTTGGGGGAGGGGAAGATGTGATTTTTTTAACAGTATTATAATATGTTAAAATATAGCCCCTAGAAAATAAAAGATAACATATTGCCTGAATCTCGTCTACTTAAGTCGGGATAGTGATTGTAAAGGATAATGTAGTGATTAACGCTCTTATAATCAAGAAGTAGAAGGTTCGATTCATCCTGGAGGCATTGGTTCAGATTCTACTTTAATCTAGTCTCGATTAGATATCTGAGAATAAAGGCGCTTCTGTCTCGAAGGTCAGAAAAAAGTGACAATGAGACTCGATGTTCTGACCATGCGTCACCCAATGAAAAAGCCGTTCTGTTAGGCCCTAGCCATCTTACATTCTCTTTAATGCTGACCTCCGCGGCAGCATCCTACGACAAGGGCCTCAGGTTCGAATTCCCACCTGGGCATAGGGGTTCTTCGTGAGTGTCCCTTCGTCAATGTCATCATATTATCGCTCATTCTCATCTTCCCAATTAGCCAAAAATGGCAGAAAGCCAAGTAAAATAAACTAAATCTATCAATCAATTATTTCTTTTTAACTTTTTTATGCATATAATTCTTCTTCAACAGGCGACTTTTTTAAAAAAAATATAATATAATTTAGAAAATGATGAAATGCTAAATGAGAACATGGACTGTGTAACACACCGACCAGAAAATTTCAGTAACATGGATTTTCTCTATACGTTTGCATTGTACGTACTTTGCCCCATTTTAAAAGTAGCGCATTTTCAGTTATGTCACTAATCATAAAAGGAAATTTCGTCTCAATATCCCTTTCCTCAAAGAAATAAAACACTTTCCCTCTCTGAATCGAGATTGGTGTGGGGCACATCCAGCAGCTAACACTTCGCGAAAAGCGGTTCCTCAAAAGAGCTGAAAGCACCAAACTTAACACTGGTAACCAACTTGCATGCATTATTTGCAGTTAGAATTCTAATAATGCCTACTTTGATAGGTTAGGAGGCCAGGCTTAGAGGTGTTAGCAACACATTTTCGCTACATGTTAGCAGCTGGGTGTGCTCCGCTCCCGGCACAGCTCTGAATCTTCCATGGAAACACTGCTTCAACAAGCTCTGTACGTCCACTGCCTGCTTCATCACGAGCTCGTACATGATCGGCACTCTTCGGAAGTGAGGGAGAGGGGTGAGAGAGAGAAAAGAGGCTGGCCTCTCAGGTTACATGACAGGCGAACGCACCCCTGAAATTATGCTTTCCCTCACGAATCACATAGGTTGTTATGGGACCAGCTGAGGCACTCTCGGGCGGGTCTCGCTGAATGCTCAGATATGGTTCCAGGCAGGTTGCAAACTTGCGGTAATTATCGGAAGACCAAGAATTTCAGTTTTCTTTTATTAAGCGTCGTTTAATGAAATTTATAAGTAATAAAATAATCCATTATAGACAAATATATTAGGGTAGGCCCGGCCTCCGGGCCTCATAGGATGATTCGCCACTGCTATACATATGTATTTCATACAACCCACAAATAGCACCCTATTCAATACAAATGTTACATCTAGAATATGATGCATACTTAAATTAAAATCATATCTTACCTCTTAAATGGTGAAATATCAATAGTCTGAATATATTTTTGCCTCTTGAGCACCACTTTGGAATGAATAAGGCCTTTTTCAGCTTGATTTAAATCTAAATAGTGGACAACTGATTCAGTGCTCTTCTCATCCACTTCTGACCAGTAAACATATCTTCCCACCCAATCAATGGCAATACTCACTCCAGTTCTGTTTAGTGTTAATATCTAAAAACACAGAAAACAAAATCTATATTAAAAGAGTGATTATGTTCTCAAACAAAAGCAAATAAAATATAATTATTAGGTTAACCAAGTGCAATGTACTCTAGCTGTTACTATTAAATATAAAGGGTAATACATATAGCCATTCAGATATTGTCTTACTGATATATTGACCACAATATCTGTGAAAAGTGTTTCCTATAGAAAGACATATGCCATACAAGTTAGAATATAGTAAAGGTCTCAAGGTGGTGTATGAACCCACAATAAAAATAGGGAAAATGTATGATAAACAATCACCTTTTCTACCTCCTGGGTTAGTCGTGCCAACGGGGATAAATAATGAACTGATGAAATGGTTATGGAACAAACATGATGATAAATCTTGATCAGGGTTCAAACTTGGGGCCTTTGGCTTCATTGCATGCTATGCTGATCACTCCATCATGGAGGCTGGTTGAACATGTCATCTATGAGACCATCAATAGGGGACATTTGTGTGAAAGTGATGCAATGAAAATAAATTAGCATTCTTTCACAATATCATACAAAAGCTTAAACATCACTATGACACATGTCTCAAATTGCTTGGTGGTAATGTTGTGAAGTAGTTCAGATATGGAAGCAGTGCCCCTCATACATTCACAATCCCATCATTTGTGAAGGTGATATGTTCAGCACCATGCTCCAGTCACTTTTAGCTCCCAGGTACTCATTTATTAGAGATTGGGTGTACCCCAGAGCTAATCCGTGATGAGACATTGAAAAATTTCCATGTGAAATCACTCATCCAAGGAATCGAACCTGTGCCTCCCATATGACAGTCAGATGCACTACTGACTGGGCCACCCATCTATGTAAAAAAAATGTACATTTTAATTTTTACTCCTCTATTTTTTGTTTGTTTGTTTTATTTGACCAGAGACTGATTTCCAGTAACCCTTGCATTACTTTTCCTCATTTGTTTTCTCCCTACAAGTATTAGAAACATACAGCTATTGTGAAAGTAGAAGAAAAGAACTGAAAGGAAAACATTTAGATAGGCTGAAGTTATTTTGCATGAAGATCTCAAAAACAAAATATTTAGATAAGCATAGCATCACTGAAGTTATTTTGTATGAAAATCTGATAAACGAACTCCCTGTCTTTGTAATGAAAGACACTCAAAGGTAATGGTGAATGCAACATTGGTCAAGATGTCATTCAACATGATACATACCCAACTTATCACTAAAAATGTGGTTGCAAGTTCCTTACTGACCAAAACTGAAAACAGGGCCAGAACCGCAGGATGTTTGGCAACTTTGGGTAAACATCTTACTAAAAAATTCACTAGATGTTTCTCTATACTAATGCAAGTGTCTGCAAGTAAATATACAGTTCTGTTTGAAAGTAACTCTTACTTTAGAACGATTTGAGCCATCCAAATTTGAAGTGAGCAGCTCCTGCATCTCATTTAGCCAGAACACCTTGTTTTCTTGACTAATATAAGCTAAGTCTACTGCTGGTCCACTGTTTCTTGACAAAGCTTCATTTTCCTTCTTGTCAAAATCTGTAATTTTAACAGCATCAGGAGTGGACATCAGCAGTTTTGGAATGGGCATTTCTATGTTAGTGTCTGCTCTTACTGGTGGTGTCAAAGCACCTGTTCCAATTTCTGTAAATGCCTGTACCTAGAAAAGAAAAGAGCATTAATGTATGAAGTAGAGAATGTAACCCAAAAATATGATATTCAATACCGTGAAGAAAGCAACATGAAATTTTTGCTAATACCAACAAAGCACTAATATGAAGCTTATTGACACTGCTATTCTACTAATCTGATATTGGCAGATATTCCATAAAACCCTGAATGGTTCGTTCAAAGCTGTGATTAATGTGTATACATAACTAGCAGATGCTAATGGGTTCTGTTTAAGTCCAATTTATGTACATATAGGCTAATCAGGACTGGACCTACAGTTTAAAGTGGGATATGAAGCACTGTGTGCCTTCACCAGGTTTTGAATCCAGGATCCTTTGATTACAAGGTGATGACGTTACCACTATGCCATCAGGGAGGCAATTTTTTGACAGTTACGTTAGAAAACCTGAGTATACGAATTATACTTTTACACTCATAAAAAATAATATAAAAATGGTAGAATTTTGCACTAAGTCAAAGATATATATGTAGCAATATTCGCAATTTTTACCAATATTGCGATATGCCTATATCGGCTGATACCGATAGAGTATAGTCTCAGTGCTGAAACCCAAGGTCTTCTGAACAGTTCTTGCATGGTGCACAACATCAAATTCCATCACCGCCATTATATGGTGTCCTAAACCTCTGCCATTTTAACTGGGTAACTCCAATTGCCCTAATGATGCTAAGCCAATACAAAATATTGAGCACCTGGGAACATTCACACCAAAGGTGAGCATGCTAACCACTGAGCTAAGTGTGAACTTGTGAACTCAAAAGCATGTGGCTCAACACTCAACATACTAAGAAAGATGTTATCATAATTTTAATGTAGAGGATCTGTAGTCTGACAAGTAATATCATATAAACTTAATTAACTGTAAGTATGTTTTTCTTTCATTTACCTGGAAGTAATATGTGGAATTTCTTGAGAGATTTCTTGCAATATATTCAAGCTTTCTCTGATCCAAATGATACGGCCCACAATCATGATATTCATTGTCTGGTGTAACAAACCAGCATTTGACTTTATATCCTTCAATGATGCCATTTGGAGATAAAGGTGGTTTCCATCTGAAAGCAGCAGTGATAACCTAAAAATGAAAGGTGCAGAATCAATTATTTTCAACTCAAACTGTATGATAGATTATGAGCACACTTTATTCGGTCAGTGTGTGATGACACAGTGTACATTATTGAGCATAAAGCTTGAAAATTATAGCAAAAAATGAAAACGCAGAACATTATTGGACATACATTATGAATACATCAAGAGTGCATTCCTAAAGTCTTAACGAGATGCATGAATTGAACGAAAATAACTGACCTCGTGAACCTGGTGAAACCAGTTATTTTACAGACTCATGGAACGGACTAGGTGTAAGTGTCAGTCGTGTTGTTTTGTATATAGAAAGTTTGCACATGGCGTCCAGTGAAAGGCATGTCCTTCTGGAAAAAATAAACTTGCTGAAGACATTCATGCTCATTTTAATCACATTTTAAGAACAGTTTATACACGCTCATGTTATGCATGTTTTTCATATCGCTCTCTGTTAAAATTATGATATATTTTCCAAACCAGTGCAGTTTGAAGCCATGTTGAATGTTGTCTGTAAACAGCAGATGACTATCAGTGAATAAACCAGCCTCCCGATTTGTGTGTTTCGTGTGAGAACGAAGTTCATGCATTGCACGAAAATCAAGGCATTAACAAACTTCACCAATTTCACGACAGGACTTTTTAAACTCGTGCAACTTTCAAATGAATGAGTTTGTTTTTTAAGTCCACTTTATGAACAGTATAGCTAATCAGAACTTGACCTACAGTTTAAAGTAGGATCCAAACCACTTGTGCCTCCACCGGGTATCGAACCTGCGATCCCTTGATTACAAGGCAACAACGTTAGCACTACGCCATCGGTGAAGCTTGTGCAACTTTCGAAATGCACCCCAAGTACAATTATTAATTTGGAATGACATTTTTTACTCAAGAATACTTTGTATATTGCAATACATTAACCCATTTCAGTTATAATATTGAAAGTTAAGATATAGAAAGTTCTACACTATAATATCAAATCTAATCATTCCAACTTCATACAATGTTCATGTAAATAATATTGTAATAGAAATTGAAAGAAATCCTTTAATATATCTATGAACACTATGTTAGAAGTTAAAAGTAATAAGCATATTAATTTCCAAAAGAAACTACGCTTCTAAATGTAATAATCCACATGTTACTCACCGTCTCATCTCTAACTGGATTTCTCTTGCTGTACACAAATACGCGAGGGTTTGTGGGTTCTGATGGTACAGAAGGTGGGGAATGCAACATTGCTTGAGCCTGCTGAGATGATCCCCAATACGTGAAAGCTTGAATGGTCACTTTGAGTTTCGTATATGGCTTCAAGGTCGCCGACTGATTGTACATTAAAACTGGATCTTCAGTTACCTGCTAAAGATAGGAAAAGATGGTGCCTTTAATATCATTTTGAAATTTTGCAATTAAGTTTTCATGGAGTCATTGTTGAAATGTATTACATTAGTTACATTACACTTTCTTGGATGTTTGCATAAGTTTGAAGTTTGCTTTTAAGTCCACTATATGAACAGATTCGCTAATCGGGACTGAATATACAGCTTAGAGTGGGATCTGAACCACACTAGAGATCGAACCTGGCACCCATTGATTACAAGGCAACAACGCCACCACTATGCAATCAGAGGGGGCCTGGATGATTGCGTAAGTGCTCAATATCATCATTGAGAAAAATATGATCTTTATCTTTGTTGTTGTTGTTGTCCTCATAAACAGGCCCTTTTCTAAGGCATCACAATGATGAATTTCATATTGTTAAAAATGGTTATTCAGGTTAGGAAAGGTAAAATAAAGTAGTGTATTGAACTTTGAATTTTAAATCCACTTCATGCACAGTTAAGCTAATTGGTACTGGACCTACACTGGGATCCGAAACACTATGTACTTCTGCCAGGTCTGAAAGTTCAATCTTGATTACAAGACAACAAAATTACCACTATGCTTGAAAGTTGAAAAGCTATACTTACAATTATGTCCTTTTTGGAATAATCTTCAATCTTAACTTCGTAGAATATAAGCCCATAATTTACATTTGTAACTGGTCTCCATGTGACATTAAATGCCTTCCACTCTCCCACAATTTGAATAGAACTTGGGTATACAGCATCAGGTATGACGTTAACAGCTTCAAGAAAGCTGTTGTCTAAAAAAAAAAAGATATACATTTAAATAATTTACACGAAAGAAACTGTCATGAAACAAAATTAAAGCTTTGCAACATTTATGAATTTAAAGGAAAGCACAAACTAATTTAAATTATAGAACTACATTCTGTTACCTTTATTCAAGAAAAATCACATTGAACGAGATCATGATAAATCAACATTGTAAGACTAAAGTTCTGTCCTTCCCTTCTGGATATTCCCTTCCCCAGTTTACCATTGTTACCACCTTAAACAATGACCATGAGAGGTTAACAAATTCCTGCCCATTTAATGTATTGTTCTATCATGTCATGTTGTACAGTGTTTGGACACTGTCCTCTTTCTTAATTTTGTTTCCATGCCAGCTTTGCACCTGTGCAGTGAATGGTCAGTTGAGAGAACAAAAGTGCAACGAACTTGTGCAGCCTGCAATAAACCTGTAGATTTGGTGGGAAACATTACAACCTTTTCAGTGTAGTGAGCACTCATTGAGTTATTATAGTGTTGCAGCATCTTCTGTACATGTCTCATTGTTAGGAGCAGCAGGGAGTCTCATTGTACGTTACTCAGCCATGCTTCAACTTTGTTTCATATGGGACAATTATTTTGTTACATGGTCACATCACTCAATGCATGTTAAAACCCAGGAGGAGCCTTGGCAGTATGAAGAAACAGGTGCACATCAGCTGATGATAACAATGCAAGTACAGTTTTCTAACCACTTTTTATTCCGTTTTTTCCTTAATGTGATTTCTAGACACCTTTGAGGAAGGATCAGGCAATGGATCCAAAATGTCAAAATCAGTAAAGGACTTACAAACCGCACATGTTGAGACTTATGCTTTGTTAATATCATTATGCAAAATATATAACTTTATTTAATCTTGAACAACATTGCGTGCCAAAAGTGACTCTCATGGTGTTTTTTTCTTAGTTTTCAATTCCACATAGATACGATAATCAGGACTGGACCTACAGTAGGATTTGTACCACTATGTGCCTCCACCTGATATCGAATCTGGGACCCCTTGCTCATAGAGGCCCCACTACATTTGTGCTCCAACAGCTAAACATAATACTAAGTTATTTGAATGTGCCTTTTCCTCAAAACAGACTTGAATGGAGTTACCCCACTTGTGCTCTGAACCCCTCATATAATACCAATGAATTTAAAAAGATACAGGTTTGTGGGAAAATCTTGTGTTTGTATGAAGCACAGAGAAAATATAAAAGTTGTCAAACAGAAGGAACATTACTTGTATATAAATCAAAGTTTAAAAGAAGGTTTCTCACTGATTTTTGTTACTTACTTGGATAATTGTGTAATGCAGGATCCATCACAGCAACCATATTCAATCCAGATAAGCTCATCCCACTAATGACTGCAGCATTCTGACCAGAAAGATCTCCAATCACAGCATTGCGATCATCTTGCAGCCACAGTAAATGATCACTGAAGTAGCATAATGGTCCTAGAAATTCAAGTATTGTTATTTCATTAATAATGAACCAAATTATGTGGAAGCAGAACAACAATAAAATGTACTTCTATCTTGCAAATAGTGAACCTTGCTGGTCTACTCATTAGGCCATCTATTTGCCACTCAGATATCCCAGGAGGGGATTTTTTTTTTCTGACTGTTGCTGCACAAAGCAGCTCATCCAGCCTTGAAGGAATGGGGAGCCACCCTAGTAAGTAAAGGCAATGTCAGGGGTCCCTGGTTCAAATCCTTGTCTGGGCATGAATGTTCTTGTGAGTGTCCCTTCATTAATTTCATCATATAAAAATATTTTTCAAAGCAAATGTTTAATCCTCACTATATGATATCCAACCTACATTATCAACTTGTGTAACTTTGTTTCTCAATTATTGTCTTCGGAACGTACTAAAAAAATGTACTTCCTATTTCTTAAAACCAACTGCTTGATTAAAATAAAACTGTACAAAGTACATAAAAACTGGAAGCAAAATAAAAATCACTTACCTTGAACAATTGAATATTGGAGGTTTGAGATCTTTTCTGCATGTATATCTATTCCAGCTGTTTCTTCTACAGCCATTTCAGCCTTATACAATACCGAACCTTCATAACTACGGACAATCCAGTAAACAGCTCTTCGGTCCATGTCTAGTGTTAAACCCATGACTGTAAGAGAGACAAATTATGTCCCAGTGAAGTCTTCAAATATATCGTTGATACTGTAGTTACTTTACATTAATATCAATTTAGCAAGATTTACAGAGATTATCATACATGAAATCAGAGAAACCTTAGAAGAAAGTTAATTGAGAATCAGTAGAAAAGTGTGGTATTACTGAGCGTGTATTTGCTAAAATGAAATTGTTATCTCCTTCAAACAGACATTTTGTTCAAAAGATGGAAAAATGTCAGTGATGGTGTATTGAAAAGACATTTATATGTTACATAACACAGAACTATACTCTATCCTGGGAATCTCTGGAGCGAGCAACTGAAAACAGTCTCTGCAAGTGGTGATTTGAGATCGACCAATGAACTCGTGAGAGGGAAAGCAAATGCGTCTACCAGCTGTTTGCAGCAGTGTTCACTGCTTCCCTCCACCTATTCACTTTCTTCCCTTCTCTACTTTTATGCATTGCTTTGCTCCACAGATTCCTGGGACAGAGTATATATTTGTGTTTGTTGGAATAATCTAAAACAGAAAGACTACTAACACACAGACAATGCTTTATAATTTTACCTTAAAGAATCCTAAGATAGCTGAAACAATGCAAAAAATACATTTCAGAACATAGAAGGAAACATGCACAAATGCCAAGGTCAACAAATAACTACAAAAGTGTGTGACGAGTATAAATTTAGCATGTTTAACACTGAGTGCATAATGTAATACATTCATTCTCTGACAACTAAATCCTGTTACAGGCAAATCAAACCCCAACAATGTAATAATCTGCACTATTATACATTAACGTCTTGGGTTCAAAATAACTGAACAAACATCATATGAGCGTAGAAAAATTAAAAATTAACCACTAGTTATTATCTTGTATTTGCACTTAAAACGAAAATTGTTTATATATGAGAAATAAAATCTACAGAAGTATGGTTTATATGTTATTATATATTAAAAATTCTCAATAAACAAACTGCATTACCTTGCTTCCCTGAGAAAAGTTCAGCTGGGTAGTATGTCCTCCTGTCTCTCCCATGTAGCCTTGCACATTCAACAGCATGTCCTGTCGACCAGTAGATATATGCATGCATGGCATCAATGTTCAATTCTTTTGCAACTGTCAAAATAGGAAGGGGCTCCTGCTGGGAACCATCCAGATTTCCCCTGGTAATCTATAAAAGAGAAAGCACTTTGTGTAGTGTTGCTTCCTTTAAGTAACAACAAATACATATTGTATTTATTGTACAGGTGAGGTTCCGTATTTCGACATTGCAAATTTAATTGATTTTATAATTAATTTAAAAGGACTCCTGCCTTTAATACAACAGGTTACATTTGGGCCCATAACCTTTGTTAATGACGGCAGTGGTCTTAAATTAATTCGAAAACCAATCAAATTTGCAATACAGAAATACAGAACTCCGCCTGTACCATATTAAAACTGTGATTACCACATCCAGCATGAATTCTGTATGTAGTTTTATATCCGACACACTTTTCTTAGACAACGCCAGGGGTTCCAGGTTCAAATCCGGCATGGGCATAGGTGTTCTTTGAGTGTGTCCCTTCATCTATTGCATCATATCATCACTCATCCTCATCATCACAATTAGTCAAAAATGGCAGAAAAGCGATGCTAAATGACACAAATCAAATCAAGAAAACCTAACAGAAAATATTGACACCTATCAATTATGGATGGGCCAATATAAAATTTTTGCCGATAGCTACAGTTACCAACATCGTTATTCTACCAATCCAATATAAAATTGCAAATGGTTCATTCACATGTACAATTAATGTTTGTAACTAGCTGACTGCAATGGGTTTTGCCTTGCAAACATTTGCTCCACAATATCAGGGTACATGAAATTCACCTTTATAGTTATTAAAGACAAATTTACATTTCACATGGCATCAGCAGCCATTCCCAAACCTGAAGAACCTAGGATGATATCTGCTTACAAACACAGAGCAAGTGGATGATAAGATGGCTGACCACGATCTTCCGTCAAGTATTACTATTTACATTTATCCTTGGCTTTTAACTTTTACATTTTCAAGTTTATGTTGCAGACACTTGATATCCTCCCCCCTCCTCCTCCTGCCATACAGCAGACACCACTCACGTGTCCTTGTAGCCCCACAACCCGAGAATCTGCAATGGTAGCAACTATGCGTCACTGTTATCGAGTCCATCCTGGTGGATATGGTGGAGCAAGTGCAGAGAGTGTGGGAAAATTGCTTTGATATCCACTGTGTGACATGAAGGGTGCATGAGTGTATATGAAATAATCATGAGAATATTTTTATTACTCTTTCTTGAGATACTAAGTGATGTCATGCTTGTTTAGAAAGAAAAAAATATTTGTGGGCAACCTGTATATTTATCACTGTTCTACATTTAAAATGGATAAGATTAAATAGAAATTTGAATATCATAACTTCATAAAACTCACATTTATTTAACTGGAAACTTACCAACTGCTGTTTTGGATTTGACCAGTATAACTTCTTTCCAATCCAGTCCACGGCAATGCTTCCAACTGAGTCTATTTCCTGAAGACGTCCTCTCGCATGATTGGTGAGATTGTACCAGTAGACATGAGTGATGTTAGTCACCAAGAATAATAAATCACCAAACCATGCAATATCTGTAATGTAATATGGTCCACCAGCTTCCTGAAAACAATAAAGTACAGTGATGATTGATGATGTACACTACCGACAAAAAGTTTAAGACCACCATGAAAAACGGCCAAAAAATCAGTATGGAGTGTTGTATGAAACCAACGGTTCCTGTCCAAGAAAGACGTGACGATGATACACATGGAAAATGCAATGTAGTCTAGTTTGAACCTCGCAAGACGCGAAATGATTTTTTTTCCGAATGTGCAGCATGTGGTTGGCAAAATGGAAAGTGACAAAAATGTTGCTGAAGCTGGCAACATTGCAGCTGTGTGCGTGAAACCAGTCAGTACGGTAGCCGGCCTCATGCACATCCTTATCAGTGGCTCAGGGTCAGTTGCTGTTCTTGCAGGCGACATTGCGAGCCCATTATTGTGTGTGAGGTGTGCAAGGTAAGTGGAGCTGTGTGTAATCGCCCGTCATCGTGGGGAACAGGCGATTTCGGTTGAAAAGCATGCTGTGATATGTGCACTGAAAAATGAAGGTTATTCGGAACGCGAAATAGCAAGAAAACTGAATATTTCCAAGACTGGTGTTCATTGTGCATTGGACAGATACCGTAAAACCAACAGTCATGCTGACCGTGCACGTAGTGGAAGAGCTCGTGTAACGTCTGCAGCTGATGATAGATATATTACAGTAACTAGCAAAGGGAACAGGTGCCGAACAGCACTAGTCATCACTGCTTCCCTGAATAACAGCAGAGTGACGCCTGTGTCTGTGTCAACGGTGAATAATAGGTTGCGTGAAGAAGGGCTGCATGGCAGAGTAGCTGCTAGAAAGCCATTGTTACGACGTGTGAACAAGACGAAACGATTGGTCTGGGCTAAAATGCACCAAGGTTGGACTGTGGGTAACTGGAAACAGGTACTCAGGACCGACGAATCCAAATATGAATTATTTGGCAGCAATAGGCGAACCTTTGTGCATCGAAAGGTTGGCGAGGGAATGAAAGAAGAGTGTCTTGTTGCCACAGTGAAATATGGGGGTGGAAGTGTAATGGTGTGGGGATGTTTTGCCGGAAACCAGATGGGGGACCTTCATAAAATTCAAGGAACATTGGTAAAAGAAGGGTATCATCAGATATTGGTGCACCATGCCATCCCCTCTGGTCGTCTTCTTGTTGGTAATGGGTTTATTTTTCAACAAGATAATGATCCCAAACACACATCCAAATTGTGCACACGGTATTTGGAACGCAAGGCAACAGAAGTGGCATTAGTTCTCATGACATGGCTACCACGGTTTGCTGATCTTTCACCAATTGAACTGCTATGGGACCAAATCGATAGGGACATCAGGAAGAAGGTACCCAGCAACACTCAACAGCTATGAGAATTCATCAACGATGCCTGGCGTAACATTCAACCATCCTATCTGGAAAAACTATTGGAGCGCATGCCACGTGTTTGCGCTGCTGACATTAAGGCCCATGGCGGACATATTGATGAAAGCAAAATATGAGGTGGCATTAGTATGTATAGTGGATGTACCTATGTTTGTACATTGCCAAGCAGATTCTTACATCTGTTTCTTGTACATTAATTACAAAATGCATTCATTTCTACTGATTTTTGGCACTTTTTCCTGGTGGTCTTAAACTTTTTGTCGGTAGTGTATACCAACTGAAATATTTTTCTGGTAAATGTGTAATAACACTGTTAAGTAACATTAGTTACAACCATGAAATAAATGAACTTCCTATATTAGAAGAAATATTTTTAGTCATTATTTATTTTAAAAAGTACCATTTTATTCATTTCCAATGGTAGCAGCATTGATGATTCCTTATTTCTAATATTAGTATTATTAGTGTCCTCCTCCGTAGCCGAGCGGGTTAAGGCGTTCACTCATCTTGAGATCGTTCGCTGCGGGACGGCGTAGGTTCGAATCCGGCTCTGGTCGGAATTTATTCGGCCTACGTATAGGGCCGGTGGCAACCCACCATCGTGAGGAAATTGGGGAGCTCCGAGTGAGTGAGCGTAATCCGGTCACGGAAGCCTACTATAACGGCTGGGGATACGTCGGGCTGACCCCCCCGACTATTCCAATACTGGTTGCAGATCTCCACGCTTAGAGGTGACGAAGGAAAGCGTGGGAGGGAGACCGGCAGTCGGTAGGTATGCCTAGGCCCTTCATGGGCTGTTGTGCAACGGATTATTATTATTATTAGTATTATTAGTAAATGTCCATTCATCAGTGATGTTTTTTTACCCGAGAGAATTAACTTGACCATTATGATTAATTAGACCATATCAGTAAGTAGTGTATAATCATCCTATAAATTTTGCAAAATGCATAATTTTATTTAGTTTTTCACTAACATTGAGTGGCAAAAGTAAAATTTAAATATTTAATTTAAATATTTTTAAATATATTTGGATTATCTCATACGAAATCCTTTGAATATTTTAAAGTAGAAATGGGACATATTAATGGTTCTATATTGATAATGGGATCTCACTTTAAACTGTAGGTCCAGTCCCAATTAGCCTTACTGTGCATAAAGTGGACTTAAAATACCAACTCAATGCAACTCTATTGATAATGGGCAATATAGGCATAATCAGTAAAGGTAAAATTGCTGACAATTTTACCAATCAAAAAAATATATATATATATAATTTGGTGCAATGATCTGTCAATGTTTTATTATTTTTATGGATATAAACATATAATCTAAATGCACTAGTTTTTTTCTTTAAATAAATGTCTAAATGTGCAGCTTCTTTTGCATTGCAGTCATCTGGTACATTTATTAAGGAGATCAATGAACCATTCAAGTTCTTCAAGGACCATTTGGAAATTTATATCGGATCGTTAGAATATCAGTCATCGGTGTTTGTAAATTTTATATCAGTGCCAGACAAAATTGCATACTGATCCATTCCTGTTTTAAAGCAAAACTCTGGTAGATTTATGTCGCATGATTAATGGAATATTTATACATGTTAATACAGTGGAACCCCAATATAATGTTCCCAGATTTTACATTTTCCCACATTATACATTCAATCTTCATGGTCCCAACATAGTAAAATGTTAGTAAATTTTCCTCGATTTTACATTTTCCCATATTTTAAGTTTTTTCAGCTTGGTCCCCTGAAAAACATAAAATCGAGGTTTCACTGTACTCATAAATATCCTGGACAAACTTAATTGGTACAATGATCAAGCATCAGTTTCCATGTCAGTGGGAATAATTAAAGAGCACTGACTTCGGTTCAAAGTGGTATGGATCTGGTATTTTCCATTAACGATACACAGATATGAGCTGTGCCTTAGTTTAAAGTTACCCATGCTGTATAACAGTGACTGTTTCCATGTTTATTTTTCAAATGTGCTACTATACACAAAGACACATGGTAGAACTGACGCTCATGCTTACCTGCAAATTTGATTTATGTATTAGTGTCTCAACATTTTCTCCAGTGACGTCAGACTTCAATAAACCTTCTGCTGCACTCCATAAAATGGATGCATATTTGCCATCTTGGGGAATCCTCAATGTTTTCCCTCTGAACTCCGAAGACCAAGGACCTTTGCCGGAAGTGGTGTAGGCACAAACTTTGATTATATATTCAGTGTTTTCCTTCAAGTCATGGATAGTTTTGGATGATAAATTGATATCTCGCCTGAAGATAGTATATTCCCTGGCTTCATCCACAATGTGTAGTTCGTAAGACCAGTCCTGCCAAGCTCCTTTCCCTACAACACAAAATACAAGTAGCTGATTGACTTAAAATTATGTGCTTAGGCTTTTTATGGCCATTGCATTGCATGGGTTCAAGCCTCTTTTCACTATATAGAACATATGAACTTCTTTCCAAAACCAAAAGTCATAGATGTACGAAGTACATTGTATGTGAGAACTAAAATCTCCATATAAATGAGAAAAGCTGATTTGCTCTGAACACAAAGACAATATACATAAGCATCGTGGCTTGAGATCCAGGTGCCCGAGCCTCGTTAGCCTGCAAGAATGCTATTTTCAGGATGTACTACATAGGATAGAGGTTGGCTATTGAGTGCCTTTCAAAAAGTCAACCTTTGCACCGTAAGAATAAGAAAAATAGGATTGCAAACATTTGCTGACCAAAAGATCATAATTTTGCTAAAGCTATGCTACTGCATGTACACTGAAAATTCATATATACTGATAATATCCTGATCATGTTATACTAAACCAAAAATCTGGTTTACCCAAAACTATTTTTAGATTATATTTAAAAAAAGCGCAAAACATTTTTCTGTAACTATAATAATTATTTAGTCCTGCACTGTGGCTGTACGGTATAAGGCATTATGCTTTGGGCTCCGGCTACGGGACGTGCACTGGTCCGAATCTCCTGGGAGAAGTGTAACCCCGAGATTTCGGTTTGTGTATGAGACTGGTGGCAACCCACCATTGTGAGGAAATTGGGGAGCTACGAATGAGTAGTGTAATCTGGTCATGAAAACACAACAATGGGAGTGAGGATGGCATGGGATATTATGATTTAACATTGAACACATACGTATATACTGCAACTCTATTAATAACAATATTCAGAACGGTGCTCCAATATTGAAAAAGAATTTTAAAAATGTTATATCTTTACAACAGTAATTACACTCTTACTACAGTAAAACTCGTTCTAGCACCCATTGTATGCTTACGAGTGAACTGCCCTGATTTTCATGACTGCACTAATGCGCCATCAAGCTCCTGTCACGACAGGGCATATTTAATACAATATATTAAACATTATCTGAAATTTTGATTATCCAAAATAAATGGGTGTGTGGTCCCATCAAATTCAGATAAATGAGTTTTAGTGTACTTCCTTCTTACATACTTCATGAAACATGTATTGAGATGTACACAGATAAAAAAAAAGTTGCAATATTTACCTTGTCCTCCTAGCAGATGTGGAACTTGCCATGATATCTTTGCTATTTCTGCTCCAAGAATAGCCTGAACATTAATTGGAGGATTTACAGGTATTGGTATTGGTTGAGACGTAGGAAGGTTTACACTTATGCTGAAAAATGATCGACTTGAAAGTCCAGGGTATGCATTGTGGTAATATTTGTTATCGCCAAGGTGATATTCTTCTATCCATACTTCATCACCACTGATCCAGTAGAAAAGTCCATTTGTCATAGCTAAGCTCAACACATTTTCGAACTTTGGTTGTTGTATGTTTTCACGGAGATCTGATATTTCCTTGCTGAAATCAATATGAAAAATAAATAAATAATGTTACAGAATCACAAGTACTGAAGTTAGCATATTTTGAAGTTATCACAAACACTATTGTAACAAATTAGTTCATTGCTACATGTGGGGACATTAATCTTATACTTTATACAGTGCAAAAGTACTCAGTTTTGTTTGCTTTAGGTCCACCCACTTTATGCACAGATAGGCTAATCGGGATTCGATCTACAGTTTACAGAGGGATCCGAACCACTGTGCACTTAAAACTCATAATAATGTTATAATAAACTGAAAATTTGGATTATCAAAACCTATTTTTAAATTATATTCTTTTAAAATACACACACAAAAAATCTGTCACTATGATCATTGTTTAATAGCATTCATCAGGGATTGAACCTGGGATTCCTTGATTACAAGGCAACAGTATTTCTACTATGCCATCAGGGATGCTCACTACCTCACGACTTGATTACCGCTGCAACTGTAAATCATAAGCTATAATCATTTACAAGTCAATTTAAGATAGTTCAACTGTAAATTTTATCAATGACCAGAACAGATACACTAGGCATATAATTGTTCTACACGTATTTGCCAGAATAAGTTTAAAATACAAACAAAACAATTATTCAAATTTGAAATCAAATCACTAAACACAAAAGTTGAAAAAATACTAGTTTCATAGAATTTGAAAATAGGTCTTTAGCTGTAGCAAAACTTACCCATCCAGTGAAACAGAAATCACTGTATTATGCGAATGATTAATCTTCTTTGGGACAAGAAGTCTAAAATTTGTATGATCGACAGTGAATGCTCCTAAATGGGGATGTTCCAGTATGGCATCTGGTATTACTTCATGCTTTACACCATTGCTTATGTCTGCTAGATCTAATCTGTACAAGCCACTTCTTGACATACCTTGTATTAGCCAAAAAATATACCTGAAATATAATGAATATATAAAGTCATATGAAGGGTAAATATGCTCTTGCAAATATAGGTAATGTTTTTCTTATTTAAAAGAAAAAAAAACTATAGTATAAACTACTATGATAATTCTTAAAATTATGCAGGAAATAATAATCAAATAATGCTGATTTGAATTTATTAATTTTAATTACGGGTAAGCTGATACCAATATGAACCAATACAGATACCACTGATACTCTTAGGGAGAGATTTCAATAACGAAGATGAGGTTGAAAGACAATCAGATGAAATGGATGAAAGGGCAATGACAAACACACAAGGACAGCAACAACACGGGACTCATGTAGGATCATACTGACCACCAGGAATCCAGATGCCAAAATCTCGCTAATCAAAATGCAAAGGGCATCCCTCACACCCCAAAGTACTTCAGAATATGTGTAAATTTTAAGATATCCACTGGAACTACAGTATATCATAGCACTATCCCAGAGCTTTGCTTGAAAAGGTTCATAATCTTACATGATAATCATTTAATCACAAAATCCATTTCTTTCCCAATGTTGTTTCTAAAATAATGGAAATTCTGCATTTTGCATAATTTGCAGGAAACACAAATTCCATGAAATTGTCATGCAGCATTTTTGCAAATTCTACAAGACACCCAGACCCCGGAAAAGTATTGGCTGGTATTGGTGTTTAAATTCAAACTGATACTTTCTGATATTGATACTAGTGGTATCAGCTGGTAATGGCTCAGTCGTAATTTTAATTATAATAAAAATATTAAGACAAAATTCATACTCTGATAAGTAGTATAATTTAAATTGATGTTTCTCTTGTATTATATACCCTGAAATGGGAAAACAAAATGTAGTAAAATACCTCGTACATTATTTTGGTTAAAATTTGTTGTATTCTATAGTTAGTGTTACTTCATAAAAAAAACTCCTCCCATTACAAACATTCTGTCAGTGTTTATTTCATAAATTCTATTTATATGTATTGACAGCTTATAATGTATTACATGTCATCCACTTTATAAAATACACTTATAACTCAAAATTAAACTATGTAGCATGATGGCAATTTATATTTTCGATTCCAGTTTGTCTTTTACAACAATAACCTTGGTACATCAACTGCCATCACACAGCATTACACATTTTGTACCTAGCTAACCTGACTTAAGTCTATGCTAGACTAGGCATATTCACGGAGAACACCCTGTGTTAATAAAAAGGTAAAATTTTAGAAATAAATCTTAAGGAATAAAGAAGATAAGACAGCTTACTGAACAATCCCCTTTTGATACATGCACATGCATAATACTGTGCAATTATGTGAAAATACACAAATGCATTAATCAGAGATAAATATAATGCACCAAGCAGTAACACATGCACGAGACCTTAACATGCCAGGAATAGTATTTCAGATAGGCACAAAGAATTTCATTCATAATACAAAATAAGTTTTAACATTGATGATAAACTAATACATAAAGGAAATCATCCATATCATTCACCTCCAGCACTAAAGTAAATCATACTAGCCGTAACTCAAGACACAATAACGTACCCATTGTAAGGATCAACTTCAATATGCAGAGGCTTTGTGAGTAATCCTGCTACAGCCACCGTGACTCCTTTCCCATCAAACTGGCAGCGAGCAATTTGCCATCTAGGTCCGGTTGCATGGTTGACCACACCCAGAATGTAAAGATGGTCATTTAGCCAGTCAACACTCAGATCCAAGGGCATGAAACTCAAATGTGCAGCTGTCAAAATAGTAATTGGGGCTTCATATCGAACAAGCGAAGATCGAGTTATGTAACCTGCCGAGTCTGATACGAACAATAGTTTCTTATACACATGAATGCCCAAACCTGTAAGTAAATATAAACAAGAATTTTGCAAAAATATATGAAATCTATTCATGTTTCATGGAAACACTTTGATAAATCAGTTTCAGAGATAAGTAAGTACTTTATTCCAGTATTTTAATATGAAAACTATATATTTATGTTTGTTTAATCAATAATAATTTCAAATATTCAATAATATTTTGAATAGTTTAGTAATGAAATTTCATAGGTCTCAAAATTACTGCACATGTAGGATGTCAAGCAATTTATTAGAAGCAATTTCACACTATGTGTCATCAGTATGTTCTCTTGGGTTATCAAACAAATGAGTTACAGTTAAGTTTCGGAGCTATCAAGAGCTAGTACCTCTAAAGAAAATTGCATTAGTTCTCATAAGATGCAGTCTCTTGGTCAACCTGAGGCAAATTCTTCATCATTTGTTACCAGCTAACTACAAGATGTATTTTAAAATAACATGCCAGGAAAGAGAGATTTGACAAAGAAATATTGAAATAATTCTTGAAGCTTTCCTGGCGGCGAATATGGAAGAGGTTTTCTCGGGCAATCAGCCAGGTGATTTCCGAATAGGCTTCCGAGCTTTCGAGATCTAACGTCACTCTCATCTTCAGGGATTGAAGAACAGAGATAATTTAGGGTGGAGTTATATGTATTTGGTGTGGGAGGGGTTCAGTGTAGGTGGCGTTTCTCAGACATCCGCGTTCCCAGTCGACTATCGCTAATCAGGCTGGGTCCAGTTCGAGTCCCGTGTCCCTGTTGAGGTTTTCCTTTTCCCCATGAATGGCTATTGCTTCTTTGATGAGACAGTCCCAGTAATTTGATGATTTATTGATGATCTCTGTGGTTGTGAAGTCAATTCTATGGCCCTCCTGGATGGAATATTCTGCTAACCCTGATTTTTCAAGATGAAAATTTTTGATGTAGCTGGTGTGTTCTTTGCAACGCTGTTCTAACCTCAACAGGGACACGGGTCTTGAACTGGACCCAGCCTGGTTAGCAATAGTTGACTGGGAGCACGGACATCAGAGAAACGCCACCTGATTAGCCCGCCACCTACACCAGGCCCCTCCCACACCAAATACATATAACTTCACCTTAACTTATCTCTGCACTTCAATCTCTGAAGATGAGAGTGACGTTAGCTCTCGAAAGCTCGAAAGTCTATCCGGAAATCACCTTACTGATTGCCCGAGAACCTCTTCAAAGAAATATTGGTTATTCAAATAGAACTGCGCTCAGTATTATGTTCTTACCTTAAAAAAACACACAAAAAGATAAAACACATTATGAAAAGCTCAGACTACTACCAAAGAACCTTTCATAACCACCATGTCCTACAACAATCCATTTTACAGGTGCTGCGAATGTTGAAGAGACAAAAAATTCTGGTTTTGTTTTTTTATCTCTATGTACAGAACAACAACCACCTTGATTTTACATTTTTTAGGGGACTAAGACAAACCCAGAAAACTTTTAACATGTTGCTGCATTGGAACCATGAACATCGAATGCAAAATCCACGAACTTGACATGGATTTTGTATTTTCGTTATTCAGCATTGCTTTTCTGCCATGTTTGGCCAATCAAGACAATGAGGATGAGAAAACTGATGAAGGGACATGCCCAGGCTGCTACTCGAACCTGGTAACTTCCTGCAAAAAGGTCAACTTAATGTGCTCAAATATAGAGGCAGCCAGCATTATATATTTATTAGAGTACTACTACATGGAACCACCTTTGCTCCCTCATACTTTTTCGTGTCTCCTACACTTGAGCATTTACAATAGAATATCATTTTAATGTGACAATAATCATAGACATATGTATGTAAAATATCCATCCTGGCAGTTTCAGCCCACAATCATATATTTCATTTTCATATATTATTGTATTGGTGGCCGCGGTGGCTCAGTCGGTAACGCGTCTGACTACCATACTAAAGGTCCTGGGTTCGATCCCCAGCCAGTTCAAATCCGGGAACTATTCTAACGATGGAAGCGGCCCTGGCACCCACCCAGCATCGAATAACATGGGTACCTGGGGGAAACCCTAGGGGGTAAAGGCAGTCAGGGGCGTGATGCTGATCACATCACCCCCACTCACGACCGGATCAAGAAAGTGTGGGGCGTTATCCACACACCCCCTGTACGCCTTCATGGCATAGTGCTATGCACAGGGCAGCACTTTACTTTTACTTTTTACTTTATATTACTGTATTGGTAAGACAGACTAAACTACATTTTAACATGGAAATAATGACTATTAAGTTTCAATTTAACTGTCTCTTTCACTTCACAATCAGTATTTGAGTGTTCACTACCACAGACAAATTACAGTTATATATGTACTACAGGGCTTCGAGCGTATACCGGTCATTTTGCCTATTCAAGCATTATTCGCTCGAGCGAAGAAGTTCTCGATTCCGTATGCTATCTAGCATCATATGTGCGAACTATTTGGGGTTTGAGTGAAAAAATTAACAGAAAGGGATTATTTTAAACAGGGCACCACAATATTATTTAGCATTGGCATTTAATTCAATATGATGTTGAGTAAAATTAACTGTTAAAGAAATCATATTTTATGGGTTTATTTATCCCTACCTGCTAAAATGGATTGTACTTGGAGAATTGTCAACTAAGCATATCAAACTGATTAAAAATAAGTTTAAGGAAATCCTTTTTATAAAAAGGAACTGTAGTTATCAGTACAAGAAGTTTTATCTGGCCCACCTGTTTTCAATAGATAAAGAAACAAGATGGTTTTAACTAGTTTCTGTATATTAATACACAGCAAATTCTTCCTTACGTTATATTATATGATATTTCATGGTTTCCGCCTAACTCAAATAGAACTTCTTATATTGTACAAGTACAGGTATTTATATTCTCTTGCGAAATGAACAAACGATATTTGAAAAATATTTGAACAAATAAATATTTAAAATGAAATGTACATTAATATATTAATAGACATATTATTTTAATCATTAAGCAATATTATAAAGAACAAATGTTACTTACCTTTAATTTGATGAGATGTGTTATATATTATAACTGGTTCATCTAGCATGTCAGGTCCTTGTTTGATGACTGTGTGTTGAGAGCCCAGAATAAAAATTGGCTGAAGAGTATCTTTAACTGAAAAATAAGAATGACCAATGTTTCATATAGAAGCAAAGGTTATTTTTTTTATTTTGAATGTTAAAATATAAAAATGTTGTTTTAAATCTAATACCTAACATGCTCACCTTTATTTAGCAGCAAGTGCTCCTATTCAAATTAAAATTAAATCCCCCTCCTGTGCTTATACAATGTTAAGCATGTAGAGGCTGCTCAAGAACAAGCTTCTAGCTAGCTTGCACCCTGAAGCAATTCTCTCCCTTCTATCTACCTCTCCTCCACACACAGTGACCTGGCTGCAGTGTTGCCAGCAACATAGTGGTAATTTCCACTAGATTCTCTGTATATTCTGCCTAATTAGATATACACATACAATCAAATGACCAATCTTATATTACACTATAATATGCAATTTTAAATTCTAAAAATTATATGCTATAGAATTTCATGTGACCACCATATCAATCAAATATTAAATCTCTTAATCAATTGCTCCTCCCCCTATCCTCCCTTCCAATACACGGTGCCATGATCTTACAAATAGGGTCTTCTGATTTGTTTTGTTATGAATGATGTAACATCTTAACTATTCTTACCAACAGGTGCTGCTGGAGTTGAAACTTCAGTAGTGGCAGCTGGTCCTTCACCAACACTATTTCTCATAGCAACAGACACAGAGTAATTCTTTTCAGGCATCAAATTTCGAAACATATAAAAATTTGTGTTTTCCGAAGCTGGAATGTCCTAAAGCAAGACAAGTAAGTGTTAAAAATTGAAAGATTATAATTTTTCTATTGATATTATCATCATGTGTACCTAAAAAAAAATATCGAATGGTCTTTCCATGCCAAATCACCCCCTACCAACCTGACACCCTCCAAAATTTTATTAAATGTGGTAAGGAATGCGAATTAAAATGTGCTTATTTTCAGAGCTCTGTGATCAATAGACTTCAAGCATTACAGGGTTGCCAACTTTGGAAAAACAACATTTCAGCATGCATAATGAACAAAAAATAATCCTAACTTTTGTTCCACCAGTAGAGATATAATGGTGGGACTATTTTGAAGCTAAAGGAATTTTCTTTTCATAAAAATTGGCAATATATCAAAATATTAAAATTTTGATTTAAAAGTCTTGCAAAGTGACTTTTGAACTTGGAATTTTGCACAAAGTATAATTTTTGTTTTTCTGGTAAAATATATATGTATTCTGCATTGTTATGCTGCCTCTCTTTCCTGTCAATTTCATTTTGGGATGCCTATTTTGGACTTATGCATTTCTTATACTAAATACTTAATAAGCAAGATAAGCTCATTCCTGAAGCATACCTTTCTCATGGAGACAGTACATAACAATATACAGGACATATATCATACATGATTATGACAATGAAAAGTACACATTTCTGTGCGATTTGAGATGGAATGACCTCAAAAAAATATAAATATGACATTTTGTTTAATAAACATCATTTCCTTTTTTTTTAAACAATTGTTAATGTTAACACCTACAATCATATATAATAACATGAACCACATATATAAAATCAATATTTAATAGGATGTGTGCATTTTAAATCAATACTACTGCATTTTGTAAATTTTCCACCTTTAACAAATAAGGTAAAACTAAAATATGGTAAATAAAATAGAATGGAAAATAAATATAAAATACATTTCATGCAAACCTGTTAACCAATTTTGCAAAAGAACATGCTGATTTTCACTACTATACCAATTACTGAAAACTGAACCCACCTCATACCACATTCAAAAACAAAACAAAAAATCCCAAAAATTCACATAAAACTTCATTTCCCACATGAAAAATGATATAAATAATTTTTTTTTTACATATAATCAGAATGACGGCAAACTTCTTCCCAAATAAATTGAATCTAATTTTCTGCATTCCACTGCAATCCAGTTTTTAAAATAAACACAATGCACATACCATTGCAAACTTGTCCCAAGTATATCTCTGGGTAAGTAATGTTACCACTTCAGTAAGACTAACATCTTTCTTAAAAGAAAACATACCAAGAATTGTAATCCATAACACAGAACTTCCAAGAACCTTCCATGCATAACACCTAGATCAGTGTGCTAGAAGGGCTCAAATGTTAACTCTTCTGTTACTAAATATTTCTCTATATACTACGAGGCGTATTTTTAAAGTAAGTACCATTTTGAAATTCCGCCGCTGCAGCGCTGCGGTCGGTGTCCCGTGCATGCGCACTGTGTACCTACATCTGTTGGCAAGCCACAGACGCCATTGCGGCAACAATCGATTGTGTATACATTTGCTTTTGCATATTTAAAATGCCTCCAATGATTGAGAATCCCGCCGACTGTGAAATACATGCTGTTATTCGTTTTCTTAGAGCTAAAGGCGTGAAAGCAGTTGAAATTCACCGTCAGATTTGTGAAGTGTATGGACAAAACATTATGAGTGATGGAATGGTACGCAAATGGGTAAGAGCTTTCAAAGATGGCCGAAAGAATGTTCATGACGAGGAACAGAGTGGGCAACCCTCAGTGATCACTGTCGATTTGGTGCAGAAAGTCGATGAAAAAGTGAAAGAGAACAGATGCTTCACGATTTCTTCGTTATCAGAGGAGTTCCCTGAAGTTTGAAGAAGTGTTATCAACGAAATTGTTACCGAACGCTTAAACTATCGAAAATTGTGCTCACGATAGGTACCAAAAATGTTAACTGAGGCGCACAAAAGCAAACGTTTAGGTAGCACCTCGACTTTTCTTGTCAAGATTTCATCACATCATTTGGCTGGGAATAATTTGATCATCCTCCATACAGCCCCGATCTAGCGCCCAGTGATTACAACGTGTTTCTACAACTGAAGAAGCATCTCGGAGGTCAGCGCCACGATGACGACGATAGCCTCAAAACAGCCATGTTGCAGTGGCTGTCAACTCGGGCGGCAAACTTCTATGATGACGGAATACAAAAGCTTGTTGTTCGATATAATAAGTGCCTTAATATTGGTGGCAATTATGTGGAAAAGTAGATAAAAGTGTGGTCTTTCATGTAACAATAAAATTGTTACAAAAAGTTTATTTGTTTTTTGTACATATCAAAACGGTTCTTACTTAAAAAATACGCCTCGTACAATTACACGGTCCCTATTTCAGTATTCATATTCCTAGTACCAGATGCACAAGAGGTTCATTAACTGATAAAATTATCACAAATATTGATATTTAACAGATTACGATATATGTGATTATTCCACAATAAAATGCTGAAAAAATTCTGTCAAAAATATCCCGATATATTTATGCAGGTGTATAAATAGTTTTCACATTTTAATGAGAAGGAAAAGTTAAGAAATTTGAAAGCAATACAAGAAAGGTTTCCCAGTTGCTGAAAAGAAAAGCAGAAGTTTGAAACCACATTTGTTAGGTTTTTCCTTACTGCTTTAATTTGATCAAAACTGTATTAATATATCCCCTATGGACATAATTTTGAAAGTAAGAAATTGAATATTGGAATCAATTTTTCAAGAGTTTACCATTTTCAATTTGCTATTTTTGGCTGATATTCATACAATGGAAATTGGATTTGTCACATCTCTAATAGTATCCAAGATATTTTCCTATTATATTAGGACAGTAATTCATATAACTGACCATCATTAAGTGTACATGATGTATGCTTCCAAGTTTAGAATTAATTCACAGCCATATTGGTCAAACACCTGCAGCAAGATTTTCATCCATTTGTTAACAAAGTTTTAACTAGGGTTGAGCTGATACCGATGCATCTGTAAGTATCGGTTGAAATTTTTCCACCAATACCATTGTATTTGAGTTGCTAGAAGCGCAGCCAAAACCAACACTTGTTCCTTTTCAAATGTTCGTTCCACTTTTCCAGCTTACCTTTGGCTTTCAAAAAAAAAAAAAAATTAAAAATATTTGTGCATTTGTTAAATGAATGTAGACCCAAGTTTCCGTGAACAGCAAGTACGTGACAAAGATCCATAAGCAGATAAGATTCGCATAAAGTCTCTGCAAATCAAGGGTAACCTGAAATTGTAGGAGTTCGCTGCTTCTGTTTAGTTTTCTTTTGAAGTCTACCAGGCTTTGTTCATATAGGTGCGGTCTCGTGTAACAATAACCCCAATGAGGTCCCGGTAGCCAACGAGGCACCTGGTGTTTGTGGACATTTCTCTCCTTAGAGACCTTCCGCAGTCAAAATGGTCATCGCTCAAGTGGTGGACGTGTCTCAGACATAGTACATAGCATATTCCTGGAAATACATGGGCTAAACTCCCTTTTCCTATCCAACTTTAGACTTTTGTTTGTAAGGTAACTGGTTTCAGCAGGCATGTTTCGGCACTGGGAACGTGGCAAGGGAATATTTTTCTTTGAACGACTGTTGATGGCAGTTAGTCATTCTCTAATCTATGACAGTTACTTTCTGGAAAGTGTAATGATGAGTTTCGATTTCTTTCCACACCAAGGGATAGAACTATGCATTTAATATTCATTTAGAAATAATTTGCAAAAGTATATATTGAAAGCAGTCACATCAGAGCATCACTGTACTGAAGTCAATCGCCTGATATAGAACCAAGAGACTGGTAAGTTTTCACTCTCCTTACGTTTCGTTTACTAAATTTTATCCTCTTTGTTAAAGGACAAAAAAAGATACAAGGTAGATATGCACATTACAGCTTTACTATTAGTTTTAGACGTCGTGTCCGGTTGGGGCTGATAAATCGCCAATTATTCTTGTGTTCATGGATGATTTAATATTAGTTTGGGAAGAGTGATCCCTTAGTTTTAGAGGAGGTTGAAGAGGCATGATCTCATTTTTCAAAATTTGGGAGGAGGAGGGGGGAGACGGTCACCTCACTCTTAGCTCTCATAAAATATTTCTCTCATTTTGAATCATTTGATCGATTGTGATTGATCTATAAAAAAAACTGTAAAGTTGAGATGCATCGTTGTAACAGAGCATCATTTGGTGGATTTATTTATTCATCCCAGCTTGTCAGAAATGCATTTCTATAAAATGTAATAATAATAATTATATTCGAACATTTATATGTATGTATATATATATGTATATATATATATATATATATATATATATATATATATATATATATATATATATATATATATAATATAGTGATCCTGAAGTGGTAGAATTAAATTGCTAATTTGTGCTTTCTCCTCAGAGTGACAAGAGCAGCCCATACTGGCCCAATGTCTGGCACTGCATGAGCATGCCCAGCTGGCTTTCCATTACGAAGTGTGGCAGTCTGTGGTACAGAGATGGTGGCGGGGTGTTCACAGATCTCATGCTTCGTTGGATGACAAGACCATCCAAAACTGCAATTGCAAGCTGACGACTACAGGATCTGCGTTAGATACTTGCATAAGCTGTTGTCCCTCAACATACAGATTGACGGAAAATTTGCAGGTAGTTCAGAATATGTAGAAGTCCTGTAGTCATCTACTTGGAATGGCAGTTTCAGATGGTCTTGGTATCCAACAAAGCACGAGGTCTGTGAACAAACACCCTGCCACCTGTACCCACTGACTGCCACACATAGTAATGGGATGCCAGATGGGCATGCTCATGCAGTGTCAGACATCAGGCCATTATGGGCTGCTCTTGTTACCATGAGGAGAATGCACAAATTAGGAATTACATTCTACCACTTCAGGGATCACAATACATTTTGTTTCATATAAATGCGACTATATTTACAAAAATTATAATTATTCTTCAATAAGGAGTTACTTTCTCACCACCCTGTAGATATACTAGATTCACATACACTTTCATGTTTTGTATTGCTTTGGTAAATTTGAACTGGTAAATATACCAATAACCGATATTCTACCGCTAGGATACAAAACTGAAAATATTGATAATAATCATAACATGAAAGATTTGTTAACCTCCTTAATTAATGTATGTAACTAGATGATTGCAATGGTTTTGTTTTGAAAATGAAACTACATATTTAGGCACTACTGTTACCAAACTGGGGCACATGAATTATATGTTGATGTCCATAAAAACACAAACAAAATGGCAGAATTTTGCACTAAATTACAGGCTATTAATAAATATATTAGATACCAGTACAGTATCAATTATGTCCCATCCCTAAAATTTAAGCTGAACTGATAATTATGAAATCACCATACACAGCTTATTTGTGATTATAACACCATATTATTGCCAGAAATCTGTTTCAAATACATTAGCTACATTGGCACAAAAAATTACTATTATTACATTCACACCTTCACAGCAGAGTACCCCTTTGGTAGCTCACTGATCTGTAACAAATAAGACAGCACAGGCCCATTAGGAAAAAGACCAGGTTCCCAAGACACAGATATCCGAGTTGAATCAATCGCTGTAGCCCTGACAATCTTAGGAGCAGAACAAGGTACCCCAGTTGCCAAAGTGCTGATCACCACGCTTGGCTCCGAAAAAATAGGCTCATTTTGCTGAGCAACGAGGATAGCAATCCGAAACTGAAAAAGAAGAAAATTTGCATTACTGCAACAATTTAACCAATTTACATAGTAAAACAAACTAAAATACCAATGCAAAAACAAACAATGAAAATATGGTGTTGCATGGAAAACATGGTTTAAAAATACATAAAAAGCTCTGTATCTATATTGCTTAACTTAGTTGAAACCCATTAATTTTAAAGGCTTAATTGTCTGAGGATGCAGGTTGTTTCACAGGCACTCAGACAATGAAGGCAGTGAATTTAATGGATTCCAACTAACTAAAACAAGCAATACAAGTACAGAGGTTTTCATGTAAATAATTAAATGCTGAAATTACACAAAAATTGGAGTCAGTTGGCCCAAGTTTCACCTTGAAATAATGACTATGTAAAGATTTTAAAAAATACAGAATTGACTCAAATAAAAAAAAAGCAGTTATTTACACCCCTTCCCTCCACACACTTCTGGTAGAAGGATATGCTGTTGTGATGTGAAGCAAATGGAGAAAGTCAAGAGATATTAAAAGGTTCTCTCTATATTGTATGAAGCTGTGTTGAAACACATTAAAAGTTTTTAATACTTTTTCACGTTGCATAATTCTTTAAATTAGCAGTTATTGAGGTTCAGCAAACACAGGGTAGAAAATAATTTAACCACACACATAGAGAAGAATATCTAAGTATATTCACAGAAATTATTGTGTGAAAGGCCTTGTCTTGTGGTAAGAGAAGTCGTTTGTATAAATTCCTTTCAAAAAGATGTTTGATGAAGAGATAAAATTGTCACAAGGCTATAACATATCTAGACAACAGCAAAAGCAAACCATATGAAGATTCACATGAATGGTCCAGAAGAAATTATAAACATGTAATTTTTCAGAATTTGGAATATCATAGGGATCTTTCGAATGGAGAGGAAATTTTGAATATGACAGTACAAAGTTTCAGTGTAACCTTAAGTTGTGGATCCACTAAGTGGCCTAGTGAAATGGTCAAAGACCACAGGTGTTCATTTTAAATCAACATCCCTCACCCTCACAACTTGTCCTTACCCTTACCCCTGCACAGCCTCACCCTTATGACTCGACCTTGCCCTTACCCTCATCGTCTACCCTGCCATTGCCATCACCCTCACAAGTCTTCCAGAGGGTGAAGGTGAGATTTGCTCTCATGAGGGTCTCCCTCTGGATGGTGAACACCTCTTCGACGTGTCTGAGTATTTCAGGAAAAATAAATTTAAAATTTTCGTGCTCAATCTGTCGATCTGCCATGATGCCTGTGGCTCATGACAACAGTATGGCTGTTCCAGGTGTCTCACACGCAAGGTTTTCCCTCATCTTTACCTTCACCCTTATGACTTGCCACATCATCACCCTCAACCCCATCCTCACCCTAATGACTAAACCTTGTTCTCATGAGGGTTGCGATCAAGATAGTGAACACCTCTAAGACATATACGAGGGACAGTCAAATTAAAACCTTATTTTTTTATTTTTTTTATCTAGTAGATTTCTGTATGTAAAGTTACACAAGTTTGCTGCACTTTAGCATAGACCTATTGCTGATCCATGTATATTTTCAAGTCTGAGTTAGTGCCTGTATACCTCAAGAAGAAGAATATTTAGAATCTATCTGCAGTCACTTATGAGCCACCGTGAAGATCTTTTCAACCATCTGCATGTGGACTGAGGCCATTGTGTCAATCTTTTTCATCTATCTGTAAACTTGCTGGGGTGGTAAGAATGCTTAGACACATTGAATATTCATTTGCCGTAGAATGTGTATAAGTTTTGGGCTTCCAGAGGGCAAGAAACCACTGCTCTTCACTGGTGCATGTGTATGCAGGAGGCGCCATCTATAAAATGACAAAAATGGTGTTGTGAAGCTCACTTGATGTGTTGCAGCCTTGAGGTCATTTTGTAAATAACAGTCAATACCTCATGTAAACCTCAGCTGTTTGCCCTGTAATTTTTGTTGGGAGTTTTAAGATTTTCATCTCCCTCCTATAAGGAAATACTCACCCTATATTTGGTGTATGGTTTCAGATGTTCCAAATGCCGGCTAGTGTCTGGGCTCCATGCTTGGTTTCTATAATATTGCCATGCACCTGGCAGTTCTTCATAGCTCCACTGAACCATGTAACTAACGTTTGCTATCTTGGAATCTTCCCATTCCAGGCTAAGTGACGTGGCAGTTAGGGTATCTGCTACTAACGCTGGTGCAGGAGGAATTCCCATTTCATCTGTAACAAGTATTCAATTATATTGATCAAGTAATGGTTTCATTAAAAAATGACAATGCTATATTATAATTGCATAGTCTTTAATAGCACTGAATCTACACTAACGTAAAAAGATGTAGAGTATGGGATTCATAGAATAAATAACCCGAGGTGCAGCAGCCAGTGCAGGCCAGGGCCTACCTACAGACTGCCAGCCTCACTCACACCAGAGGTGGGAGATCATCCAAACCGTCACAGGGTGACACGTGGTCAGCACAACGAACCTCGAGTCATTGTTGTAGGTTTCCATGACCGGGTTATGCTGCTCATCCGTAACTCCCCAATTTTCTCACGATGGTGGGTGGCTATCGATCCCATACAAAGGCTGAAATCTCAGGAGAAAAGTTGTTATGCTTCCTCTAGGAGACTCAAACCTGCATGCGTCCCGTATCCAGAGCCCAAAGCATGATTCGTTAGACCGCACGGCCACGGTGTGGGACTCATAGAATAATAAAGAAAAGAGAAGTGTATTTGCATACAAAATTACCCCCTCACTGGCCAAGCAGGGCCTTGTCACTGAAAGTTCAAGATTCGAGTCCTGGCCTGGGTAAGTGTTCCTTCATCAATTTCATCTAATCATCATTCATCCTCAATGTCTCAATTTGTCTAAAAAGGCATAAAAGAGATAAAATAAGAAAACACAAAATACATAAACAATGTCAATGTATAGTAACAACTATATCTGCAACTTATCGTTGTAAATTATAACAAAGAATTGCTAACTGGTCACTAGCTCAACATACAGTCAGTAAGAATATGAAGGAAAGTATGTACAATCTGTTCCATGCAATATTTCATCACTCAAAATTTTAGTAAACCAAGTGCATAACTTCTTTAAGACAATTTTCAACAGCCATTGACATTAATAATTTCTGTTGTCTATTTGAATACTTTATTCATCTTAACCCACCTTATAATCTATTACATAAGGTTTTAATCTGTAAATGGATCCATCACGTGACATGACAAAATGTCAAATTTTCGCACTTAGTCAAATCATGACTTTTTTGTTGCATTGATGAAAAATTTGATTTTATAACAATTTGAAACTACAGTATTTCATTTCTTTCTCAACCAAAAAATTGAGTCTTTACCTGTAGAAATTCCTGTGATATTGGTGATTTGGACACTTGTTAAACACAATACCACTGTTTCAACATGGCCTTCAAAATTACAGTTCACTTTAAATGCATGTGTTTATTTAAAAAAAATAAAAAAAAACTTTTGGCTCTGTTATAACAGTTTACTGACTCATGCAACTGTAAAGTAGAGCCAGTTGAAGAAATGCAGTTGTTTTGAATGAGGTTTTCTAGCAGAAAGCCTAAATCCTAGTATTTAAATCACTAAATGGAACACAGTATTAGTACCTCTAAAGAAATAAATCATATATGTTATGTAAACATGCACTGTGTTTCTTGAGTGGGAGCCAAAGGCAAAATGGTAGTGCCTTTCAATAAAGGGGTCCTGTGGAGGCTGGTTCAGATTCTACTTTAAACTGCAGGTCCCATCTCATTTAGCCTTTCTGAGCACAAGGTGGACTTAAAACCTAACTCAATCAATGAATCTTTAGTGGGAGATGTTTTAAATCGAAAACTTGTTAAGCCATGTAACTGATATTTGTTGCAAGTAACGATTCTATTATTTTAGATATTGAATTTCCATTTCTTAGATACAAGTAAGGAACATTAAAATCGGAGTCTTACACAAAAATAAAAACTGCTGGCAACATGTACATTCTGTAGCCTAGATGGTCCAGTCCGTGACTGCTAGGTTTGAATCCTGAGAACGGGGGATTCAGGTGATTTTTTCCAGCAATGTTGCTGATGCTCCAGCAGCTCTGTGGTTCACTTAGCCTCTAATAAATGGGGACCTGGGGGTAACAAATAGTTGGAGCATGGTGCAGTCACATTACCTCCACAAAAAAGGACAAGAGCATGGAAGTATTGGAACCTACCCCCGCATCTCCCTATATGCCACCATGGCATGTTGCGCTGTACAGGGGTAGTTTTACCTTCACTAACATTTCTTTTTTAAAAAATCACACACAAGATAGGCATAAAAACAAGCTTATGGACCAATGTTGTAAGACTAGGTATCTAATTGTGAAGCATAGATGCTGAACATGAGAAGGAAGAAGAACTGATAAGAAAGCACACCACAAAAAAACATAGTTACTTGCAAATATCAAATTTATAGCTTGATAAAATTATATTGTGTGTGTATCAAAACGTTCCAAATACAAGAAATGTGGCACTTCTTTGCATAACATATATGATTTTATTGTTTTGTAGTTTAAGTACAGCAAATACACTATGCACCTTTAAGAAACATAAAATTATTTCACAGGAAAATATCAACAGAGCACAAGAGTTAAAATTTATGATATATCTTTTTACATGAACTGAACATACATGTAACACCATCTGGTACAGCTCTAATCCAGTTTACCTCTTATCATAATAAACAAAAATAAAATTTTCTTAAGACATAAATATGTTACAGAGAACATGATTAGAGCAGATAACAATTTATCAGGTGAACAAAATCACAAGGAAAGTACAAACTGGGGTTGAGCGGATACGACTTTGAACCAATATCGATGTTGACATTTGAACAATTTAAATTTATTCAGAATATTTACAAAAGATAATACAGTGAAACCCCGATTTTATGTTCCACAGTTTTACATATTCCTGCATTATACATTCAATATTCATGGTACCAATAAAGCTAAATACTATAAAAAATTCCCCAATTTTACATTTTCCTGCATTTTAAGTTCTTTCAACTTGGTCCCTTGAAAAATGTAAAATAGAGGTTTCAATGTATATTCAATCCGAACATCTAGCAAAATCTGATAGCAAAATAGATGTGCATTTTCATATAACATGTATTACATTTACATGTACTTTTTTCTTCCCAGACAAAAGCACTGCACTGACTATATTTATGCATAAGCATAATCATCATTATTTTTTATTCAAATAGCTTCTGGATGTTTGTCCCTCCCCACGACACACATTTCTTCTATTGAATTTTACTTTTCATACCCTGAATCATGTACGACATATGAAAGAACATTGATTAAATTCTGTTTAGATTCACTACAATTACTTTTCATAAGAAAATGGCTCTCCATTAAAATCTGTTACATTTTTTTATCCCAAGTGTTTTTGTGTACTTTTGGAGCCATCCGTACTAAAGTTGCATACCAGTTTTTATTGAAGTGTTTGTATTGTTCCTGTTTGGCTCAAATAAAATTTGAAAGCTTTAATTTGTGCCTTCAGGAACTTCATAACCACAACAGCATTCCAGTGTATATAATTATAGTAATGCTTGCTTGCATCGTGCCTAATAGCTCTTCACTTTTACTTTCATAATCCTTCCAATCAAAAATAGTTTCATTTAGTTGATTGAAAATGCATTCTCATGTAATTAATTTTGTATACATACCGAGCCACACTGGCCTCGCCTGATTTTTCGCTCATACTGTTTTACCTGTGTGGAATCATCTCTGCCAGTGCTGTGAGAAACCAGGCAACATCGAAGTCTACAGTGTTGCAAAAGCAACAGATCCCATTGCACTAGCACTGGCAGAGACGATTCCACACAGGTAAAACAGCGAGAGCTAAAAATCAGCCGAGGCTGGGCTGACTCGGTAGCTCAGTGGTAGAGCAATGGCACGGTATGCCAGAGACACGGGTTCGAGTCCTGATCGCTGAAAATTTCTACCTAGCACATCTCCTGTGTGTGCCTAATCTTCAAGTTACTTACATGTGTCAAAAAGTCAAAGTTTGCCTTTAAGCTCACTTTATGCTCAAAAAGGCTCATCAGGACTTGAGCTACAGTTTAAAGTGGGATCTGTACCATTGTGCAGTGGCATGCCCAAGGGGGGGTTGATGGGGGTTATAACCCCCCCCCCTTTCGCCCAGTATTCCTAATAAAAAAAACGTCAAAAGTAGGAAAATATGCCAAAATGAGAGCTGACTTAAGGAAAAGTATACATAACCCTTCCCTTTCGAAAATCCTGGGCACGCCACTGCCATTGTGGTATGTGTCTCCACCAGGGATAGAACCTGGGACCCCTTAATTGCAAGGTGGCAGCACTACTACCAGCACCACACCATCAGAGGGGGCCTGCTTGCACATGGATAGTTAACTAGACAGATGAACAGGCATATGAATTGAGTGGCTTGGGAGTAAAACTTGATAACCCATACTCCATTCAAAACTGAGTTAACATTGAATTCAGTTGCTGTACAATGGTGAATGAAGCTGGGGACAGTCAGTAATACACGGGAACATCTGGGTAACCCTTAAGCCACAATGTAATGGACAAACTTTAACCTCCATTTTTTGTCAAGCTTTACTCCCGAGCCGCTCAATTAAACTTTCGGGTGTTTAGCATTAACATACCCAGATTAAATGGGAGCTTAGGAAGACAGAGAGCTTCAACCTCTGGGCATCTACCCCACGATGAAGGAAAAAGGGTCCACGAAATGAAAGAATGACATACTGGAATGTTAGCGAAACTATGAGAAACTACTAACTATCCAATGCAAATTGACCTAACACATGCAACAAGGATCATGAAAATTTACAAAAAAAAATCACATAAAGTTCTTTGAATATTGTGAATAAAATCTGGATAAATCTTGAAAGCATCCACAATGTTAGACCTAAGCTTCCATACAAATTTGTGCCTGTGTATTAATAGCATTAAGTTATCTACAGCTACTAAGTTTATACATACAGACTTATTCAATTACTGAAAGTGAATGTTTTACGAATTATGATACTAAAGAAACTCTATGGTTTTAATAGACTATAGCTTTTTGCTTACCCCTGACTTTGTGAACATACATTGTCACCGCATAATTACACCCCATAACACAGTAGAGATCTTTGGTTGGTAAGAGATATTTTGTTGTTCCATTCTGGAAAAGAAACAATATAAGAAAAGTTAATGAACATCAAAATGAAAAGACAAAAATTTATTTATCTTTCCATTCAAGTGTTTAACGCAAGGCACTTGTGTGTTTAATATGGAAGTTGCCCATTTTCACACTTTTCAAAATATGCCAGGCTTGTAGATATAGTTTACTCAGAGTCTAGATCAAGAAATAACTAGTCTTGGGCTTACTAAAAATTCCCCAATACCTAACAATCAAAATTAACATTCATTTGCCTCGTATTAAAACAAATTAAATGTGCCAAGAAATTTTGTAGAAAATGTCTATCAGCAATGCAGATAATACATTTTAAAACTATATTCTAAAATCAAGTCAGCTTTATGCAAAAGGAGAAATGAATAAATATAGGCTACTTACACAGACATTCTGGCAACTGGATTCCAAAGCCTTGTTCCACACATTGCAGCCACGAGAACACTGGAAAAATGGAAATAATAAAATTAGGTATGTTGTATTCAAAGCACAGAACACAGATAGCAAAAATCACAAAGAAATACAAAAGTAATGGTAAGGACTTGACATTGAATTTATTATAAGTAACACTAAGAAAAAATATTTATGGAGCCATGTGAAGTAATGTGTGGCTGATTTTATTACTATCCACCTACTGCCAAAATTCTGATGTATGGAGCCCATGGTGGATATAATGACTCTGTGGTACCTGCATGCTAAGAGGGTCCCAAAGCTGTCATGCGACCACTCTTGACAACAAAGAGAGGCCCATGCTCCTCAGAGATATTACATAAGCCTAATTCTCCACCTGGGGCTACTGCGTAGCCAAATGGTTAGCACTCTTGCCTTTGGTGCAAGTGGTCCTGGGTTTGTTTCCTGGTGGGAGTCCGAAACATTTCAGTGTTGGCTCACCATTGTGAGGGCAAGTGGAAAGCTACTTGAAAAGAAGAAGCAGCAGACTTTGGTCTCGAAAGCAAGAAGCCAGCAGCAATGGAACTTGACATTGACTATGCATCGCCCAATGAAAAAGCTGCTCTGGCAGGTCCTGCTGTTCCTGAAGAACTTACATTTTCCACAATAGTTGTCCCACAATCTCTAAAGTCTTACCAAACAGAAAAATATGATGCAAATTATTCTTTTGAGTTTTAGAATGTGTAAATACAATAGCAAATAAATGCCCTGAAAATTCTCAATTTTTCACATAACATGGGGATGACAGGACACAGGAAAACTCCCTGGAAAAACCACATCTGATTCTACATTCACCCAACCAAAAACATATTTTGAAAGAAATATGACACTAGTACTACATTAGTCCAAAAACCATGTGACAACTCCTGAGACAGCATGAAAACAAATTGTCATTTCAGCACAGAAAGTTACGGAAGGTGTAGCACCATGGGTGGAAAAACCCAACAAAAAAAATGTGACACGAAATTCTTGTACCCATGGTTCCAATAATAGAACATATGTCACAATGAGGTGATAAGAGGATGCTTAAAGGTACTGATGATGGGTGGCCTCGAATGGCCACATGATGATTAATTTTGTTTGAGCATCAGGTCCAATCCACTCATGCACCACCTCGGGGATTAAAGTAGCATGACAACATCTGGGTCAAGTTTGTTACAGGTCTGAATTGGTTAACATGAGCAAATGAGCCACACCTTAGTTTTGCTCCCAAAGCAGTGATTTATCCACACACCCCTAACACCCCCCCAAATTTCGACGAACACCCTCCCAAGCAGAAAAGGGGATTCTTTTATCAACAATAAACAATAGAATAACAATACTTCAACATTAACAGAAAGGAATCATCTGTAGGTCTACAAGAAGTGAAGTCCAATGGACCTTTCGATCAACTAAAACCAGTGTCAAGGAAGGAGGGTGGATTGTGCAACATGGTAATTTCCTGGAAGACAAGGCTTCGGTCAGCTCTAGGGAAGGGACACTGCCATCTGAAAAATGTCAAACTGATCTCTCGCACTCCTTCCAGGGAGCACATATGTCACACAGTGTCGACAGTTCAGCATTTGAATACCTAAATATTTTTTAAACACATTACAGATTTGTAAATTCAACCCATGAGTCAATGAAATTTACATTTTGTTGCATTTTCCTTTCGATTCTTCCATGTGAAAAATGTACGATAAAAGTAAGGTAAGAAATTCAAAGATACATGTTTGACTCCTTGTAGTGAAATGTGTTACTATGGTTAGCAACACTATTTTCTGTAACTTGGGCATGATGGATGATTTTGAAGTGGTAGAGAAGAGAACAGTCAAATGCCTTAGGCCTTAGGTCAGTCTGTGTAGCATCTCAGTTTGTGTGTTGTCGTTCTGCTTAATGTAACAAATGTCTGAAACTTTAATGCAAAACAGGCTGAAGAAGATAGAGAAAATGAAACCAGACAGAAAGAAACTGAAAGTGGTGAGTAGAAGAGTAGGAAAGCAGTGACACTATATGTAGGTATAATTTCTTCCAACGGATAATCATAAAGTACCATAATAAAATTTACTGACTGAGTATTCGATATAAAACAGTAGGTATTTCATGAAGAACCTAAGTGATTCATTCACGTCTACAGTATAGTTGATGTATGTGACCATTTTTGTGGCTCTAAGAGTTCTTACCTTTAGTTGATGTATGTGACCATTTTTGTGGTTCTAAGAGTTCTTACCTTTGTAAAAGAAATTATATATGAGAGAGAGAGAGAGAGAGAGTTGTAAAATGGAAAGGGGAGGGAGGGTATTTTAAATTAAAGTTATTGTCAGTTTGCAAAGATATAGATTTAGTAAAGTTGTATTCCTCATTTTATCTAGTCGGTTCCCTGACATAATGACATATTAAATGTTTTCCAACTTTCCAGAGGAAACAAAGGAAGTATAAGGAATTAAATATAAAAAGAAATTTAATTTACATTAAGTGCCAAATTTATATCTGACCATAGGCGCACCAGTGGGGACATGATAGCACTTGCCACTCACTGCCTGCTGGAAAACATGGAGAGAAAAATTTTGTTTGGTTCATTGTGCTCTTTGTGTTGGAAAGTGAAATAAATGCTATTCAAAAAGTAAAAAAAAAAAAAAAAGTAAAGTGCTCCCTTGTGCATAGCACCACGCCATGAAGGCGTATAGGGGGTGTGGGGGTAACGCCCCACCAGTAGCGAAGCGTAGTCTTACGAAGGAGGCAAGCAATGTTTCAGTACAACAAAACATGTAGTACAACGACATGCCGAGGGGAAAGATTCAAGGTTTATAGCCTCATTTACCCAGTCGCTGGATTTGTCAAAATATCGTAATAAAGTGACTGTACTAAAAATAAACCATATGATCCGCAAACGTCACATTTACTTTTTTAAAAAAATCCAGGTAACGTTATTCATATGATATTAAACGTTTTGCATATGCGAACTTTCCGCATACGACTAAAGGGAGACGGAATTTCTTACTTACTTATTAGTACCTTTATTTGTTCATTATTATTTAATATGGTCAAACGGTGACCAAACCGATTTAGATAAAAAAAAAATGGGAATCATTTGTTTATTTTACGCTGCATGATGTAATTTAGTATTTTTGGGCACCCTAAAACCGCATTGGAGTAACTTAAACACTAAATAAAAAGTTAAACACAAACAATAAAAAATTCATTTCAAAGCAAAGAAACACATGCATAGACGATGTACTCACCACAATAAATTTCAAACTCTTGGTGTTGGTCGACCCCCTTCCACGATTTTCATTTTAACACTTATCTCTCTCGAGCTAAACGAAGCAATTTTCAATTGCTCAATAATACACCCGCACTTCAATCAACCGTTCCTAAATACGCGTTCATTCCGATAAATTCACAGCACAAAACACGAAGCAACAAACACTCACACTATCCCACGCGCTTTCCACAACTGCAAATACAAGCATCCACACAAGATCAAATTGAAAATCTCTGAAACAACAGAAAGTGATACCAACCTATTTCCTTAATTTTATCCGTCACAAAGGAAAGATATATCAGTTTGGAGATAAAAATTACGCGGAGGAATCAGAATCATTTCAGCAGAACGAGTATGTACATTAATATTTAAGTAATAAAGTGTCATTCAATGGCGTGCCCGGGGTGAAGGGGGGGGGGGTGGATGGTAGACATAACCCCCTTTTGGCCCAGTATATCTAAGAAAAAACGTCAAAGGAAGGAAAAGATGACAAAATGGGGACCGTAAAAAGACCCTGGGAACACCACTTGCGTCATAATAATAGAACTTAAAACATATTCGGGCCTCCCCGATGGCGCAGTGGTAGTGTCGTCGCCTTGTAATCAAGGGGTTCTGGGTTCGATACCCGGTGGAGGCACAAGTGTTTCAGATCCCATTTTAAACTGTAGGTCCAGTCCCGATTAGCCTTACTGTGCATAAAGTGGACTTAAAACAACAAATCAATCAATCAATCATTAAAACATATTCTTGTGCTCATAAAATGCAGAATGTATACGATTTACTTCTATGCCATGTACAAATATCAGTAGATAGTTCTTTCTCAGATAGCTTTATTTTCACCCCAAGTTTTATTCAAAAGCAGTCAATTTATTGATTGTAAAATTTGTGAAAGAGCTCACTTGAATTACTGCGTAAATAATTTGGCAGTTGCAAACACTGGTAGTGGTCATCACTTCTGGCGTAATTTGAGCTGGACCGACCAGGAAGCAGGGTGCGGGACCAAGGTCCGTCCAATCTTCCCTCCCTCCCTGAGAAAACTCTTCACGGGGGTGCAGAAATTCCACTGCCCCAACTCCCAATGTCAACTTTTTTTACGCGTTTTATATTTCGCGAAATCTAAAATAATTTGTAATATAATATGATATATATGGAATTTAGAACAGTGATAATAACTTCTTTTAGTTATTTTATGACTAACAATTATTATTATATTTGCGATCTTGTTTACGTGTTCATGAAGACAAATATTCGTTACTAGTTTTTTGCTGGCAACGTACCCATAGATGAATCCTTCTGCTTTCGGTTGAACTCGGCTATTTTCGGGAATCACGCAAGCTCGGAAAGCACAGCTTTTTGTAGAAGCTTTGTGGACGGGTTCCACCAAAATTTCACGCTTCGCCATGTGACTCCTTCGGAGGCCTTATTTTCCCGCAGAACGGCTGCAAGCATTGAGGCTGGTGCTTGCTACAGAGCTGCTGGGGGAGTTTGCGGCCGCATTTTTTCGCGAAATCGAGTGCAATGGAAACTAAATACGGTTAGAACATTAAGTACATTAAATGATATTCGAATTATGCAAGCAGTGCTTGCATTGCTTGTACTATATCTTCGCCTCTGCGCCCCACACTTTCTTGATCCGGTCGTGAGTGGGAGTGATGTGATCAGCATCACGCCCCTGACCGCCTTTACCCCCTAGGGTTTCCCCCAGGTACCCATGTTATTCGACGCTGGGTGGGCGCCGGGGCCGCTTCCATCGTTAGAAAAGTTCCCGGATTTGAACCGGCCGGGGATCGAACCCGGGACCTATTCAATTTTTAAATAATTGAATATAACGTGAATATAAATTAGAAGTGAAAATTCCTTGCCTTCCCTTTGCAGCTAACATGCCATGTGTTTATTTGCAAATGTAATGTAATTTTCTTTTAAGGCAAAGAGGTACATGACTCCCAATTCCCTAGAGTCTCTCTTTTAGTATTTGAAAGCTAAACTCTCAACAGCGCCAAGCGTATTTTCCAAAGTTTTGTAAGGTAAGGGTATAAGACTCAAATATGAAATTTCTTGACCGATTTCATTCGAAAGCAATATCACGTATCTATCTAATGTCCTTCCCAACTTCCCACTATAATTTAAAGACTTCATGGCCATGCTCTAAATATGCAGAGAGTTTCATTACTTTATTCAGTTTGTGAAGCATTGTTTAAGCAGATTTGAAAACACCAGCAGAATTTGGATCTCACTCGCAATATAGAACTATTAAAATTATAGCTATGTATGCATATTTTCTAAATGAAGCTAGAACAGGAGGGGATAGGGGGCATGTGCTGAGGTAAAGAGGCTGCTGAACGAGCAAAGCAAAATTGTAAAGAGTAAACATTACTGTGAAATGAAAGTATTGTTGCTATGTTTAATTAATAATATACGTACATTATCAGTTTGCAAAGAAATAGTTCTGAAAATTTTCTTGCTCGCAGTGTTATAATTTATTTCAGAGTCATATGTATTACGTATATCTGTGATTATTACTACTACTTCAGACCAGCAAGCGTGCACACACCCATGGAATGCATTGTCACTGATATTTCGTCGATGAATTGGGCATCCCCCAAGATAAACTCCAAGTTACACCTATGACAAGAAACATACAAATACAGTTAAAAAATATTGCCCAAGTCAGGCACGTATCCAGAGGGGGCTTACACTAGGTTTACACTAGATAAAATGAGTTTTTTTTGTTTCTTGTGGTGTGAAATAAAATAATGTGACAATAATTTAAGGAGAGGAATAATTATCGAGGCAAGACGGAGAAAGTTCCGTAACCCTGTTATTGATAATAGCACGTATCCAAGATGGGGCACAGGAGGCTCGACCCTCTCCCCAGGAAATTTTTCAGTTCACGTTAGATAAAATTAGCTTTTTGGCTTCTTGAAAAATGTGAAAATAAATTAAGGAGAGAAATCATTATCGAGGCAAGACTGAGAATGTTTTATACCCCTGTTATTGTTAATAGCACGTATCCAAGGTGGGGATGAGGTGGCTCGCCCCCCCCCCTCAGGAAAATTCTCAATTTACACTAGATGAAATTAGATTTTTGGCGTCTTGAATAATGTGAAGATACTATATTTATAAATCTGAGAGAAATAATTATCGAGACAAGACGGAGAGTTTTCTATAACCCTATTATTGTCAATAGCACGTATCCAAGGTGGGAATCAGGAGGCTCGAGCCCCCCTTCACGAAATGTTTCTGTTTACACTAGATAAAATTAGGATGTTGGTTTCTTGAATAATGTGATGATAATTTGGGAGAAATAATTATCGAGACAAGACGGAGAATGTTCTATAACCCTGTTATTGTTAATAGCACGTATCCAAGGTGGGGTTGAGGTGGCTCGAGCCCCCCCCCCTCCCGTTTTTTTTTATTTTTATTTTTCACTAGATAAAATTAGGTTTTTGGCTTTTTGAATAATGTGACGATGATTTAAGGAGATAGACAATTATCGAGGCAAGACGGAGAATGTTCTATAACCCTGTAGTTTATAATATTGCACGTAAACTTTTCTTGCGCTTTTGGTGTTGTCGCAGCGCACTTGAGCACTATGTAGAGACTTGTCAGCATTCGGAAGCTGCACAACAAAGGTAGCGACACACATAGGGCGATTCGTTGTAATTTCTAATCTCTGGAAGGCGGGAGAGGGTACGTTCTTGAATGAGAGAAGGAGTCAACTACTGGCAATAGTAACGAATCGTTTTATCTGTGGAACGTTCTAGAATATAATGAGGATATAAATATGCGGATTCAATTTTTCGGTTCATCTCTACAAAGAATCGGTTAATGAGATTTCAGAGGTAAGTGTGACAATTCATACAGTCGATTAGTGATCAGTCAGTGTCCTCTGGTTGCTTTATAAGATATAGTGATTCCAGGGGCGCCGACTTGTTAAAATTATTGGGGGGGGGGCTCTGATCACTGAAATAAATTAATGAATGACTCACTCCCTCCCTCTTTTAAGTTTTGGCCTCAGTGTTCGGAATCTCGTAAAAGCCCATGAATTCCTCAAAAATATCAAAATTTTCATTCACAGTTCGAATGCAGAATGTCAATTGTTCACATTCCCGACTTTTAATATCTGCTACTACGGAGCGCAAAACAGATCTCCCTAATATATCAACGATCTCGTTCTAAATGTCATGTAAGAGCCATTTGTAGCCCCGAACGTCCCATCCACTCCCCTAGTTCATGCACATCGTCTTTTGAAACTCTCAGGGCCGGATTAAGATGAAATTGGGCCTGATGCTGCATACCGTCGATTTTTTCTGTACAACTAACTTTCAAGGTGAAAAATTTACTACGTCGCACTTACCGAACAATAATAAAATGGCAACAATCGCCAAGATGTAAACTGTTTAACGTAAAATTGATAGCATTAACTTGAAATCTTCGGTGAACAATAAACACAACGACGTTATAGTTACGTCACAGCGCAAAGAATAATAGTAACTGTATAATAAGTAACGCTGTGTCTAGGAGTCCGAAATTGGGACTTCAAATTTCATTCTAAGGTTTATTTTCAGGTTAATTTAGCAAAAGAAAACTGTTCAGCTTTCGGAAAATTCTCGTCTGTTTTCATCTGGGCCTATTTCAGGAATGGGCCTAATTCTGCAGCCCACCTTAATCCGGCCTTGATGTTAACAATACTCATAATTATATACTTACAAGGGAGGTTATCTAAGTGTCCCCCTCAGATTTCCATGAAACTTGGCAGGTGTATAGAGGGAACCAAAGGAAGAAATACGTGTTTTTTTTTGTTTCAGCTAAAAATCTGTTTTAGGGGGCAAAACCCCCTCAAATGTCAAGATGAGGACAAATTGAAGTGGGGATCTGACCCCTGTGTCCCCTCCGACTTCCATGAAACTTGGCAGGTGTATAGAGGGGTCCAAAGGAAGAAATACGTGTTTTTTTTTTTTTGTTTCAGCCCAAAAACGGTTTTAAGGGACAAAATCCCCCCCCCCCTCAAATGTCAAGATGAGGAGAAATTGAAGTGGGGATCTGACCCCGAAACCACGTAAATATGGCATAAGAAGAACACGCACATATAATTGGAACACACAACGCAGTGCAATTATAGAGAGATGCTGAATGCATAGACACCGTTGTTCCCGGATAGGCATGGGCATAACAATAGATGGACCAAAGTAGGGTAACGGAGCATGGTTAGCCGAAACAAAAAAACACGTATTTCTTCCTTTGGGCCCCTCTATACACCTGCCAAGTTTCATGGAAATCGGAGGGGGACACAGGGGTCAGATCCCCACTTCAATTTTTCCTCATCTTGATATTTGAGGGGGTGCCCCCACTTAAACCAGTTTTTAGCAGAAACAAAAAAAAAACACGTATTTCTTCCTTTGGGCTCCTCTATACACCTGCCAAGTTTCATGGAAATCGGAAGGGGACACAGGGATCAGATCCCCACTTCAATTTGTCCTCATCTTGATATTTGAGGGAGTGCCCTCTAAACCAGTTTTTATAGCAGAAACAAAAAAAAAAAACGTATTTCTTCCTTTGGGCGCCTCATTACACCTGCCAAGTTTGATGGAAATCAGAGGGGGGACACAGGGGTTACATCCCCACTTCAATTTGTCCTCATCTTGATATTTGAGGGGGGTGCCCCCTAAACCCGTTTTTAGTTGAAGCAAAAAACACGTATTTCTTACTTTTGGCTCCTCTATACAACTGCCAAGTTTCATGGAAATCGAAAGGGGACACAGGGGTCAGGTCCTCACATCAATTTGTCCTCATCTTGACATTTGAGGGGGGGTTGCCCCCTAAACCAGTTTTTTAGTTGAAGCAAAAAACACGTATTTCTTCCTTTTGGCTCCTCTATACAGCTGCCAAGTTTCATGGAAATCGGACGGGGACACAGGGTCAGATCCCAACTTCAATTTGTCCTCATCTTGACATTTGAGGGGTGTTTTGCCTCCAAAACCCGTTTTTTAGCCGTAACAAAAAAACACGTATTTCTTCCTTTTGGCTCCTCTGTACACCTGCCAAGTTTCATGGAAATCGAAAGGGGACACAGGGGTCAAATCCCCACTTCAATTTGTCCTCATCTTGACATTTGAGGGGTGTTTTGCCTCCAAAACCCGTTTTTTAGCCGAAACAAAAAAACACGTATTTCTTCCTTTTGGCTCCTCTGTACACCTGCCAAGTTTCATGGAAATCGAAAGGGGACACAGGTGTCTGATCCTCACTTCAATTTGTCCTCATTATGATATTTTAGGGGGGGGTGCCCCCTAAACCAGATTTTTAACAGAAACAAAAAAACACGTATTTCTTGCTTTGGGCCCCTCTATACACTTGCCAAGTTTCATAGGAATCGGAGTGGGACACAGGGGTCAGATCCCCACTTCAATTTGTCCTCATCTTGACATTTGAGAGGTGTTTTGCCCCCTAAACCCGTTTTTTAGCCGAAACAAAAAATACGTATTTCTTCCTTTTGGCCCCTCTATACACCTGCCACGTTTCATGGAAATCGGAGGGGGTCACTTAGATAACCTCCGTCATGTGTTTTGATGTGTCTGGTCATAGCCTGTCCCCAAAGTTGATGGTTTAGCGGTCTCAGCCCCCAGCGTTGATGGTCTAGAACTTTTCAAATGTGTATTTAAAGTTAAATTCATGTGGAACAATTCAGAGTAAACTTTACAAGATAAGCAAAGTAATACATTAGATCCTCTTAAGCAAATTATTTGGGGTGCTCTGCCATGTAGTGCTAGTTCGGGTCGAGGGCCGAAGAGATCAAAGCCTGCCCCCCTCTCCTTCTCCCTCTCTCTCTCTCTCTCTCTCTCTCTCTCTCTCTCTCTCAAGTGAATATTTCAGCAGTACCGGATATTGGAGTGGTTTATTAAAACAGAAATAAGCTGCATAAATCAACTGAAGATCATAGTTTTGATTGATGATTTAGCCAGAACTAAATTTTGTATATGCAGTCCGAGAATTTCATGGTATAAAAAATATTTTTGTTTAAGCCTTAACACTTAACTGCCATAAAGAGACAGCCGAAAATTTTATGAATGTCGAGAAGAGAAAGCAAGAAGATGTTGCATGTGTAGACATTTTAGGCGGAAATTGCAGGCTCTACCAGGACCCGAATCAGGGCTCTACCAAATGAGCCACCTAGCCATCCTTGACTTCAACCGATTTTTCGTTAAAATATCTACATAGTACATGTCCTGTGTATATCAAATCGTAAGGTGTTGCCTGTGTAGTGAACAAGCACAGAAAATATAGGAGAGAGCAGAAAACTGAAGCCTAATAAGGGAGATTTCACACCGTGTCGCCTGAGGATTTCACAAGTCGAAATTAGGTTTGTGCGATCTTTTGTGTCGCTACGGTATGAAACGTTGCTGTTGATTGGCCCATTCCAATCAACATGTATCGCGTGTCCCTTCGGTCTGAAATCTTCCTAAGTCTTGAAAATCCAAGTCACAAGGATGGAAAATTAGGGCCTTGTTAAGGTTAGGTGTGAAGGCAGGCAGACGACAGCATCCAAAAGGATCATATCCAAACCTGCAGGAAGAACGCATCTTACTTCAATCTCCAATACGGAATGATAAAAACTTCTGGTGAGTTGATTTTAAAAATGTGTCCGAAATAAAGAGTGGCGTGCCCAGGATTTTCGGAAGGGAGAGGGGTTACGCATACTATTTTTGGTGGTCAGTCTTGATTTTTGGTGGTCAGTCTTTGACGTTCTTCTTTTTTTAAAACATAAAGGAATATTGGGTCAAATGGAGTTATGACCTCACCAACCCTCCCTTGGGCACGTCACTGGAGATAAATGAATAAGCATTTGATCATACTGGGAGACGAACATTAGATGTGTTGGGAACGGAAGGGTTTTCATTGTGCATTAATTGTTTCGTGATCCAGCTGTATTCGAGAAGACTGCCTTTGTTTCGTGCCGATATACGTATGACAAGACAGCGGATGTTGTGACAGGCATTTTTGAACCCTTGTGAGTGCTAAGGCCAGAATCTGAACAATTTGGTGGGTTTCGGCTTTTATAAGAGCTGCAAACATGGGAGGACAAGACAAGTTAGTGGTGTTCAGGCTCGAATCAGAGAGAAATATTCGAGAGCTGTCTGCGTCCAGTTCGCAGCCCACAATTTGAATCTCGCGTTGTCGAGTGGATTGTCCATCCCATGCATGTGTAAAAGCTTCGCAAAAACACTCAAAGACACCATAGATGTTTTTATGTCTGATGAGAAGAAATGGACAAACACACATACTGAGATGGTTCGAGCACACAATGTTAATGCATGGAAACAGAGGAGTCGAGTGTTAAAAAATGTTCCGATTTCACGTTCTGATTAAAATGACAGCCTTACAGTGGCGACAATTTAAGGGATAGTTGCTCCCCATTTCTTTGCCTCAACATTATGGCCTCTTAATGTTAAGCCTTGTCTACCAAGAGAAAGTAAACTTTCCTTTCACCGCCCTCCGCCCCCCCCCCTGTTTTGGAACCCAATTGCCACCACTGGTCTTAAACATACAATTGTGAGGTTCTTACTATACCCCTTAAAAAATGGTGTTGAGGTCCCCCCAAAAGGAATTCCTGGATACGTGCCTGGCCCAAGTGTTCCTAATTTATTTATAACTAGGTTAAGAATTTCATGAAATGTTCCTGGTAATAATATGTTAAAATTTTTGTGTCTTTCATTGTCATCTCTTGTGTTTTGTCTAACGATTGATTAAATCAAGTACTGAACATTATTGGAAAGCAATACTCGAAACGTTAGACTGAAATGTTAACATTATCACAAAAATCTATTTTCCATCTGTTTCTGCATTTGACATATTTTTTCTTCTGAAATGTTACGTGAAGAAAAGGGAGGGGAGATTAATCTCTGGAAAAATCTATGAACAAATTGAATTAGGGCGAACATTTTAAAAACGGTCCAAAATATGCACTTAACATCCCCAAACTTACACCTCCCCCAAAAGTTTCCAACACCCCCCCCCCTCCCCCAAGGGAAAAATCCTGGCTAAACCCCTGCCCCAAAGGACAGCACCACACATGCTGGGATTGTATAACACAGAAATTGGTGTGCGATGTATGGTACAAACTTGGCTTTGAGTTCCCTCGAACTTGTTCTGTTCTTTTGGTGATGACTAGGGCCTGGACCGAATTGAAATACTTTACAGATAAAACGGTTCTTTACGGTCCAGAACCCATTTACGCTTGCTGATTTTCTCTCCTGGACCGGAATTGAAATTATTTAAAATTCCTGAACCTTTAACGACCCTGCATTAAAGTTTGTAATGAACATTTATGCAATATGCTACTTTTTGTTTCATTAAAACCAGAAACACGAAACGACTTTATTTCTTCAAAAAAAGGATGATTGTATTATTTTTAAAGTAACGATAAAGTAATATTTTCTTCGTCACATGCAGTGGCGGTGATAAGGGGAGGCGAGGGGGGCAGTTGTCCCCACTTTTTACAACTTTTGCTCCCGCACTATGCTAAATCTTGTCTCACAAGGAAAAGTAAACTGTCCTTGGCCTTCTAGTTTTGGCACCTTGCCCCCCCCCCTCCAGCCCTGGATCCCAATCGCCGTCACTGGTCACGTGTTATTACAGAAGCAAATGCGGATTACAATCACTTAGAAAGGTAACAAGGCCGAATCGTATGGAGCGACATATCCTACTGGAATATCCTAATTGGCGCTGAACTGGTTACCAGGCTAGAAATGATGGCTGTCAGACTGGTTTTGGCGACTAGACCGTGTTGTAATTGCAGCTTGCTTCTCTTCTCGATGCTGTGGTAACAACCAATAAGAGCACAGGTTACGGGTTCGAATCTCGGCCTTGTCATGTGTGTTCTTTGTGATGCCCTTTTATCAATTTCATCATATTACCACTCACCCTCATCGCCACGATTAGCCAAAGGTGGCATAAAAGCGACGCTAAATAACAAAAATCAAATCAAGTCAAACAACCAACCAGAGCGAAAAATCTGAGTTTGGCAAGGAAAACCTGTTTTTTGAAAATATTTTTTTTGCGTGTTGTTCGATAAAAAGTAATATAAATTAATATATGTTCATACAGAAGATAATCACAGGATTCATTCATTCGATTTGCTGCTTGGACTTGGACTAGTCACTAGTGGTGTGGTACTTATTCACCTGCCAGTTTAATAGTTCATTGAAAAGCATATTGAATACACTTTGGTTATCATTTCTTCTTTCGAGCCAATTTCTAGTCCATGCTTTTGACAATTATAAGGAAAATAGCAACAGTGGTTATTCTCCTTCGACGTTCTTCCTCAATTCACTCATCCATTTCCTCTGCACAATGCCTTGTGGGAGCAAAAGGTCTACCAACATGTGCGGTAACGAGTTTCGTGTGAGGCGAAAACTAGCAGATGAGGAAGTACCACACCACTAATCCAAGTCCAAGCAGGATATCTAACCTCGTGTAGTTCAGGCTTTACTGGTGATAAATGCAACGTGTAACCTTATTTTTATTTCTTTTTTTACCCAACATAGAGTAAGTGGTTGAAAATACCACATACTTTCATTCTCAAGAACGCGCGGTGAACGTAGATCTATTTGAGTCAAGACCATTATAATGTTAAATGGATTAGAGGCCACTTTTCGCCTGCCTTTACTACAAAACTTCCTCATATGCGTGTGGCCCAATCCATTTCCCGGTAATAAAGCGGCTTGTTAAAAGCTGACGGGCGCCATTCGGGACGAACCAACAATGTGGCAACATCGACAAAGAACAGAAGACATGTTCTGATATTCGAGAGGTCAATCCCCCTTGTTCAGAGTACAAGCTTAAATGGTAGTTTTCACCCTACCGACAGCGTGGCTGATAAAGCGTAAGTAATATGCCACAGGCTAAAAGAAATTTAGACTTTAGAGAGCGAGGGATAGGTATTCGGAAAACTTCAAGGGCCCTTGTGACAGAAAGAAGCCTGCCTGAGAAACAAACCAGGCACAGGAGATGACGGAATGGCTTTGTAAATATCTGTCAGGTCAAATTTTTGGGACGAAAAGAACTTGCACTGTAATCATGACTGAAGAGTTAACGCATTTGGGAACAGCGCCGTAGGTCTTTGGAGAAGATCAATATAATGGGCAGAGGCCTCGCCGTCGAGTGAGCGAGGTGGGCTATTGCCCACTGCAAAATAAATTTGGTCCACCCTAAAGACTCCTACTTTCCATGGAGAGCAAGGAATAGGCCTATATACTTCGAAATTGTGGCAATACTATATTCTGATTTATTTGAAAGGGAATAACATTTTATTTTACTTTCCAGCACAATGAACGAAATTAAATTTTTCATAATTCGTTGGATACGCCCATGCCCCCTGCCTACCCAAATAGCCTACATAAGAAATTTTGACAATCACAGTGAAGAAAGAATCACACAATACCCCACCCCCCACACACACACAGTGATATAGATAGCGAGGGAGAACATGTGCTACGGGAAGGAGGTCGAAAGGATCCGTTGACCCATTGGGAGGACGTGCCCCTCCCAGAAAGAATGACTAAGTATTATGCAAGGTTATATAATAGCATTATATTGCAACTTACAAAAAATCGTGCGACAAGACAAAAAAGAATAAATCAAAGTTCGGCACGAATACATTAATCGGGACTAGATTTACTAGACACTTGAATTAGTCGACACCGGACACCGGGACTTGGCGATACAATTCGATAACTTTAGCTGTAGGGACACAAAGAGCGAGTCAAAAATTTCGCATAATTGTGACAGTTTCACCTGCGAAAATCACTTCTCAAACTTATCCTATCCCTCTATACAATCATGGATAATACAAATTAACGTAGAACCACAGATAAACGTTCTACGTGTGGTAGAACTACTTATATTTTGCAAAAAATCTACTATCACCTCATAATCAAAGAATCCTTTTTCCCTTTCTATTTTTTTTTTTCTGGCGGAGGTATACACTGTGCAGTTGTTCGGATTCCATTTTGAAGGCCCACTCTCGATTAGTTTATCTGATTCGTTTAGGTCCAACCCGGACCTGGTAAAGTCGCCGCGTTATAAGCAAAAGGTCCCGGGTTTATACCCGATGGAGGCACATAGTTTTTAAAAGTATTAACGGTAGTTACATAGTTAACGTAAATAACATAATTTTAACGATTTAGTTTGAAAAAATAAATTTGTGGTCCAAGCAACTGCAATTTATAATCATTACTTTTCTTTGTACATGATAAAATATTGAAATTTAAATCCCAAATAGTTGCGTCGCGTTTTTGTAAATTAACGGACAAACTATTAAAATTTAACGGTAGGTTATTGTAAAATTTGCGGTAACTTCTAACAGGCGTCCGTGGCGTCGTGCATACATGAATATAAGTTTTTGTACTGCCACCTCTTGAGTGGTAAGTTTATTTTCATTTTACAAACAGTATAATGCATAGGCGTAACTTGGCGGAGGCAAGGGGGACACTTGTCCCCCCCAAAATGTTCAGGTTTCTTAAAATTTACAAGTTAAGGATATTTTTGTTAATATCCTAAGACCTGAGGAGCTAAGTAATAAATAATAATATTTATGATTTTGCAAATGCAACAGTTATTTAGCAAATAATCCCGGACACTATTTTTATGGGATTTAAAACTTTTCGACTCTGTCCCCCAAATAAACTTAAGCCTCAAGTTCGTACCTGCCCCCCCCCCCCCAAGTTAAGACCCAAGTTACGCCCATTAATGCACTAATCAATTAACATTTATTCACCGCCTCTGTCCCCTCCTTTAACCGGTTGGTGGTTACGGTTGTCGACTTATGATTAATGACTTCCGCATTCATTACCCACCGAGCTGAAACTTCCTTCCGATTACCATCTGTGCATAAATTTCTGGTAAACTTCCAGACACGCCTTGTATAGATATTTTCCCTCTCAAAACACACACACAAATACATAGAATTTTATGGTCAAATAAGAATTGAAAGATATATATACATAGATAATCACGCCTGTCAATGGCATGATATACTTTAACCACTTTGGTCAAGCTTTCATTCAAAAATTCAATTCACGAAAAAACGATAAAATATAGGGCTACTAAAAAATGTCATAATCTTCTCCCACTTTTATAACCCCGCTCATGGGAAATTCCTGGACACACTACTGTCTGTCTGGATCGAAATAGCGGCTGAGAAGGGGTGGGGGAATAGAGAGATAGTCGATGAACGTAAGAGGGAGGAACAAAGAAAACGAAACATCAAGAAATAAATAGAATGAGAAAACGGCAGAGAAATTGGGAGCTGTGTTATTTCCGTAACACCTCTAGCTGTTGTGCATTTGTAGCTTGCTTGGAAGCGAGTCGTAGTAACTCCCGAAGCCTCCAATCAGCAAACGACCTGCTGACGTAATCTCAACCCCGCACCTATCGCTAACGCTCTTTCTCACGCTCTGCTCTGTTGGTAGGTTCGCTTGCTGGGCTCGTGCGGTCAGCTGGGGATGTTCGGAAAATAACCGAACTATACTACAATAGACCTGGGGAACTCGTAATAAAGACTGGAAATAAAGGCAAGGATAAAGATTTTTAAAAAAAAACAGGCATTTTTTTCTTATTACTGAGAACTTATGACCCCAGTTTTTATATTCTGAACAATGCTGAAAACGTAACGGAGTTATGCAAGTTATTTGGTTCATGATCTTCCTCTCGACTATCTTCCAAATACCTAAGATACAATTTCAATATTGAAGAAGTGTGAATTGCTCACCCATATCTGTCGTCGTTGTAGCTAAACGAATCGGGTAATTTGTCTCTAACAGTGTGTAAACATTGTCTGAGCGTTCAGGGATTATTTGGTTTCACAGACCTAAACATCGCAGTTAAGAGTTTCTCTTGCAGCCAGTCTTGATACAAGAGAGAGTATTATATTGTAAACAATGAGATGTGTGCTTAGGTTTGGGTCTTGGGAAAAAGACGTTCCCTTGCTACCAGTAGATGAGGAACAGATGCAACGGGTTGTTATTATTCTTCATCAGTGAGGTAGAGCAGAGGTTTCTAGAGTGGTTGAAGAGATTTCCCGGATGAAGATAATTGAATGCGATGTTGTGCCTAACTATCGGCAAGGAAGAAACTGCTGCCAGCCGCTAGCAGAAAGTTTTAGGCAAAACTCAATCTTTAATTTGTAAATATTGTTTATTAACAGCTACAAATTTACTAAATCTCTCTCCACTGAATTTCTAAGTGAAAATGAGGACAATTGGTCCCCTTTGCCTCCTAACTCCTGTGGTTTCTTCATCAATTTCCTCTCATCGTCCTTTACCATTATCTCACGGTTAATATGAAGAGGTAGAAATACAATTAAAAATAAACAAAAGTACAAATTACCATAAGGAGAACCACTTCATTGTAATAGTACTCCAACATCATTTGGAACTGAAAGAAAAAGTGGTTGTAAGATGTCAAAAAGCCCTTCAAAGAAAACCGGGACTTTAAGTGTTCTGAAGAGTGTTTGTTGCCCGGGACACAGGACTTGCATGGGTGTCCGGAGGGTGGGCCCTGACCCCCACCCCTGGAAAATGAAAGTCAACCAAAAATTATGTATTTCACACATATAATTTCATTTTAGCCACAATAATATGTGTATTGCATGAACACCATAAATTCAAATTTAAGCAATGCTTTATTTAGGGAACAACACCATTTTTGGGGGAAATGTGCCTTGTTTGCCCCCCCTGGAAAAAAATACCTTCCTTGCCCCTCCCTGGAAAAATTCCTGCGGACGTCCATGAGGACTTGCAATGTCAAAACTGTGGCAGGGTCAACCATTTTCCTACCTATTTGTTACGCATTCTTCCGCAACCCTATAAATTTATTTGATTAGCACAACAAGCTATAATGGATGATATTCAGCGAACAAGTTTACCCACAATTCATTGCGTGAAATCATGATTCCGGCAAATGTTTCGGAGCGTGTTAGAAACACGTTTCATAAGTATTGCGCTCACAGCTCTTGTGGCACAAATATAACGATTATATGCCAAATGTAGTCTTTCACATTTTGCTAAGACTCGTAACAATAACCAGAGTGTCTAGAAAGATGCTATTTGTCACAAAACAATTGTATTAAGCTACGTTTTGTTTGAGGGGGTTTGAGGTGGTGTTTTAAGTCCACTTTATGCACAGTAAGGCTAATCGGGACTGGACCTACAGTTTAAAGTGGGATCCGAACCACTTGTGCCTCCACCGGGTATCGAACCCGGGACCCCTTGATTACAAGGCAATGACGCTACCACTGCGCCATGGGGGAGGCCCGTATTAAGCTACGTAACATACGAGAAAAATACAGGACTATGGAGTCTGTTTCTCATGGAATCAATCGGGCCTATCCGAGAGTGCAGTGGCTAATGTCCTTGTAATCGAAGGATCCAAAATTCAGTTCACGGTGGAGAGAATTTTAAAAAAATTCTAAAAATAAATTTTAAAAAAGTAAATTAAAAACAAACTTTGTCTCGTGAAAATGACAATTTATAGAAATGTCCCGAAGTACAAAATTGTGTACTATATTTTTTAAGGCCGTAACGTATCAATGTCAATTTGCGTATGTGCATTGAGAGAGGCATAGAAGATATGCTGAAAAGTATTGTATATACAAATATACACATACTGCGAACGCATCTGCTGATTGATAATCAGCATTTCAATTTATTTTTATTATTATTATTATTTTGTGAACATTATTAGAGATCGCACAGCAACCTCATGCGTTGCAAAGCATGCGGATGTAAAGAGTAGCATAAAAGTCGTATTAGCCGTGAACACAGTACTTGCCTTTAAAAGATTCATATTTCACCCCGGATTGGAAAAATCACGCCATCTTAACAACCGAAGAAACTGTATGAAGGTACGATTTTCTCTCACAATAAACAGTGGCATACACATAACACACGCAAATACAACTCACGAATTCACCAAAAGAAAACTTCATTTGAAAATCTACAATAATACAATTAAAAATGTTAAAAACATAGGGTCATTTTCATTCACGCAGCATTTGCTTCGATTCACGCTTGCTATGGCTTGCCGGACGAGTGCCGCCGGACCACGTGCGGTTTTGGCAAGATTTCCCATCATGCTCTGCGCCGCTGACGTCACATTGAATATCATCCATTGGCTACATCTGCAAACTATTTAATGCGCAAATCGACAAAATAAGACATCCAAAAATTACACAGTTTGGTAATTGGTGGCCAGGGGGCCTTGACTGGGATAAATAATTTTTGAAAAAGGGCTACGTAATGAGAGATTTGAAGTGTAGCAAAAACATAAAAAGTATAAGTAACAATCTGACATAACTTAGCCTTAAGGTTGAAAGTGAAATTGTATAGCTATAGAGTGTTCTTTGTGAATGTCCCTTCATCATATAACTCATCCTCATCTTCGCGACTAGCGAAAAGTGGCAGAAAGAGAAGTAAAATATGGCATGGAAAATTCACCTACTACATCTTTTGTTGTTATGAAAAACTAAATATGCTGACCAAGGCAGTAATTTATTTTATTAAAAACATAAACTAACGTAACGTTTCAACCTTCTAGCAAGGTCTTCTTCAGACTCTGTATCAAGTACAAAAGTAACCAGATACAACAAGAAGGGTAATATATATACACAAACATTACTCCCTCCAGAGTTTTTAGAAAGTTGTTTGGAACTTTCTAGCAGATGACTTTCACTTTCCAACTTTACTTTCACCTAAAAGGCTAAACACAATTACTTCCATATAGAATGTAGTTGGACTTTTTAATCTCACGCTCTTTTCCCTTCATTTTTCTTCCTTCTCCTCTCCTCTTTTTCTCTTGTCCTTTCCACTCTTTCCAACATCTTCTTCCATTCTTTGTTTAACTTCAGTCCCCCATTCCAGTTCATTGTGTCTTCTTTGCCTTTCTTCTCTATTTCCTTGGCTTCCTTCCATTTTCTCACTAGCATTCTCTTCTCCCTTCCTATTTGCTTAGCCTCATCCCACTCTATGTCATGTCCTGTTTCTCTCGTGTGTTTAAATATTGCATTTCTCTCTCTCTTAAGTCGTACATCATCCCTATGTTGTTTCAACCTGTCTTTCAGCCTTTTTTTCGTTTCTCCTATGTACACACTCTGACATTCTTTACATTTTACTTCGTAGATAATCCCTTCTTCTTCCTCTTCTCTGTTTTCCTTTTTCTTGTTAGCATTCCTCGCTATTCCTAAGATGCTTCTCCCTCCCTTCCTGTAAGTTTTAATTCCTGCTTTCCTAATACATATATGATATGCAAAGTGCTTAGGAAAGCAGGAATTAAAACTTACAGGAAGGGAGGGAGAAGCATCTTAGGAATAGCGAGGAATGCTAACAAGAAAAAGGAAAACAGAGAAGAGGAAGAAGAAGGGATTATCTACGAAGTAAAATGTAAAGAATGTCAGAGTGTGTACATAGGAGAAACGAAAAAAAAGGCTGAAAGACAGGTTGAAACAACATAGGGATGATGTACGACTTAAGAGAGAGAGAAATGCAATATTTAAACACACGAGAGAAACAGGACATGACATAGAGTGGGATGAGGCTAAGCAAATAGGAAGGGAGAAGAGAATGCTAGTGAGAAAATGGAAGGAAGCCAAGGAAATAGAGAAGAAAGGCAAAGAAGACACAATGAACTGGAATGGGGGACTGAAGTTAAACAAAGAATGGAAGAAGATGTTGGAAAGAGTGGAAAGGACAAGAGAAAAAGAGAAGAGGAGAAGGAAGAAAAATGAAGGGAAAAGAGCGTGAGATTAAAAAGTCCAACTACATTCTATATGGAAGTAATTGTGTTTAGCCTTTTAGGTGAAAGTAAAGTTGGAAAGTGAAAGTCATCTGCTAGAAAGTTCCAAACAACTTTCTAAAAACTCTGGAGGGAGTAATGTTTGTGTATATATATTACCCTTCTTGTTGTATCTGGTTACTTTTGTACTTGATACAGAGTCTGAAGAAGACCTTGCTAGAAGGTTGAAACGTTACGTTAGTTTATGTTTTTAATAAAATAAATTACTGCCTTGGTCAGCATATTTAGTTTTTCATAATCATGGAAACAAGGCTTAATGGAGTTACTTTTGTTGTTAAATGCACAAGAAAGTGGACGAACGTGACAGTGGACAATTCGCCTGGTAATATTTATGTTACCACCAGGGGATGAATTTGCTTGAAGAAAAACAAAGTTCGACTTGTAAGGAAGCACAACTGCGTACGGTAGCCTTGGGCAAGGCTGCCAATGGTTACATTTTGATGAACGAAAGACCTGTTCGCAGAGAAGCACAAAACTGGTCCAAGGTTCACAGCGAAAGACGAAGCCAAACGATGCCATTCCTCAATCGATTATATCCACCAATCAGAGTTATTTATGATTCCAGGCTTATCGGGTGAAGCAGCATTTCTAAGAAGGACTCCTTCAAGAGCAGTGCCACTGGAAGTGTGGATTACCCGGCAAACATGTAGCAGATGACACCTCTTACGTAACGCTTGAAAGTGGCTCATTGTTAGGCAAAGCAAAACTACAAGGACGTTCCTCTTGGTTTTACAATAAGTGATGTATTATTCCGTTAAGTGCAATCCAGATCCTTAAGTGTTTATGAGCGTATGCCCTGGTTTTGACGCCTCAATAAAGCTCTGTTGATTCTCAAGGAGTACGGTAGGATTCCCGCGAAGTATCGAATGCCACTACAGGGTGATTCTAAAGATGTAGAACCGTAACACTAATCTTCAATGGACTGAAAACCGTAATAAATATTCACACCATTCCTTTTTACATTAAAAAGTTTCATATAACTAGATAATTTTGTTGCATTAATTTAGCTGTGTATCATAAGAACATATGTAAGAGTGACGTTAGTTGATTTGGTTTATTTTACTGTGTTTCTGCCACTTTTGGCTAATTGCGAGGATGAGAATGGAGTGGATGAAGGGACAAACACAATGGACCGACACAATTCATACAGAGAATTATACTGGTTGCAGGTCCAGGCGCCAGAGCTTCGTTAGTCTGCAAAATGCTGTCCAGGGTGTACTATGTGGAAGTAAGGTTGACATTTCGGTGTCTTCGGAAAATGACGTGAGTGAACTGAACATGCTAATTTATTTTTGGGATTTAGGATATGAGCATAATGAAGAAAAAAAGCCTTTTAGAACTATATGCAGGAACTTTAACTATAAGAGTAGTGTGACTAAGAGACGTGAATTTATGAGTTATACCCCCCCCCCTTTTCTGGGTCAGTGTTTTAGAAGAAAGTCATATGTGAAAACACCTTAAAATATTGCAGTAAAAAAGACGTCGTAATCCTTCATTGAGACTATGCCTCCCATAGATTCTTCAGCACGTCATCTATTGCAGACTTAAGTATACTTAAGATTACTTCAATTACCTACATGATTATTGCCATTATAACTATTACAATGAAACCACTTGAATGAATGAAGTTATACTCTGTTAGACCAAAATCGAAAAAAAAAAATCAAGTTTCCCCTCCCCTCTTCCAACAAGAAAAATAAAAAACTAAACCATTATGCCGTGTTGATTATAAAATATTTTATAGTTGGGCAAAATTCACGTATTGCACAGATAAGCGAGCAAAGAGCGTTTACTGCCTAGGATAAACAAATATGACTTATGATGTAACAGCTTTATAATAGACGCTTTTGATTGTTGGGAATAGCTTCTCAATGGGGTTAATTTTTTGCTTGCGCGCTCTGCTGCTTTTGTTCCACTCTCTGCAAGAGATCAGTGTTGTCAACTACTTTTTTAGCAATAACTCCAAAAAGATTGACAAAGTTTGTTTTGAAGATACTATGCTCGGATAGGTTTATTGAGACTCGGTGGCAGACTATGTAGAACGCATGGGAAAGGATAGAAAAATTTACAGGGTTCTTGTTGGGTAACCTGGTGGTAAGAGACAAATAGAAAGGCCAAGACGATGATCGAATGACGATATAAAGATCGAACCTGGAGGAAATTGGAACGGATGGTCTTGCCCTTGCCCAAGATAGGGACAGTTGGAAAACATGTTGCCGCAACAGTAAACTCTTCTGGTTTAGGAATGCCATAAGTTAATTTAATGCTTAAAGAGGGATTCGGACTGCTAAAAAGAGTGCCCCAATCGTGAATGTGACCCGCTACGAACCGATAAGAAGTTGACAGCTTCAGTCACACCAGTGTCGTAAATTAGCACGTTCAGAAAACCAGTTCTGACACAGCTCAAATGCTGCTGTGTGCATGATGGTAAAGAAGATCCACCGCCATACTTGTATACCCGTGGCCTGGGAGCAGTGGAGCTATAGTGTCGAACGTTTAGCTTCCAGTTCACATGTTTTCCTATGGCACAGATATATTGGTTCTAAAGTACTAGTCTCTTTTACGAAATCGAGGCAAGAACGATAGTGTCGGCCTGCGTGGTGAACTGGTTATCACGTCGTGCTACGACGCGAAGGGTCCCGGATTTGAATCCCGGCCTGGGCATGGGTGTTCTTCGTGAGTGTCCCTTCATCAATATCATCATATCATCACTCATCCTCAGCGTCACATCCAAAAGTGGCAGAATGGACTCTCGAATGGCGTAGTGGCCTTGTAATTAAGGGGTCCCGGGTTCGATATCCGGTGGAGGCACGTACTGGTTCGGATCCCACTTTCAACTGTAGGTCCAATTCCGATTAGTCTTACTGTGCATAAAGTGCAAAAACTCAATCAATCAAAAAGTGGCAAAAAAATACATCAATCCATCCTTTACTGGACTCATTCACACATACGAGGTTGGGTGATTATTTAGACAGATATATATGTACAAATTAATATTTTATTATGTTTGAATAAGAATTTTTCATATTATTCGTATCTATCACCGAGGCGACAACGAGACTGTCAATTTCAGCTCGAGAGGTTTTTTCCTCGACTCGGTACCATCCCATGACAAAATATGGTGAAATATACCTCCCGTTGGCAACACTGTAAGAGATGCTTAACTGACTGAAAGCTACTGTTACGAAGCCAGACCTTCAGTTATGAAGTTTTTGGAAGCTTCGCAGGGAAGAGGAGAGGGAAGGGATACTAATTTTCCACTTCCTCATTACGAGAACGTTCTCTCTTTCTCTCAGTGTGTGTAGTGTGTGTGTGCGAACTGACGCGCGCGCACCGTTAGCGCACACACGGTTCTGAAATTCTGGAAGCCGGCCAAGGAAGCAGCTAGGTCCACGTGCGTGTGCTGTGTGTGCCCGTTGCTGTTGGCGAATAAATATGGGCGGTGCGTTGACCCATTGTTGCAGACGTTGAAAGATCGCAGTCAAGATTGATGTGGCGCGGTCGGAACTACGCGAAATTTTCTCATTGAAGTTCGAAGTAATCTTCTTGAGAAGTAGCGTGCCTAGAAATTACAAGAGGACGGGCATATCTACCCAGTAGCAGTGCATAGTATCGTCCAATCTCGTCTAGACCCCCCTCTCGATGGCGCAGTGTTGCCTTGTAATCAAGTGGTCCCGGGTTTGATACCCGGTGGAGGCTCATAGTGGTTCGGACCCCACTTTAAACTGTAGGTCCAGTCCCGATTAGCCTGACTAGATAAAGTGGACTTAAAACACTAAGTCAATCAATCAATCTAATCTCGTCTAGTTCTCGGTATCGTCCCACATAAAAACTCCAGTTTTCTTCTTGTTTGAAAGAGAGATTCTCGATCTGGTCATGGTCTTCTCTAGAAAGGAAACCTCTCAAGCTGGTCTCTGTCCAGTGTTGAAGTGAAAGTCTCAAACTAGTCTTTGTCTGTTATCGAAGGAAATCTGAATCTGGTCTCCGTCTATTCCCGAAGAGAAACTCTCAATTTGGTCATGGTCTTGTCTCGAAGGGAAAGTCTCAATCTGGTTTGAATTGAATTGAGTTTGAATTGACGTTTTAAGTCCACTTCATGCACAGATAGACTAATCGGGACTGAACCTACAGTTTAAAGTGGGATCCGAACCACTGAGCAATGTGCCTCCACCAGATATCAAACCAGGGACCCCTTGATTACAAGGCGATGACGTTACCTCTACGCCATCAAGAAGATCCTGTCAATCTGGTCTTGGTCTAGTCTAGAAGGGAGTCTCAATCCGGTCTCCGTCTACAGAGGCGTCAGCGCATGCGTCAATTGTGGGGAAAAAGGACAGCTTGCTCTGCAACGACATTCATGAGCATTTCTACATTCTACTTTCTTCATATAGGAGAAGTATTTATTTTACACGAGAGCGCTGAACTAAGCTTATATTACATTTCTTGGATCTGAAGTGACGCATGCATCAATTGTGGGAAAAGAATTATTACTTTCTTTCACTTCAGATCCAAGAAATGTAATGTAAGCTTAGTTTAGCGCTCTTGTGTAAAATAAATACTTCTATATGAAGAAATTAGAATGTAGAAATGCTCATTAATGTCGTCGCAGAGCAAGCTGTCCTTTTTCCCACAATTGACGCATGCACAGCATGCACCGTATGCGTTCACGTGACGTCTCGGCTAATTCTCGAAGGAAAAGCGTCAATCTAGTCTTGGTCTAGTCTCGAAGGAAAATTATCATTCGAGTATGTCTAGTCTTGAACGGAAAGTTACGATCTGGGGTTTGATCTTGTCTAGAATGGAGTCTCAATCCGTTGTTCTTTGTGAGTGTCCCCTTTATCAATTTTATATCAGCACTCGTCCTCTAGACCAAATCAATCAATTAATCAATCCAAATACATCTATACTTGTAAGCAAATGCTTTGTAGACCCAAAAGTATAATCTAAACATGGGCATCTGTACTCCGTTCCAGGAGTCTGTGCTGCAACGACTCACATAACGCCAGAGGAGGGAAGAAAGCGAGTGAGCGGAGCAAAGCAGTGCGCCCTGCTGCAAACGGCTGGTAGATGCAGTCCCGGTGTCCCCTTCCTGCAATTCCTCTCCCGCGTTCAGTGGTCGAGTCCTCTCGAGTCACTACTTGATCATAAGACTTGTTTTCGTTCGCTTGCTCCACAGACTCCTGGGGCAGAGTATGTGTGGAATTCAGACGTATTCTGTTCCCTCAACAGTCACTGGGAAATCACGTTTCTGGAATAATTCTCACATGGTATGTTTCGTGTAATCCCCTATTCCCAGTGACTTGAATTCTTAAAAGTGGCGTGTTGCATTCTTCACAGAAGAGATTTTCAAGAATTTGATAGCCACGGATGACTTGCGTGATTCAAGGATTGAAGAAGACATAAGCTGGAGGAGGGGAACGAAAGAGAGAGAATTGTTATTGAAAAGACACATTTGTCTTTTCAGTTTCTGCAGTACTGAGAAGTGATGAGTGTTGCGTGTCACAGACAAGGGTTCTCGCCACGTCACATTCATTTCCGAACCATAACAAATAAGCATTTGAATCTTCGAAAAATATATGCTCCTATGAGTAAGTATATCTTGTTGTGGGTTCTGTGTTATTTTCCGTTGCGAATATTGTCGATACTAGAACTGTCCATGAAGCACTTTTGATGATAAACTGACACAGTTAAATGTGTGTTTGAAGTGGTCGTGTCTGATCTTCTCAATTGATACATTTTAGTGCATCTTACGGAACAGCAACTGAAAAAAGTATGCTTTGATGTATTTATCCATGTATTTTGATGCACTATGTGTGTGTCTTACTGGAGTCAACATATGTGTGTCCATTGGCACATTTTGGACCTTGTATGTGGAACTCAATAGTGCTTTATGTTTTGCATCAGTTTGTATATAACTTCACATTGTGTAATAATGACTATGTCAGGGATAGAAAACACTTAAAATAAATCAGACGCCATCTCCTTTTTCTCAGGAACCTGCCTTATTTTTTCTTTTCAAATACGGTCTAAGATAGCTATGAATCCAACCAAGCTATGAGATGTGATTTTGAAACATTAAATTTATTAATTAATACAAAATTGGATTAAAAGTAATTATTTTTTTGCACCGGAGCGGCCTTTCTAATGAAGGCTCTACAAGTAACCGCATAAAAAACTACAGTATACATTCTAATGTATTGCCTACTATATCGCCCGAGATGTTAAAATTCTGCTGGCAACACTGCAAAAAGTTATAATGACATGTTTATTATTATGATTTAATAATACACGTGATACAGAAAACACAAACATTAAAAAACACATACTGTACTCGTTATTTTTTTAAAAAAAGAAGTAATGGAAATTTTCGTAAGCGAGCTCGATATTTTTTTAAAATTTTCTTTGGAACTGAATTTGAAAATTCAGACGCCAGGTTGAAAATTTTCGGACGCCATGGAAACCGAGCGACCTGTATTTTTCTACCCCTGGATTATGCTATGTGGAAATTTCAAGCAAAAACTGGTTGCTAGATCAACGGCACGGTATACTATAGAAGCCGGGTCGAGTCTACATTTTCTGTGTGGGACACACAATAAGTTTAGAATGCCTATGCTACATATATGGTATTATTGCAACGATACAATAAGGTGAAATTTTATTAGAGGTCATTTTGTTTGTCATTTGTCATTAAGATGATAAGTCTAAATGCTTGACTGCGAAAGGTAAATCTGAAATAAAATCTCTAAGCAACTAGAAAAGACAATGGTCACTCATTCGGTTTTATGAACCTTCAAACCTGAATCATGCATGTTGGTTGGATAAATACCTGTCTATCTGAAGAATGACAATGATGAATTTAATTGTCGTAGAATACAATTTATCTAAACTCTCTTTGGACTTCGTTGCTTGTTGACCAGCGACAGACACTCTGACCTCTTCTCAAGCCCTCTCTCTCTCAAATCCAAATCAAAAGTCACTCCTCTCCCAGCCTGTCTACCCTCTAAAAACCCAGGCCATGGAGCTCTCTTCCTCCATGCCGAATCGTGAATTTTTCACCTGTTTATTGCAAACAGCTGACCGTCTATTTTCCTGATGAAACTCCTGTTTCCTCAACACATCAGGAAGTTGCTTAACTGTGCAATATCGAAATACCACAGGGGCTAGACGACTAGTGTAAACAAATGAATGCCCTGGTCAATATGAAGCTTCCAGAGAAGGTTTAAATAAAATACAATCTTATGGATTAATACGATATATTTCAATTCAAGTAATAATGGCTACCGAATTAGAGTGAAAACACCAACATGGCTCAAATAATGGAGATGATAATGTAATTTATTCATCTAATGAGGTCAGTGGCGTGGCGTGGATTTTTAAAAGTGTTATCAGTAGGACATTTAAGGGAGACTTGGGCGCCTCCCCACCTCATGCCCCCACCCCCACCCAATGTCTTCCAAGTAGTTCATATAATATTAATCTGGTACGTGTGCAATTCAATACTAGATTTTGGTAAAGTTATTAATCAGAAAAAAAATGTTGACATAAGGACTAAAGTGAAATCGCAAACATTGGTTGTTGACACAATAATACGTAATTTGATACTTACAGAAACATCGAAGGCTACTTATAGAGCAGATCAATCAGACTTTAAAAATAGTTATATGATGCTGGGATCTAGGGTTCGAAACCTAGCTTGGGCATGGGCGTTTGTGATGTCTATTCATCAATTTAATCATATCATCACTCATCCCCATCTTCGCAAATTAGCCAAAAGTGGCACAAGCGAAGCAAAATCAATCAAATCAAATCAAAAAACTTCTATGATGCTGTCATAAAGAGAAGTTTTTCATTTGAATTTGAATTTGAATTTCATGGTCATGGTCCATGTTATCCACATCTGAATTCGACACGTTTTTTTTTTTCACCCGAAAATAGAGTACATGGCCAACAAAAGAGTTTAGACAAATGCACACATCCACATAACCACGGATAATCGTTATACCACGAAACATTGAAATGTCGGTCATATCCAGCAGACGACTTGGTTTTTAAATCGTTCAAAATAGGCTTTGGCCTCCCTTTCGCCACAATTTCGATTTTTTCTGCAAAATAACGAACCGAAAGATTGCTTCAAAATATTTTCTATCGCACGATTACACACACTGTCCAGATAGGATGAACCCGCCACCTCGGAACTCGGAGCAAGCTTCATAAATTAATTGACAATGCCCGAAAACAACATAAAGACGAAAGACACCAGTCACAAAACTCCCACTGCACAGTCCCTCCTACAAACCGTTGTTTACTTTTGTAACACGTGAAGCACCCTCCTTGCCCCCTCCCCTCTCAGCATCGGCCCTTCCCCAATATTTCCTTCGGTACCTGCAAGAAGTCCAGTTCTACTAATGTTGCCATCTTAGTTCTTTTGAAACCAGATTTGCCCAAATCGCGAAACATTTTCGTTTCAAATAAGACGTATGTAGAGTAGATGTAGTCTTCATCTGTTTCCTAACTACTCCCACTCCCATGTTTTGCTAAATCCACTGATATCTCATTTCTGACACCACTACTATTTCGTATATTTTACGTCCTTTGCTACCTTTAAGGCTTTCGATTTATAGGATAATCGTGACGATGACGATGCGTGGTGAATTATTGAAATAAAATTATTATTTCTTTGTGCATGTAATTAATTTTTATAATTATGTAAGTAAAATAATAAAAACGAACATTGAAATAACCATTTCTTGCTGAGGATTCGAACCTGCGACACCTGACACTTCAGAGCGTGCTAAGATAACAATCGGGAAATTATGCTTGTAAGTATTGTTTTCACCCAAAAACAGTTCTACCACCTCAAAAACATTGCTTCAATCCGAAATTATTGCATTCCTGCGACAACGTATGTCAATCTCAATCAGTATTATCAACAATTATCACAAATTCCTGTAACCGAAATAATATTATATGTGTGAAATATAGAATTTTAGGTTGACATTTTTAGAAGGACAGCGGACCCCTTGACCATACCCATCCCTCTCCTCTCCTTCTCGCCCATGATGTCGAAGAAGGACAAAGAGGACTTTCATAATCGCTGATATTTAGTGTAAATACAAAATATCACTTGGTAGTTTGCTTTTGCCCCAGTGTGATTTGATTTTTTTAAATTTTGATTTGGCGATTTAAGTCCACTTCATGAACAGTAATGCTAATCGGGACAGTTTAAAGTTGGATCCGAACCACTTGTGCCTCCACCGGGTATCGAACCCGGAATCCCTTGATTATAAGGCGGCGACGCTACTAACACTGCGCCATCGTTCCCCAGTGTGACTGGACACCTCCAGAGTAAGATAGACCCGATTAGGCGACTTAGCTCTTTTCTGTCAATTGAATATGGCAACACTGGTATGTTTCCTGTAAGGCTCACCGGCAACTGCGCCGGCTAAACAGGCAGGCAATAACCCGCCTCCTCCTCCCGCCGTAAAAGTCTTTGCCGCGACGGAAAGTCTTCCTTGAGGTGACTCAGGGCCTTTTCCTCATGTTGCCTGTGGAGGGTACCGGATCAGTCCTCCTCTTCGCTTTTGCCGGTGTCAGAAAAAATGTCAGTCTGCAATGTTTACTTTACGACAATATTACCAGTTTATGTACGTAATAATATTTTAAGACGGGTTCTTCAATTCTTTATATTTTGGTGTTACCTGCGGTAACAGCGGCTACATGCACGCCACGCCTCTGAATGAGGTTCAGCCCAACGATTCACAAAAACCTAATTGCTTGAGGTCGGGTCACCTCAAACTCAGCCTTAGGCCGAAGAAAATTGGTAACTGGACTTCCGACCTTCTCACATTACATTGAATGAAACAAAGGGGGACCCGTGGGAGATAGACGCGATCCTCCACCATTGTTCCACTCCGTGGAGCGGTTCTTTTCCCCCCCTTCAAACGAAACTCTGTAGCATTGTGGCAGAAGCCGTTTGCGTACTCCGGATACTCTCCGTTTGTCCTCCCGCGGAAGAGGAATCACAGCGTGTGACCCGACTGAAAACTGGCGGCCGGATGCTCGCACACACATTCCCAGCACGGCATCATCATTCATTGTTTGATTGATCGGGGATATTTCTCTTGGGCCGCAGTGATACGTATATAGTTGCGAGAAAGTGATGGTTGTGATCAGGGTGAATGCGGGGCCAGGCTGGAACATACAATGTAGGCGGGACCTGCAACCAAAATGTTTTCAGAGGTCTGAAAATATTTGATATTTTCGTTCCTTATTCTGAAGTACAGGTGTACATGATCACAATTCAAATTAAGGGTACAGGGGAAAAACAATCAAAGTCCACTTATGGCGAAAATTGAGATTATTATATCATGGTATTATAGGGGTGGTGTACTACAACCTGACATGCCTAACTTTAGGGAAAATACTCATATTCGGGCACAAATTATCATTGAAAAATGATTTTTCTGCTTCATTCTGTAGCATTTACAAACTTCAAATTGCATTCCTGTAAAAAGTTAGAAAGTGGACTTTGATTGTTTTCCCCCTGTATCCTTCAAATATTATTACATTTAATAAACAATTACTTTATATATTCTGCCTTTTTTTCTAAGAGAATGGAAGGCTCCTTTAGCTGCCGCCAGGGCTATTGTCTTCAAATTTCCCTCTCCTGTCGAAAAACAGCTATGATACTCCAAAATGTTAAAAAAAATATACAAACTTAGAATTCCTTCTAGAGCTGACGTGAATTTTTGTTTGATTTGCATAACAGGGATTAAAATAATGCACTTTCCCGACTAAATCGAATCTTGTAGCCTTGCATCAATGTTTATAAAACTAGCATTACCAAATTGCAGATTCCAGACTTCTGGAGCCTGCTTCTCTCTACAAACAACCCATTTATTTATGGAAGAACAAGATCGAAATTCTTGCGCAAGATCGAAATCTGACAAATTGCCAATGTTATTTTCGTAGGTTTCTATAGGTTCATGTAAAAACATTTCATAGTTCGAGGAGCGGCATGACCCCTTGGCTTCCTCCCTTCAATATACCAGAGCCTCGTTCATCTGCAACGAGCGTTCTACGTGGAAGTAAAGCTCACACTTGAGTATCTTCTTAAAAGGCCACTCCTTATACCCTAATAATAACAGCGAATTATTGCAACAGCGTCTATGAACGCTAGGATGAGTGAATAAAAAGAGTAAAAAAAAGATTTTAGAAAGAAGTTTCAAAATTTTCCACCCTGGACCATGACATAAGGCTCTGCATACTAAACACTCCAACATTACACACCATGTATCGTCTGGGAACACTAAATCCTCCTTACAATTAAATTTTACATAATAATCCTCTAATGTTGAATGTTACTTAGGTTGACTAAATGTAAAGAGTAGTACAATAGAACTGCAATGGTATTTGGAAATCTTCGTGCAGCAGAATAAGCACTAGAATTCTCCTTATTGTACTCGTATTCATATAAATAAATTACGTAAAACTGTTGCAACTGAAATTTTAGAGAAAAATTTACAAGAGAGATAGCTTTGCTACTTGGTAAGTTAGAGCAAAAGTCGGTTATTACATCAATTTTTTGCGTGATTTTCTATTTCTCTAAAAATTTACATTTTCCCAAGTTTTCTTTCAGTATTTCAATAATACAATTATCCATGTCTTACTCGGGATTGGAACCCGGAACTCCTGGCTTCGTAGCGCTCCCCTTTAACTACTCCATAAATGAAGCCTTGTCTCTTCCATCGTGGAGCTGTTTGTTATAAGACTGTTGCCACTTGATAAATACAATACATCAATAACCTGAGTTTGAGTTGTCCAATAAATTTCTCGTTTAAGTCTAAGGTTAGTCTGAAATACTCTACATTCAAGTTTTCTTTAAGTCTGAGAAGATGGTCTGATTGCTTGTTATCATTTCCTCCTCATATCTATATTTCTTCTCACTATTTCTAATTTTTATTTTCCTCCTGAGTGGCAGATTTATGGCTTATGTGGATGACCTATTAATGAAGTTCACACAAATCAGATGTGGATTGACACGAGGTGCTATCCTTGAAATAACTCTTCATCTCGCTTTTTTTTCAGCACGTATCGGTTTGAGCTCTGAACTCTTCGTTTTTTCGTTCAATTTAAAGCTTCGTTTATGTAGCCAGGACATTCTATCTCACACTGCAGATTATATTAATTTAATATTTACCTTATGAGTTGTCTCCAGATTCCTCAGATGTGTGTGTAGGGGGAGGATTTTATTCAATAATACGGAAAAATGTATTGCACATACGCAATAGATTGACATAACATCAACTGAATACTTTTCGGTGCACGTTGCTACTCATCGCACAAACTAATTTACAAAAAGTGAAACTAAAAGAGATTAAGATTACGTATCTATAAATCAGGATAGATTGTGCAGCACAGCGTATACGTAACTGTAGCTTCATCATATTTACAAATATAAACAAGGTTCTAGTTTTATTGCTGTTTTTACTAAATTTGCGCAACCTCTCCCTATGTATCTTGATTGCTGCACTAAAATCACGGTGGAATATGTACACGTTGAATGTTACAAAATTAATTGCTGTTTCAGTATGTCAACTCCATCACTTCCGGTCACTTGCCTTAGTTTTGTCTGACTCACAGATTCGATTTGTCATTCGGTAACACCATTCTCGCTTTGAGATGACTCAAGTACCAACCTTCAAGGATGCAAAAAAAATACAAATGTCTTCTTCGATGATTCACACTTCACGCTTCCATCAGCAGATGATTATAATGACTTTGCCCTTCTTTTTTTTAGCTACGATTGATGTGTTGAAGATCTAAGTCCGAATCCTTATATTTTGATTTTTTTAGATTCTGCTTTTGAGTTGTAATTCCTGGAGTCTCTATTTGAAGCCACTATTGAATACTCTATCTGAATGTTCTACGAGAATGCTAAATCCGAAGTTATCTATCATAAAGTTCTCTCCGATTCCAAAACCCAGGTTACAATATCTGAATTTTGAGTCTATGTTTCTTCAATCGATTCACGTATTCTCGTTTCTTCACACGAATCTCAAGCACATGTTTCTCCACAAAAATCCCAAGCTAATGTTTCCCAATTAAATTTCGAGCTCACGTTTCTTCATCGTAAATCCAAGCTAATGTTTCCCCAACCGAATTTCGAGCTCACGACTCTTCACGTGAATCCCAAGCTAATGTTTCCCCAATCAAATTTCGTTTCCCCAATCAAATTTCGAGCACACGTTTCTTCTCGTGTTTCCCAAGCTAATGTTTCCCCAACCGAATTTCGAGCTTACGTTTCTTCACGTGAATCCAGAGTCCATATTTCCCCATCCGAATTCCGAGCGCACGTTTCTCCACACAAATCCCGAGCCCATGTTCTTCCCATTCGATTCCGAGCTCGCGTTTCTCCACATGAACCCAAAACCATGTTTCCCAGTTCGAGTCCACGCGTTTTGTGCCAACTAGTCCTTTTAATATATAAATGATTATATTATCCGGTAATAAAACTTGGAAATATGTCATTCTAAAATTGGAATAAGTTTAGTTTTGGAAAGGAAGAGACTTGAATTTAATTAGATTTTGATCTTAAGGAACTTTTGAAGAATTGATCAGTGCACTTGACACCCAAGAATCTTTTGAATCAAGTTTTCTCTGTCTCTTCCATGTATCCAATGCTTTCCTCCCGCCCGTTTTTTTTAATTATATGTTAGGTAATTGGGGATAGTGTCTGAGTATAACACTCCTTTAGCATTGCAGATACGAACGGTTACATAATTTCCAAAACAAATCATCATTTTTAGAATAACAATTCGCACGTATAAGCTACCCACTCTCTGGAGTTCATTTGATAGCTGAATATACTGCATTATCCCACCACCAACTTAGTTTCAATGGCGAGAAGTAGGTCTAATTGCTTAAGCCTTGAAAAAAAATGGCACGTTGATTTAAACCATGTATGTTCTCATTTCTTTCTCCTGTGAGGCCACGCAGTGTGAGATCTAAAAGCGCTTAGCTGGGTTGGCAAGCTTGATTACCATTCTGACAAATCATTCCCTCTGTGGCGAGGAATTTAATGATCAGTTTAACGAATGACTTGTCTAATAAGTGCAGATTTCATGCTAGGAAGTACAATCGCCCTTCTTTCGAGTGACCTTCATGGTGATATTTCTAATGCATCTTCCTTTCTTTATTGCTTTGGATGTTCAAAGGGCTATTCATTGAATGCATACCAGATGTCTCTCCGTGCAATAAGCTTTAATTGATTTCGTATCTTTTTTCTTCGTTCCTGTTTTTAACTCTGACCTACAGCAAAGGCAGAACCTAATGCAGTGCTTATTTGTTGTTTGCATTATCAATTTTTTCGTTCAATGTGTTAAACATTCTTAGTTGATTCAATGAAAATGCTGATGACAACGAATATATGAAAAAAAGAAGATATATATTGTTCTCCATCCAACTACATGACATATGCTTTGGTCTGCAATCATAATGGATATTATCCATTGTCTAGTGCCTTTCCTTTTTCAAGAGATCGCCTTTCTTTCGCCTTCAGTTCAGCAAATTTCCTTTTGCCGGTGGTATCGATTGAACCTACGACACACCTGTGATATTATAAATATAGTTTAAAGAAGCACTAGACAATGGACAATGTACAATTAACATTACATGCTTGTTACTAACATCATTATCATCAACATTCAGAGTTACTAGTTATTAGTCAAGTATTAGATACCTGGTATAAACCCGGTGCAATGTTACATTTTAGATCGTATGAGAATACTAAGTAGATATGCAAAGCATGAGAACCACCTTATATTCTTCTGTAACAATAGACAACCTAATCTATTTCCTAAAGGCCTGAGACTCGCTACCCGTACAATAGGTACAGGTCAAGAAAAACAGTACTCAGAACTGGCCAGTGCCTATCTTCAGAGATAGGATTAACCAATACACGTATATAGTCATGCAGATAGACATAATGAAATATAGCAGGAAATAAAAAGGAAGGTTTTAGTATAATATTTCGACCGCACAAGACAAGCAGCAAGATCCACCCGGACAAAGGCTAAAGTTAAACAGAAACAACAAGAGAAACTCGCAAAGCTAGTAGAAGAATGAAATCACAGGCCTGTCGCAGGTTCGATACCCATCACAGGCAAAAATAATTTTGTTAATCTGAAGACGAGAGAAGAAGTGTTCTTTTGAAACGTATATTAGACAATGGATATTGTCCGATGAACATTGCAAGCTGAAACTTAATTCGTTTAGCCTGTTTCCTTGACTTGGATTGGGGGCAGAGTAACGGGATAGGATGCAACTGATCACATCAAGCAATCTCCATCGGAAGTTTTGGTAGATTTTAAATGAGAAATCTATCTTTGTTTCAAGAAGTTAGTATCCATTGACATTATAGTCGTAAACAGCTTGTCTAGATGTTTTATAACCTAACCGCTTGGAATTTCTCGCCCTCTGGGCATTGGAAACAAGGCCTTGCTGTCAGGTTATCAGTGACGTCAGAGGTCAACAGCAGCAGGGCCTTTAGGAACAGACAACGGTAAGAAAAAACACTTAATGTTTCTATTTTCCGCACTTTCGTGTCGCTTTTAATAAAATTTAAAAAAATATCAAGAAACTAAAGCAGCTGTGTTCGTAGATGAACCCTTCAACCTTGGTTTACAAACAATCTGGAAGTATATATACGTGCTGTATGTAATGTTGTTAAGTTGCTCTTTTAGTCCACTTTATGTACAGATATGCTAGTCGGAAATAGTGGGATCCGAACCACTATGCACCTACACGGGGTATCGAACCCGAGATCCCCTGGTTACAAGACGACAACGTTTACACTACGCCACAGGGAAGGCACTATAATGTAATTACTATCACGTTTGTTGTATCGAAATTCTGCCGGTACGGTGGCTGAGTGGTCGACTTTCAATCTCGCGACTAGAGTTGCCGTGATGTTTCTGAGCATCCCTTCATCGGTTTCATCCAACCATCACTCAATCTCATCGTCGTGATTAACAAAAGTGGCAGAAAAGCTACGTTTGTATTTTCGTTCCAAGTTCACATTATGCACAGATACCATACGTTAATTGGAACTGCACCTACACGTACAGTTAGTTAAAAGTGAGATCCGAGCAACTATGTTCCTCCACCGGGTATAGAACCAGAGACCCCTTGATTAAAAGGCGACGGCGTTACCATCATATCATCGGAGAGGCCCAGGAAAGCTACGTAAAACAGCAAAAATACCAAACTATAATGCGAAAAGATTTTCTTATTGAAAAAAAAATAAGTGTTGCAATTCCCATTTCAATTTTAAGAAATTCCTCTATCTTACAATAAAATCTTCCATATTCAAGAAAATTATCCATTTTAAATAGAGTATCTCCTCATGGAAAGTCTGCCTTCTTTTTATGCAAAGGTTCCTGTCTTTTCAAAGAAAAATCCTAGTTTTCTAAGCCTAGTTTCGTGCAGTTTTGCATGGGAAAGTTACTGAAGACTCGGTGACGAAACAAATAGGTGAATCACTTGTTCACTTTCAACTTTCTCCTCAATTGTCGCTTGTTAAAGTTGCAATTCAAACATTCGCACTGGGCAGTGGCGGCGATTGGGTTCCAAAACTAGGGGGCAAGATGCCAAAACTTAGGGGGCAAAGACAGTTTACTTTCCCTCGTAGATAAGATTTACCATAGTGCGGGGGCAAGGGGGGCAACTAACCCCCTCGCCCCCCCCTAATCGCCGCCACTGGCACTGGGTGATCCTTAAACTAAATGAAACTCAACAGAACACAAGGATTGGTAAAGGCGAATTTGAATTTATGAACGATGCTAATAGCTTTATACTAATGAATTTCCAAGTCAATACATAATCTTACCTGATCAATTTTACATTCATTCCCACACCTCACGTCCAAATCAGCTTCCTCGGTTTTGTTCTGAAAGCAGAGAAAGAAGATTGAGTTAGACCTTGTATTTCAGACGATTTCAAATAATTGGAAGGGGATCCGCATGACTGACGTAAATACATAGCCACAAAGACAAACGTAAAATATAGTGTAATAGAAATACTACTGAGGATTCAAAAGTATTTAGATACTAACAGTATAACAGTAATTGCAACATCAAAAACGCGAAGCAGGGGAATTCTCTCTCTCTCCCATTTTCCTCTAGATTTTCTTTCCTTGACCTTTCATCTCTTCTAAAGAATGTTACTTTTATTATTCATCATAAACTTAATTTTAAGATGAGAATGAAGCAATAATTATACTACTGAAATTTCAAAATTCTTTGTGATAAGAATGAAAATCCTGAAACGGTAAGATATATTTGTACAAAATTGGATTTTTTCAAGAACTTTAATAAATATAAGTACTATACATTGCTGCAAAAAAGGCACCATTTTCATTGTCTTGTGGACAGTAGCGACGCCAGAGGAGGGGGGGGGGCATATGGGCGGACGACGACAGCTCTACCAGCCCCTCCCATCGTCACCCAGCAAGCAAGAAAATCTAGATAAAGAAATGCTTTTCTAAATTCATTACCTAAGCATTTTTTTCTGTCGCCGTTACTACTCCTCGCTAAAAATACTTGACAAAAAGATACATATATGGAAAATAGAAGTTCTGAAATGTTGTTCCTTATATGTTGTGATCAATTCGTACATTGTAGACTCTACACCATGCTTAATGAACAATCGGGACTAGTGTTGCTCACGAGACGAGACTTTGGCCTGTCTCGTCTCGTGGAGTCTCGTAGAAATGCTGTCTCGTCTCGAAAATATTCGTTTGTCTTATGACACATGGTCAATCTCGTCTCGTCTCGAAATTTTAAAAGCCTGTCCCGTCTCGTCCCGTGGGCAACACTAATCGGGACTAAATCTACCGTTTAAAGTGTGCATCCGCCTGGGATCGAACCCACGATTCCTTGATTACAGTGTTACCCACCACAACGCCATCTGGAGGACCTTGAACACCGTATACCACTGGCCAATGGCGTATGCAGGGAGGGGGAAGCTAATGGGTCTACGGCCCCCTCCTCCCAAAAAATATTTGTGAAAATCGAAATTTTCAATTGAAAACACAAAGAATTCTCGAAAAACAAATTGATAAATGCAAATCTCCCATTCTTGTCTTCGAACAACTTTCAAAACGAAGGATTTCTGAATTTGTTTTCAAGTCCACTTCATGCACAGAAAGGCTAATCGGGACTTCGACCTACAGTTTAAAGTGGTATTCGAATCCGTATGTGCCTCCAACAGTTACGAAATAGTACGAAGATATTCACCTTTACAATTTCAGCCCCTTCCAAAAAGGAATACTGCGTACGCCAGTGCCACTGGTTGTAACAGGAGCAATTTATTGATTGATTTGATTCACTTAACTTCGCTTTTATGCTTATTTTGGCTAATCGCGAAGATGAGGGTGAATGGTGATAAGATGAAATGGATAAAAGGGCAATCACAAACACACAAGAGCAGCTCAGAACACGAACCAGACGCCAGAGCCTCGGTAATCTGTAAAATGCAGTAGGGAGGTTGACGTTACGTGAACAAAATGAATCCGAAATATGCAATATAGCCTTCACGAAAATATGAGAATCCAGGTGCGTTCCATCCGTTCCCGTTCGTTCCTCCAGGGAACCGGCCATGTTCCGATTTCGTTCCCACGAGCTGAATTTGCTGAGGTGTGATGGAGCCCTCGCAGGTGAAATCTGGGGCGCGGCGGCTTCCGGTAACTGTGCATTGGACATCCGGCCTGTTGAACGGACAATGCGTAGAAAGAGAGGGACAGACGATAACAGGTGGCGAACGAGGACTTCAACCCGCATCAGATGGGAGCAGCAAAGTCGAGGAAAACAAGACAAGCTTCCATCTTCCTTACAGGTATTGGAAAACAAAGCAAGGTGTAATGGCTCAGGTATATTGGCGTTGGGTGCCAGATGGTGTGGCAATATGCAGCAAATCCGTTCGAAGCCAAAGATTGCAGGTAGTAAAATCTCTGCACATTGTTTATACCTCCCAAGTATATTCGTAAGGGATCCTTAATGGTGCACTTATATTGAAGAATGGATTTCTAATTAGTCAGTTCAATCTTCGAGTACCCACACGAACAACCAGCAATGTGAAACTCTTCCACAGTTCTTTATCTCTGGGATGTTCGCAAAAAAGCACTTTAGTCATAAACTGCGATTTTCTATTAAAAGAATTAACATAAATAAATGCGTGCTGTAAACTTTCATGTTTTTGACTTAAGTGCTTTTCCCCCCAAAACACCCTAGATCAATTCTGCAGAATTTTTTCAATTAGTTTTTTTTAAGACCAGTTTATGCACAGATAGGCTAATCGGGTCTGGACCTACAGTATAAGGTGCATTATGTGCCACCACTGCATATTGAACTCGGTACCCCAAAAGTGGAAGAAAAACGGTTCTAGATAACAAAAATTAAATCAAATCGGCAGAAGGAAGGAAAGACAGAAAGGATAGCAGAGAAACAGATGAACAAAGCGCAGTTAAAAGAATGAAATGGAAAGAAGCGGGAAAGAGTACAGAAGAAAGATAGAAAGTTCGAAAGATGAACTGAGGAAGAAGGAATAATGTTAGAAATTGTATAGAAGAACAGAGGAAGGATAGAAAGTGGTGCGGAACAGAGGAGAGGAACAGAGGTAAATAAAGGGAGCAGAACGATAGACGGAGAGTTAGAGAGATTCTCAATAGGCCTATACATGACCCATCTGAAAATAATTATTCCACCCTTGAACCCACCAAATCATATTCTCTGGCGACAACAACGCTACAACTAAGTATAGTAAGAATGGAGCGATAAACATGCTTTGTTTAGCATATACAAATGTAATGTTTGCCTAGACTGGTAAGAAATGATAACCGAGGAAGAAACAAGGGATTAAAACTTGTTGATTTTGAGAGACCACCCTCAATCCGTGCGTGCTATGAAGAAGCGCCAGTGCAACAACTACACAAGCTTAAATACACAGCATCCGAGCGCACAAGTCAGATTCTATACCTTTTTTTATTGTTTGAACAGTAAATCTGTTACATGCATGTACCTTGCAAGTGTAAAGATAATGTTTGTTGGAATGTATCTCCTGTCTTCGGCAAACATGCTTCTCTCGTTCCATGTCTATTTCTATGTACAAGCTGTGTTCTATATGGCTGTAGACTGGGATTACAGTATATTACCGCTACGTAGTAGCATATAGCATAGCACATGAATACCACTTTCGTTTTGTACGTGAAGCGTGGTATGCCTAGTAAGAGGCTATAAGCTCTAATTGCTTGACATGATTAAAAAAGAAATGGGGGTTGGGACTAAATAAAGGAACATATATTGAATGGAAGAAAAATTAAGGAAAGAAGGAAAAGAGAAATTTGGATTTTTTCTAATTTTATGTCAATTTTCTGAAACGTTGGCTAATCGCGACGATGAAGATAAAAGTATTGATGAAATTAACGGACACTCAGGAAAGCACTCTGAACTAGAATGTGTGTCTCTGTAATGAAAGACAGAAGACGAAAAAGAAACGAAGAAAGAAAAATTAAACGAAAGACAAGAAAAGAAGCAGAGAAGGAAAGATAGGGAGAGAGTCAGAGAAAGAAGAGAGAGAGGCATAAACTAAGAAGAAAAGCAATGAAAGAAATATGAGGAGAAGAAAAGAAAGAAATGAAGAGACAGAGAAAGAAATAGACAAAGAAGGAAAAGCGAGAAAGAGAGAAGAAACCAAGAAAGAAATTCAACGAAATACAAGAAAATAACAAGAGAAGAAAGAAAGGAAGGAAGAGGGACATAGGAAGACAAGAGATACATAAACAAAGAAGGAAAAGCGTGAAAGAAAAATAAATCAAGAATGAAAATTAAATGAAATACAAGAAAATAAGGAGAAGAGAAAGACAGAGAGGAAGATAAAGAAGATGTCCGACACAGGCATAGAGACAGAAATAATGAAAAAGGATATGAGAAAAAGATGGATCGTAGAGAGAACGACGGGAAGAACAGTGCAGTCAGTTGTCTAGCGTATTGAGTTCGTCAACGAAAGGTTCCGGACTCGAGTTCTCGACAAGGCAATGATTTTCATCCCATTGTGTTAGCTCTTTTCTCATCCATCCTCCTCATCGCGATTGTTCCAAAGAGAGACATAGACGACGAACGTTAACCAAATCACGGGTGGTTATCCAGTACTGGTAAATGGAAAGTATAACAGCTGATCCGGAACATGTCGCTAATAATTGCTGTTTTTATTTTTAGAAGTTGCATAATCTTCATAAGAATTCTTTGACGCCTGACCTTTTACACATGACACGACCCTGAGAAATGGCGGGAAGACAAGTTGGCAACATAAAGGAGAGGTCGCTTGGGTGAACGACGACGATACGCGAAATGGAACACCCAAAGAGACAAGCACTTACGAGAGTTCAAGAGCCGGCCTCTCCAACAAAACAGCAGAGCCTTGTCTCCGAGACAGTTCGAGGTGGCACCAAGGCTTGATAAGTTGTCTCGGAACAAACTATTAAGCTCATCGTAATTGCTTTGGCCCCTCCTGATACTTTTAATTGAAATAATTAGATAAGTTTTAGTGTTCGTGATAAAATGAGTACATTGGCTATAGGGTTATGGTCCCAAAACAACTTGCAGATGATACATGATTTTGTCAGTATATTAAATACTAGCTCTCATTTCAAGCATATACAACTCCCCCCCCCCCCACCTCAAACACACACACTCTATCTTTCAGTCTTAATTGCGTAAGCGAGCACAGTAAGGCTAATCGGAACGGGACCTACAGTTTAAAGTGGGATCCGAACCACTGTGCCATGTGCCTCTACCGGGTATCGAACCCAGGACTCCTTGATTACAAGGCGACGCTACCACTGCGCCATCGGGAAGGCCCTTAGTACTACAAATAGAAAAGCAAAAATTATATTTTTTTAAAAAAATTATAATTTTTATCGACCCGATACTTCTTTTTATGAGGAGTTTCGGGAGAATTTTCACTAACTTACGGAAGAAACATTGCCCAAAACTTTAAAAAGAACTCTCTTTGGTGAACTTTAGTTACCTAAGTGTTTATGTGATCATTAGACTACTGACAAAGCTCATCCGCTAGAAAAACTCCGGATCATATTATATGACAATGTGTACTCTCGTGTTGCAGTCCTCATTTGTACTACATGTTACACAAAATGTCATTGCTGGAATAGTCCGGTATTTCATTGCACAAACTGTACGAAATAATTGCCGACCTTCGTGACGGAGTGGTTAGACAGCGCTCTATGACGACAGGGGTCCCGGGTTCGAATCCCGACCTGAGAATGGGTGTTCTTTGTGAGTGTCCCTTTATCAATTTCATCGTATCATTATTAATTGTCGCGATTGGCCAAAAGTGGCGGGAAAGCGACGCTAAATAACAAATATCAATTAAGTACGAAATAATTGCAACAGTAAAAACTCCACACGCGTTCATTCACATCAGAAAAATCGTGACGAAAAACATAGGAATATATATTTTCGTTATTTCTAAATCAGAGACTTTAGTCTGCGGAAAAGTTGTAAAGAAGTCTTCAAATAACATTTTTATTACATTACATTAATCACCTTGTATTATTGTTTATAGTTTAACCTATTAGCAAAATTTATGAAACAAGTAACAACATACTTTTTTTGGGTAGTTTTCTGTCGACTCATCTTCAAGAATCCTGTGCTCTAGGCTGCAGCCTATTGAGCCTACTGGTTAACGTCGCGCAATACAGCTACTGTTATCTAACTATCATTAAAAAACAATGATTTTACCTGTCACGAATCATTTCGTTTATCCTGTTTTAGTTTGCCTCCTACATAAGTTAATTACGAAATTGTTTTTATCCTTTTTTATTGCCTTATATCTCAGTATGCATGTTAGTAATCTTCAGTACTTCTGTTATATTAGCAAATAATATGTTACATAAGTTTTAATATTTATACATATTTAAGTGCAAAAAATCTACCATGTATTCGTCGTAACGTATTTAAAGTATAGGTCCTATTGCAAGCTAAAAATAAATTAATGATTTCACAATGCTGAAAACATATATTTGGCACATAATAATAATAATAATAATAATAATAATAATAATAATAATAGGCTGAATGTTTGAGAGCAGAAAAATATGTAAATGTTGGTGCTCTTTCGACAATATGAATATTGCATCCCTCATAATTATCTCCACACTCGTCTACAATTCACACTAATCGTCGCGATTAGTCAAATAATAACATTTAGAATTCAAGTACAACTTAAAATCTAACCGCACTCTGCTCTATTCTATGTAGTTCATCCTCATCAACATAGCGATTAGCCAAAAGTGGCAGAGCAGTGACAGAAACTGCAAACAGCATTATCGACGGGACCTATTTATCCAAACAAAACGAAATGAATATGAGAGTCGTCGCCACCTGGTGAGCTAGGGTGGGCTATGACCCCCCCCCCCCCGATAAAGTATAAGTAGTTTTAGTCCAAATAACCAACATGGGAAATTTTCAGAATCATTTAATGTAATCAAGAATCACACACGCAGAGAGAGGTTGGGGTAGAGAAAGAAAGAAATTACATAAATAATGAGACAGAATTAACAAGAATGTGAAAATCGGGAAAGAAATACAGATGCAGGTGAAGTAAGAAAGATACAGAAAAATATAGAAAAAGAAATAGATAGCTATAAGAAACACAGGGGGAAAGAGAGAAGAAAGAAACAGATAACAGGGTAAGAAAAAGACAGAAAAGGGAGAGAGAAACAGAGGAATAAAGAGATAAGATGTTGGTAGATGGAAAGTAACAGAGAAACAAAGCAGGGATAGAGAACAAACCAAGAAAGAGAAAAGCAATAAAAGGAGACAGAAAAGGAGAGAGATATACAGAGAGAGAAAGAGATATTGCAAACAAAGAGATAAGATGAATGAATGATGGAAAGAAACAAAGGATATAAGAAATGGAGAGAGAGAGAGAAACACAGAAAGAAAGAAAAGGAGTAAGAAAAGCAAGAAGAAAGAGAGAGAGAGAGAGAAGGGCAAATAGAGAAGAGAAAGAAAGAGACATCGAAGCAGAGCTCTCCTGAATTTATCCTAACCGGCTGAAATTCGCTAGCTACGTTACTGGTCATACAAACAGTTTCAATAGTTTGAGAAATTCTTCCGGGACAATACGTAGCGTTTGTTCTCCTTGAAATCCACGATCAACTCTGTCGGTTGAAGCCATCTCGCCCAGTTACTCACAGACCAAACATCAATTGTGGCCCATCTGCACCAATTAGCTCGCATACTGCGAGCGTCTTCGAAGGAGAAAGGAAAAAAAGAACCTCGTCAGCTGTTGTCCGTACGAATTTCGACGCCGTGCCGTATAATTTGGCGCAGCCTATTTAAGAATTAAAGCAAGCAGAGAGCGGGTGGTATGTTTAGAGCGTTTCTCCTTGAGACCGTGTTTAAATTCCACATCTGATGGATGTGATGAGAACGATCAAGTTTTGGATAGATTGGGGGAGGGGGGGGGGGGGTTGCTTCTCGTTGAAAACGTCAAATTTCATATGTTCAAAATACCGTCTCCTTTAGGGATGGTATCGAGATGAGGCAAGACAAGGTTTGGCGGTCTAGCCTCGTCTCGTTTGTCTTGATCTCATATCGATTCGCAAACGGATCTCTCGTTTTTGTCTCCATCTCGAAGGGCAAGTCAATATCCTTCCTCATCGTTGCGATTAGACAAATGTGTTAGAAAAACCTAAATAATCAATCCTTCAATTTGTATTCGTTTTTCTTATGTTTTACGTTGCTTTTCTGCCCCTCTTGGCTAGTCGCGACAATGAGAATGAGTGGTGATTAGATGGAATTTGATGAAAGGCCACTCGTACATAACATCAATGCCCATGCAGGGGTTCGAAGCCGGAAACTTCGGTTCAATCAATTCAACTCTAGCCTAGATGGCTTGTGTGCATGAAATGGACTTCAAAAACAAATCGCAAAAGAATCGCGACTCATATGTACATACGTGTCCCGGAAAACGGATACTACGTTGTCAGTGCTATTGTTAACCTTACCAAGGTTAGCTGTGCGTGGGCATTGTAGCCTACTTCACAAAGGTATTTATTTACTTAATCGCGGTGTATGATGATCATATTGGTGATGAAAGAGAAAAAAAAAGAGGCGTACTGAAACGTCTGTGCCTTACTCAGTATTACGCCAAACCTTCCACAACAGGGCTAGCTCCTATAGTCTCTTGCTAAAAACAAAAGAAAGTAATTTTCACTGATGAAACCAAAGTTAAAATTCAAAGAACGTTTGTTGAAAGGGTAAACTCCAATTTATCAATAAAAAGGCAATTCTTTATTTATCAATTTGGAGAAATATTTAACATTTTTTAAAAATTTTGTACAGAGCTTAGAACTTGTAAGTTAGAGTCATATTTTAGAGTGCTGGTTACTGTAACAATAATTACTTTCTGAAATGAGTACTTGTAACTATGTTACTTTTTTATGGTAACGTGTAACGAAATTAACACTTTTGCAGTTACTTTTCTGGAGTTAAAAAATTTGATGAAAATATTAATCTTCATACAGGAGCAAGTGTTTGTGTGACTTAATTTTTGCAAGTAAGGGTTATATTTTGAATTCCCTTGACTCTACATTTTCATATTTAGGAAAAATTCCTATTAGCTTTAGACGGTGATTAGTAAAAAAAGATTGATTGATTGATTTGGTTAATTTTACTTCGCTTTTCTGCCACTTTCTACTAATTGCGAAGTTGGGGATGAGTAATGATATGATGAAATTGAATGGACACTCACAAGGAGCACCCATGTCCTGGCCGAGATTCGAACCCGGGACCTCTGGAGTCGTAGTGCGCTGTGCTAACCACTCCTCCATGGAGATCAGCAAAAGATTGAAAAAATATGGAGAGAATACCAGGGAAACGCATGGTTCTTTTAGTAGTATCTGCAATGTGCTCGTTAAAGATTAAATTTTCGTCGAAGATAACACCAAGATCATTTTGAGATTAAACTCTGTTGATGAGATTGTTTTCAAGAGAATGGACAGAATGCACTCTTTCCTCTATTAGGGAAATGGCGAGGCAGTATCAGCAACAATGTCTCGAGTAAATTAATTCAAATTGAGCTCTTCGATTGGATAAGGTTGCGAATGACTGGAGTAGCAAAACCCCAATGATCAAGGCCACTGCAATAAACAGGACAACGAGACTCTGAAGGTGAAAACATCGAAAGTGGCTGCAATTAACACTTCGGGAACCAGGTGGCGAAACAAGCGAGAGACATGAAGCAGAAAATTCATTCAGAGTAGCACACGGAAAGTAGACAGAGCAAAACCTGAATTACCTTACCACGAAATTTAAATTAACGTTCTCCAGCGGTTGGTCCATGTTATATTTTTAACTTTCCCTGTTTCCAGAATTGTGCGTTTAATTTGTGGGGATGTTGATGAAATAAAATGTTGGAAAATGGAAGGCAAGTAAAAAATGAGAGGTCAAAGAATATCTAATGAGAAATTAATAGAAAAGAAAGCTAAGGGAAATAAAGGGAATAAATATAATAAGCGGTAAAATTAAAGAAAAGAAGGAAAAGGAAAAAGTTTTGGTCATAAAGAAATGAAGAGAATGGAAAGAAAATGACAGAGACAAGGGGGAGAATGAAACGCACAGAAACGAAAGAAAATAGAAATATAATAGAGAAAGTAAGAAAGAACACAGATAATTTTAGCAGGCATGTCTACAGAAACAGAATCTCACCTGAAAAATATATCATCCAACCCTTGAACACACCCAGGTGAAATTATCTGTCTAGGACACTGTTGATGAAATACAAAGAAACAAGCACTTTACCGCAAGGCTATTCCTGTAGTCTCTTACTTTTAAGTGCAAGAAATCAAGAGAAAAATAAAGAAAAGGAAACGAGGTGAAATAAAGAGGCGCCATAAAATAATACCTGGTTGGAACTAACCAACAATCTCCTTTCTTCCTTGCAGGATAAAGAAACGTCATCGATGGCTCAGTGGTTAGCGTTTCAGGTATACATTATTTTCAAACCCCTGCACTTGCTTTCTATGAAAGTTTGTGCACGCACGCTAAGGTATCCAATCTATGTAAGGTGAAATTTATAAGCGTTTTCAGATTTTTCTCGCTTTACAAAACTGAGTAACCGCTCATTAATCTTCTTTGCTCTGAAAAGGTTTCAATGTAAGCGAAAAAATATATTTTTGTTGTAAAGCACATCATGCCTACGAATACGAAAAAAAAGACAGCGAATGCCTAAACAGCGTTTCATCAGCTGCGGGCTGAAGTTTTTAGCTTCGAAAGAAAAAAATGGACAAGACTCGTCTACTTTTGCGGCTGCTTTGAGCCATAAATCCCAACTGCTATCGGAAACCTTACACCAATTCCACAGCAGGGCTGATTACAGTCGCGTGCTGCGAAAGAATATAGCCTACAAAGAACCTCTACACATGATTCACAGCATTCTAGGGAGCATGGTTGTTTAACACATCAACACGCATATCTTCTTCGCCAGAAATTTTTGTAGGGGATGAGCTAGAGGTTGTATGATCGGGAGTGCCAAGTAAAAGGCCTTGGTGGGTAGATTGTGACCCGCGGGCTGTAGTTTGGGACGGTCCAGGTGTAATATTACGTATTCTTAAAGCATTCATCATATTTTACAATGTTGCTCTATTACTGTACGCAATAAACTGTAGTCACATGTGCCTGAAATGGTTCTTGAAAATCGGCGTGAGAATCAGGAAAATGTTGGTTCCAAGTTTCATACCATTGAGAACAATTTGGTTTTTCAAGTTTATTTTACGTACACGGGCTAATGCGAACAAAATATGCAGCTTTATATGACATAAAAAATATACTGAAATGCCGTCACCGGAAAACGAACACGGGATAGGAAGCAAGATTGTGATTTTCCTTATTTTAACAAATTCTCCTAGTGTTACAATATCTAGTCCTGTAGCTACTCTTGATTCCTATTTTTCTATTTCTTTATGCATCTCTTCTTCCATGCATTAAATCTTTCAAGACATTGTGTTTGTTACCAATACTTAATTTTTATTATTTAGAATCGCTTTTCTGTCACTTTTACCTAATCGCAAAGATGAGGATGAGTGATGAAATGATGAAGGGACACTCACAAAGAACACTCATGCCCAGGCCAGGATTCGAAATCGTGACCCTTGGCGTCGTAGCGCGCTCTGCACTACCATGGCTGACATCGAGAATGTGTGGAGTCGTGCAGCCCCAACTCAGCATCACCTGTGTGTCTAGTACAATGGTGTTTCCTCCATCCTTCTAGTTTTCCAGTACACCTCTTAATTGTTTCCTACAAGTCAACATTCCTAATTTGGTTATTCTACTTCGCTTTTCAACCTTAAGGGTTAATCGCGACGCCGAGGATGAATTATGAAATGAATGATAAGGGACAAACACAATGATAAATCGATGTTTCTCCCAGGGTCCGAACCTGGAACCTCTGACTTCGCAGCGTGTTACTCTAAATTAAATTAAAATTCTGCTTAATGGATGAATATAACACATATATTACTCACCGCATAGCATTAACAAAACACTCGAGGTTACAGTCAAAGTATAGTTGAAAGAGGACAACAATTTTAGAACTTTAAAGGGGGAAGAAGAATGACTTAGAGGGCGAGCCAAGGAAACGCCTACAAAACCAACGCTTTGAGGAAAATTTTCGCACGTGTGTCCCTGGTTAGAAGAGGAATTCTTTTCGCAAGGGGACGTTTCCTTCTTAACTTTTAACTGGTTCGCTTCCTTCCAATTAAACCGTAGCACGGAGAAGTTATTTTTGTAAATTCCTTTCTTTCGAGTTCTTAAAGAGCATTTGGTAGTTTTCGTTTGTATATTCTCCACTTTCGATGGGAGCGTGCTCTCAAAAATTTGTGAAGCTTGTTTTAAGTTCACTTCTATACGTACGGATTTGCTAATCGAAAGATGAGGAACACTCAAATGTCATCAAATCGTCCACAAAATCGGGAGACGACTCTATAGTAAAGCGACAATTTTACTTTGCCCAATATAAATCTATGTGGGATATTTGGGGGAAGGGGTCACTTAACAGGATGATACAGAGACTAAAGGAGACCAGCCTTGGAAATGAGAAATCTTGTTTGTTTGTTTGAGTTCAAGTCCACTTTAAGCACAGATAGGTTAATCGGGACTTGACCTACAGTTTAAAGTGAGATCCGAACAACTGTGCAAATTATCTCCACTGGGACCCATTGATTACAAGGCGAAGGAATATTGTCTCGTTCTCACTCCAGTCTCGAAATAGTAGGTACAGAAAAGTAAAAAAAAAAAAAAAACTTAAGCAAAATAAAAACCTAAGGTTTTGTGGAGTGTCAACCTCGCTCCCACGTACTACACCCTGGACTGCATTGTGCAGACTATCGAGGCACTGGCGTCTATATTATAGAGCCAGTATAATCCTCTGTGTGGTTCGTGTTGTGTCGTCCCAATGTGTTTCTTCCATCCATCTAATCTTATCGTCAGTCACCAAAATACCCTTTTATGCATTTGTGTGTATAATTTGATGCGAGAATGGTTTCCAGACATCCCAATAGGTGTCTAGCAGAAGCAGATGAACATTTATATTGCATTCACTTTCAGGATGTATATTTTCTATTTCTTACAGGAAATGAAGAAATCGTTGAGATTGGCAGGTTCAGATGGAAGACAGGTTGAACACACCCTCCAAGATTTTGGACGGCCCTTTTGGATATCGACGTTTGCCATATGGCGCATCCCTTCCTGAATGACCTTGTTTTTTTGTTACTCTTCTCCTTCACCCCATTATTTTTAGGCCCGCAGGTTTCATGCACAATTTTTCTCATTTAATTAAATCTCACTAGCCTTGGCGATGCACTGGCTGCAAACATCCTGAAGCCTAAAGAAATGCGCATCGCTGCTATGGACGATCAGAGTTTTGAAAAGAGAATCACAAAAGGATTTCAGTAAAGCCAGAAGCACACCGGATCGGACATCTCGAACAGTCACGGTTTGCAACAAAACAGCAAAAGTCAGTATAATTTTGTCTTGGACGGATCCGACGAATCCATTCAACTTTTTTGGTTAGTATTTTTCATAACGCAGGGCAAAATGTTTCAAGATGTATAATTGTACAATTGACATGATCGATCGATTTGTAACAGGAATACACGGGTTCAGTCAGAAGACTGAGACCCAACCGAAATGGAGAAATAACTTACTTTCTCGCTGACGACCATCAATACGAAAAACTCCATTCATATCTTCATACAAAGTTAGTCTTTCACTTAGAGTTATGAAGCCAGAAGGGAGGGTTCAGTTCGTTAGCCAGTCTGCGAGACTGGGTCTTAGAAAGGAAGGCAAGAAAAATATACTAGAAAAGGGACAAAAGAAGAATGAAATTACTGGAAAGTTTATCGCTACGACGAATATAAATGATGATTAGATTAAATTGACGGAGGAGTAAACTCAAAGGCCAGGATAAGAACCTACAACCTTTGCTGGCGAGACAATGAGACGAACCTTGCGGGTGGTCGAGGGGGTGGTCGCCCTGGGTGCCGAGGCAAAGAGGACGCCAAAAAGAGAAACGTTGAAATTCTTAAACTGTAGCAAAACTTGCCAAGACATGTCGCATCGCCATATTGCCGGTAAATTAATTTCATTTCTTTCAAGAAATAAATTTAAAAATTCTCTTTTTCTCTTCGTTCGCTCGTTCGCAATGAAAAAATTTTTGTATTCGTGTAGTTCGTGGAACTTCCCCAATAGCGTAGTTGGTACACGTTGTAATCAAGGACTTCCGGATTCGAATTCCAGAGGAGGCACAAGGCACGTAATTCGAATCCCACCTTAAATTGTAGTCCCAGTTTCTATTCGCCTCTGTGGCCGTAAAACTGAACGTTGCATCTTGTTGTTATTGTTATTATTTATTTTGGAATGAGAATAACAGCAATGATGGGTACGCCCACGCAATTATGTATATTTTCTACAGCTGTAGCTGGGAATGAGTACACTTGCCTGCGTGCTCCGAATGCATTGTGCGAAGGGAACCAAACGTGAACCGCGGGGCTCTCCCCTATCTCACTCACGGACGTGGCTCCTTTGGGTATAAAATTCCCCTCATTAGGTTTATCCGCCCACCATGAGTACATGACGTCACAGAAGGGGGTGAGGTGGGATCTCGAGCGACATTGCTCTGGGTCGAGCCGCTTGAAACGATACACTCCACGGTCTCGGGTTTCACCCAAAAGTAAACATTCTTGACCTCTGCGGCTGTACCAGTGAAGGAAGGCGGTGCTTTGCAGGGGCGTAGCAAGAGGAATGGAACAGTGGTCCAACAAGAATCCAAGATTTTTTTTCTGTATTTCGACCAGTGGCGCATTTAAGGTGGAGCTATCGGGTATGAACCACCCGCTCTCAAATTTCAGCTGCCTTGTAGTGTTCATGCAGCAGTGCTTGAAGCAAGCGGGGGGATGTTATCACCCCAGTCAAGAAAATGTTCATAGAGCATTCCTCCAGCTGGGATAATTTGCGAAGGCATCCCCCACCTATCCCCAAATTCGACCATGCATCCCGCAAACTAGGAATTTCCACTTCAGCACTGAACTGCAGTACGAATTTTTCAGTATTTTACTATTGGCAAGCACGATTCAGTTACCAGCATCGTCCACAACCATCCGCTACCATATAAGGACTCTTAAAATTGGTTAAATTTCCAATATATAGTAATTTCCAAATGTATCCCAACTTATTAATCGACTTGAATACATCTCACAAAAATGGTGTTGGTCTTTATGAAAGATTCACAATCTAAGCACTTTGCTGCTGGAATGAGGGGGGGGGGAGTCTACTCTCTGCCCAATCGCTGTTGGTGCAGTTGTCTTGCAGGTCACGTACGCGGAAACTTGGGTTTAACCTCAAGTGAAGTTGGCCACTGTGACAGTTTTTGAATGTAATAGCGTAGGCGTTGCCACCACCCCACCCTTCTGCCCAACCACATGAGATATTTTCAGGATCATTTAGCAAGAATCACGGATACGGAGAAGCATATGAAGAGAAGGAGGGAAATAGAAAGAAAGTTTGTGAAGGGATACGGAAAAAGAGAAGAAGAAGGAAAGACACAGAAAGAAAAAGGCTGGGAAAGAGAAAAAGCGGAAGAACGGAAGAAGTAAAAAAAGAAACGGAAAGAGAAGGGAAATTGTGAGAAACAGGAAGAAGAATAGAAAGAGAAGAAGAAAAACGAAGGAAAGGAAAAGATGAGGGAGATGGAGAAAGAAAAGATCTTCTGAAAGCAGGAAACAGAAAGATGGAGAGATACGGAGGAAGAAGGAAAGAAAGATGTAATTGAGAGATCAGAGGAAGAAATAAATAAATGGATGACAAAGGGAAGAAAGAATGAAAGGAAAGGGAGAGAGATAAAGGAAGGAAAGAAAGATAACAAATATAGACGAAGTAAATATGAGAAAGAAAGAGAATATTTAAACCTCGCCTATCAGCACACCGAAAAAAAATTCTCTGGTGACGACACTGTAATGGTGCGACCACAAACTTAACCATTGACTTAACCATGTTACTTCGAACATCAAAAAGTTCCATATGAATAAATCTATGCGCCTAAATTGTGCAGATTAACTGTCTAGACTTACTGGCACCAGTAAACGGCTTATTCACAGCAATTGTACTTCTTTAGCCAACGATAAAAACTAAAGTTCAATTCCAGGATTTCTTGGACATATTTTCAAATTTCAAGGCTAGGAGGTAATGATGTGTGCAGTTCTTGTTATTATTGGTTCCTTGTCACACACCAATCATTGAAAGTGAACTTTATCAAACTTTCTAAACTGCACTTTAGGGTGCGACTAAAGACTAATTAGTAGGGACGTGAAGTTGAGGAAAGCAAAATAAAGTGTTTAAAATGTATTTGGGTAGGTAAAGAAGGAAAGTTTTCAATGTTTCGGAATCGCGAAATAACGCGAATTATGCCATTTTTCAGAATAACACCGAATTTTACATTTTAACGCGAAAAACGCCGCGAAATATGCAATATAAACTGGGGATAAAACTTCTTCTGTTCATTGCTAGCGAAATGTGATGCATATGATTGTGTTCAAAGATTTGGGTGTTATCATTCAATAAACATTTCATATTTGGTGGCTGATGAGATGAAATAGTTTTTCAAATGGAAGAAATTTGGTTATTTCTCACAAAGGTAAGCCATATATTTTTTTGTCATTAAAACTAAAATTTGTCTCAATTTTCCAGAACTAAAATAATGTGAAAATCTTAAGCACAGAAGGAACAGTAAAAATGCATGTAAAAATAACACCGATTTTTTTGTATCGTTCTAGAATTACACTGTTCATTGAAAACATGATTCCACAACGATCATTACAAACACTGTTGCCAACTTAGTTCTTCTGGAGGCAGATTAGGCTTTTAGTATTCCCATTTGGAAATAAAGTGCGTTTGTTTTGGCTCTGGGCCGAGATAGTGTGTGCCTGCAGACGGTGCGGCATGCGCGAATGCCGGCATTTTCTACCCGTGACACCCCGCTTATTTTTACGCACGTATTTTTACCATGCAGACAATTATATTTAAATTACATAATGATTACTAACCTGTCTCATATGAGTTGCTCAAAGTGGTGGCCAACTGCATTCACACATTCCCGGCATCTTTTGACGAAATTTTGATTGACACGAAAAAGTTCCTCTTCCGTAATTCTTATGTGTGTATATTGTCTTCTAGTTCACCTATGGTATGGAGGTTGTTTCTCTTGACTCTATTTTTTAGTAAGTTTCAAACAGTGTGAACCCTTCCGAGTGTCGGGACCTTGAATCGACTGTCAGTAGGGCCGTAGAACATTGCCTGGGTACATTTTACCCAACGCACGGTCATACGTTTCAGTTTGGTATTTCAACATGTTATTTTTTCTCGTTTCTATAAATTGTGTGATTTAATTCAAATGTTCAAAATTAAAATTATATTAATCACTGAAAGATATTACATATTACATGATTTAAAACAATTAACATTCGTGCTTAAGTCATTTTTCTTCTGGACATTTTTTCCCAAGCGTGTGTCCTTACGTCACAGAAGAAAACGCTCTTCTTACAGTCTTTTCTTTCTCATTTTTTCTCAACTTCATCTTTGCGTAATGAAATAAAAATGTTCAAATTTAATTAAATTAGGTTCTTCATTGAAGATATTGTTATTTACATGTTTTCAAACAACTAAAATTCGGACTTAAGAAGCAATTTTCTTCTGGGTAGTTTTTACCCAGCGCACGTCCTGCTGGGTTATAACAATGGCAAGAAAACAACTTGCAAACAGAACAGAAATTTCATCAAAAGATGCCTGGAATGTGTGAATACAGTTGGCCACCACTTTGAACAACTCGTATGAGACAGGTTAGTAATCATTATGTAATTTAAATATAATTGTCTGCATGGTAAAGATATGCGTAAAAATAAGTGGGGTATCACGGGTCGAAAATGTCTACATCCGCGCCATACCGCGCCGTCTGCAGGCCTGCGCTTTCACGGCCCAGAGCCAAAACGAACGCACTGTATATAGCTCCTAAAATCAAGAAAAGTCTCAAGGAGCTTTTTTAACTCCACAAGGGAAAATGTAGCTGTAAATCCACCCTTTTAATTGGTTAATATCACATTTCCAACTTTATTTGGGTACATTATGGATTGATTGATTTATTTACTTCGCGTTTTGTGCCTCTTGGCTAATTTGCGAAGATGGGGATGAGTTTTGAAATGATGAAATTGATGAATGGATATTCACAAACAACCAAGCCCGAGCGGGATTCGAACCCGGGACCCTTGGGGTACATTTTTGGCAAATGAAGGATTGTATGACTAGCACAAATTAAGTGAGAGAGCAAATAATTTCTTCTTGACATGTGTGTTTAAATTAGAATTGTGAAAAGTATCATGATGGCGAATATTGCCTTTCACTATTTCCAGGATCCCTAGTTTGGGACTGTGGTAGGACATGGAGAAGGTTTAAAGCATCTTCATAAATCCTTGAAAGGCATTGTTGTTCAATTTCATCTCTTTTTTATATTCTGGTTGGGCAACACTGAATTTACAAGTTCATTTTATACGAAAGATTAAATATGTTATGCGTGAAGTCATTTCAATGCTGCATAATATCTTCAGCAATAGTTAATTACATACTCAAAAGAAGTGATAGAATTTCTTTAAAAGTAAGTAGGTAAAATTAACCCGTGCTCATTTGCACCATGTCATGAAAACACAGGTGAAGATAGGGCACCACACATTCACGACTTCGGGCATAGTGAAAGTGATGTGATCGGTATAGTTGTCGTCCTCTTCTGACCGCCACTTTACTTCAAAGGAAGTTCCGAAAGACCAGTTTTCCCTCTAACAACCATATGTCAAGTTCACGTGGAGTCCCGTAAATCGTCCTCTCAAACCTTTCCCACCAATAGTGTTCATCCAGACAGAACTTGTCAAGTCCACGTGGAGTAAATGAGACGTTGCAAATTCGGTTTCTTTAGAGATTTCTGAACGTGCGATTGCGTTATCTTTGCTAGGTTGTGTTATTGTGTTGTGCTCTTTTTTATATATATAGAATACAAATACCTTGGGAGCATAACGTCGCAGTGAATAAATGGATGTCTAAACACTGCAGGCAAAAGTGACAAGAGCCTTCTCCGAAAAACATGTGGTGGCTCGAAACCAGATACGTGTCCGCTCGGCTTCCTGTGGGGTTGTGTCAAAGATATCGAACTGGCGCTGCGTCCAAGACTTCAGCTATACCACTCTCCGACCGCCTTTACCACCCAGGTGGTCATGTATTAGAAGCTGGATGAACCTCAGAGCCGCTTTAAGCCGGTTGGTCAGGAGCCCTACCGAATCGACCAAATTTTCTTTGCTATCTATGGTGTAATGGAGGGAAAGGGGGAGGTTCAAGGTGAAACAAACCATTGTTAACAAATTTCGTGTACAATCCACATTTGATCTCCAGTCTCCTAAACGAGTTTTTGCCTTCCAGAATTTTCTCTTCGTTGCGGGAGCCGTATGATTAATTCATTTTACTTTGCTTTTCTGCTGCTTCTGGCTAATCGCGAAGACGAAAACGAATGGTGATAAGATAAAACTGACGAAAGGACAATCATAAACACACATGGACAGGACACAACTCAAGTCCCGCAAAGGAGTACACTTGTTCTGAGTCCGGACACCAGAGCCTCGTTAGCCAAACATGGGAGAAAGGGGAAATAAAATAAATATCATCAAAAAATCATTATCCTGCGACAAGAATTTTCGAAATAAGCATTTGACATTATTTGTTTATTTGTTCTAGTGGATAATTTTAAATGATTTACTGTACAGAATAGCTGCAAAAAAATGTGTGTGGGAAGGAAAAAGGATCAATGGTATTTTCTACAGCGGCATTCACATTTTCAGATGTCAAATAACGGACATTTTCGTAGCATAGGATATAAATGAGGACATTGTGAGAGAGGTTGTGAATCACACATTCATCTTCCACGCCTGTCCTGAGAATACAAACAATACAAATAAAAAAGTATAGAGGGATGGGCGGGGGAGTGCGATTCGGTTGTAGCAGAAAAAGATGTGTGTGACACTAAAGAAGAAGCAGTAAATTTTCTTTTGTAAGTGCAGTGATGTGTTGTTAGCCCCCTTCAAAAAAGTTTTGTTTTGCTCCCCCGGGATATGTCTGGGTACATACATGCCAATACCCCAAAATCAAGATCATCATGTTACACAGAAGGCAATCCAACATGTCTTACGATTTGAAGAAAACATTTAGAAACTGACTTCCATGAATTCTGCAAGTGAAAAGAAAGATCCATTTGAAGGGCCAGGAGGGTAAAAAAAAAGAGGTAAGTCAATTTTCTGTCGTAATCGAGGTAGTGGTGTCATCTCCTGCCATGTTGATGCTGTTCTGGACTTTACAACACGCTTTCTCTCATTTCATACATTTGACACTTCCACTTGTCAAAACATATGTTTTCCTACCTTTTCATTTACATGTCCAGTAACGTTTTACAATAAAAAAAAATCATTTGATAGAGTTTGACGAACGTTGACTTACCTGTTTTTCTCCCCATCTGTCCCTTCATTCATGTTTCCAGTCCAGACAGTGAGATGATGGCTCAGATTTGAGTCCCAAGGGGAGACATGCGTCTTCTCGACAGACGTACAAACAACACCAAGTAAATAAGCGTAGGGGATTACATTGAAATCGAGTTATCCGGCATGCACGGCCGTGTTTCACAGATCACCGATTCGAACCAAACCTACCTTTTTTTTTTTTTTTTACGGCCGAATTCGCCAAAAGTGTGGTTTGATGCGCTCTTGTGGTGTTTGAGCGACAGTAGTGAACAATAAAAGTTTATTGACTTGGTTTACGAAATATCAATCAAGAGCAATCACGATCGAGACCCAAGAAACTGTGGCTTAAAATTAATTTTCTGATATTAACAATGCTAGGAGTGTGCGAGACGGAAAATTTTTGGCAGGAGGAATATGAAATTTTAAAAATCCCCACGTTCGGGACGAGACAAATTATTCAATTCCAGATTAAGTGTTCGAAATTTCCCGACGGCGTGAAAATCTCGGATTCTACACAGTAAAAAATGATGTGTTTGAATTAACAAAATACGTTTCGTTAATTTTTTTTACCAAACAAGCAAAAAATGTTGGTAACCTTTACTAAATTTGTTCATTTTTACCAATTATTTTTGATAACTCTAAACAAATGTGCAAGATTACTAAAGGAATTTGTTTGTTGGCTATTTAAACCAGTACTTGGTTACGAGAAACTATTTTTTAGATTGCTCCAAACAAACTTTTTTATGTGTGTACAAACAATTTCCCCCTCAAGTGATTGTTTTTTGCATTTCTGGAATAAAAACTGCTAATGCAAAGAAATTTCCGATACTTATAGCATTAGAAAACATCTAGAATTAACTGCTTTTAAACACGATCATTTCCCGATCCCGGTGCATTGATTGTTCATCGTCGTACTGATAGACTGCATAGTAATTAATTCAATCAAAAAGCATTATGCTAATATAACAGCCATTTCTCTACATATCTATCATATCCTTTGGAAACAAATTAGTTCGAGAATGCTTGCTTCAACATTGTTTCCTCTACCTAGAGAAACATGTGAGAGGACTATTGTGAAGGGGGGCCTGTATTGGATTCCCATGGACAATGACTGTCATTCTCTCGTCGGGAACAGGATGTCGGGCAGTCAGGTGTGAACATATCAAGGCCAATGGTAACTCTATGAAGTTTCAGGGAAGCGGAGAGGGGAGAAAAAATTGGATTTGTATCCTGTGACGTTGGTTGGATGCTTTTTGTAGTTATTCAGAAGATGGCTCATCTAAGCATTCCACGTGCTGGCAACAGCTCACGTTAATATCTACGCAGTACTTTGCAGCTACGAAAATATGCCGTCATTGGCCAATGTAAGGTCAGAAGCATGTGTGTGTGCGTGTTTTACACCTGCTACAGAAAGCACGTATGTGCAATTACATGTTTCGAATGCTTATATGATTGGACAGTTTACGATTCGAAACTAATGATGAGTACATCACCGTACTCAGTTGATACACACACAGATGAAGGGAATTGTATTAGGGTATGAAGTAGAGACTCGGGATTGGGGTGCTGATTTATTCCAGGTTTGACGATTAAGTAGGTTGGTATTTGAGGGGTGGTTGAGAAGGAATTTCTCCTCTGGGTATCTTTTTTTGGGAAGGGGGGGGGGGGGATAATAAAATTTGGTCCACTAGGTTTTTCTTTGATCTGGACTCTGCCGACATTATTATTATCATTATTAACAGTTTTGTTATCATGGTACTTAACTTCCACTAATTGCATGCCCTGTATTAATAACACTCGTTAACATTAAAATATAGACACAACTGATTAAAAATTATTCATTAACTTTCATAAAATCTGTTTTAGTTTGCTATTATCACAATATTAAAAAAAATTAATAGTGGATGGTATTTGTGCAGCCCGTAGGCTATAGCCTAGGATAGCCTAGTGACAAATCTCCCCCTGGGTATTTTCCTTCTGATTGCAAATATTTATCTCTGGAAATACGGGCTATTGCTCCTTGGTAATATTGATAATGTAGTCAATATCACTTCCTGCTCTTCATCACTATAGGCTACATTCTGCCCTATCATTTCCAGAATCATATACATTAGAAATTTACAATAAATATATTTTCTCTCTGTCACTTCATTCATGAACATTATATCTTTCATGGACTGCTCACGATTTCATGTTATATGGCATATGAAAATGTCACTATATTACTTAAATAAGTACGTGATTCACTGTAGAAGCATGTTACATGTGAGACATGTTACAAGGTAAAGACTTCAATAAAAGAAACATACTAGTCCATAAAGTTTTGATTAGTCATTCATGTTCATCGCCGCAATTAGCCTGCCAAAAGTTGCAGAAAAGTGAAGAAATCAATCAATCAAAAGCAAAAGGAATTCACTGGTAATTTTTCAAATGCCAAAGCGAAGATAAGTGAAATACACAGCAAATTATGGGAATTCAAAATTCCAGATTCAGGAAATTCGTTCTTGACTTTAGTTTCTGTGCTCCGGTAACAAATTCAAGATTCGAATAGCAAAATCCACGATTTAAAAGCGATGTGACGGATCTGGGATTTGGTTTGATCGATTGATTGATTTCGTATTTTAAGTCCACTTTATGCACAGTAAGGCTAATCGGGACTGGACCTACAGTTTAAAGTTGGATCCGAACCACTATATGCCTCCACCGGGTATCGAACCCGGGACCCCTTCATGGATGGATTCAAATGCCACATAATTCTGATTCGGATAATTCTGAATCTGTAATCTGAAATTTTCTCAATACGGAATGGTTACCTCATAATTAGTTGACACTATTAGCAAATACTGTTTCTCTACAGTTCTCAGTACATACCCAGCAAATGATCTTTCATAAATCTGAGCTGAAGTTTCGTAAAAAAATGAAATTATTCGCTGACAACGATTTACAACAATCTAAACATTCATTTTCTTTATACAAAGAGGCTAATGTGGACTTGACGTATTGTTTACAGTTGAATCCAAACCATACAAAAAGTAACTCGGGTGTTTATTACAACCTTTGATTACAAAGTATCTATTGTTAATTGACATGCCAGTCGTAAAAGCAATACGGTAAATAAGCTAACAAAGACATGTAAGTACTGCAGACGAAGACATGTATTAAAAAATGTAATTTGCGTTAGTATTTCAGTTGGAATCTCCACATGGAAAATCTTTTAGTAATTTCAAGCAAATGTCTATTTGTATGTTACTAGATATACTACTTTTTCATGTTTCCTGTTTGATCTCAATTTCTCCACACCAGATGTTTGACACGACCTGTGTGTGGCACCAGCTACCCTTCACGAATATAAAATAATTTTATGTTCAATTACTAGTTGAACGTTGATTGTTGATGCCTTGAATTCTCCGGCTTAGAGTTTAAATATAGGTTTCCTATCTAATTAGGACACTTTAGGCTAATATCAATGATTAGGCTCAATTATCACTCGATGGTAAGCTCTCAACAATCAAACCGGCTATAAGTAAATGCAGGAATATGCATTTATAGCAATTGCTTTCTGTGGTGTTCAGTCCAATGTTTTAAAACCTTTTCTAAAGCTAATTCTATAACATTTTGGAAAATCATGTTCGCATTTGCATCGACGATGAGTGCAAAACTATTGGCGCCATTGTACAGTCACGGACACTTCTGGGTTTTAACAATTCCATTAATTTTCAATGGAATCGTTAGAACCCAGAAGTGTCCATGACTGTACAGTCAGGAGCAAAATTGTCGTTGTTAGGGATTTATTGAAAAAAACATGATTCAATTTTCTACAACTTCACCTTATCCCTAAAAACAACCTTGCATCTTGCATTAACTGTTTATTTTTACCATTATCTGGATATACTATTTATTGACAGATGTTTTTGTTTTTGTTTTTTGCTTCGTTCTTCTGCCACTTTTGGCTAATTGCGGAGATGAGGATGGTTGATGCCATGATGAAATTAATGAAGGGACACTCACAAAGAACACCCATGCCCAGGCCAAGATTCGTACCTGGGTTATGAATCACAGGAATTTTAGGATGTGTTTTAAGGATTGCATGACTACAACAACTTTCTCTCGAATGTACAGCCACTGTACAGTAGGGATGGCCAGATCCGGATCCTGGCGGATCCGAAATCCGGATCCGGTTGGTTTCGGATCCTAAAATTTTTCGGATCCGGATCCGTGGATCCGGAATTTTCAGATCCGGATCCGGATCCAAAACTTTCGGATCCGGATCCGGTATTTTCAGATCCGGATCCGGTACTTTTGGATCCTGATCCGGAATTTTCGGATCCGGATCCGTTTTGCCATCCCACATGCGCTTCTTTGGAAAGTAAGAATGTGCTTATAACATATTGTTACCTGCTAATATACATATATATATAATATACATACACACACATATATATAGTGTGTGTGTGCGCGTGCGCGATTTGTAATTAATTAATACACTTACAAGGGAGGTCTAAGTCTCCCCCTCCGATTTCCATGAAACTTGCAGGGCCCAAATGAAGAAATACGTGTTCTCTTGTTTCGGCAAAAAATTTGTTCTAGGGGGCAACCACCTCTCAAATGTCAAGATGAGGACAAATTGAAGTGGGGATCTGACCCTGTGTTCCCCTCCGATTTCCATGAAACTTGCAGGGCCCAAATGAAGAAATACGTGTTTTCTTGTTTCGGCAAAAAAATTGTTCTAGGGGGCATCCTTCTCTCAAATGTCAAGATGAGGACAAATTGAAGTGGGGATCTGACCCCTGTGTTCCCCTCCGATTTCCATGAAACTTGCAGGGCCCAAATGAAGAAATACGTATTTTCTTGTTTCGGCAAAAAAAAATTGTTCTAGAGGGCAACCTCCTCTCAAATGTGTATAGAAGGGCCCAAAGGAAGAATTACGTGTTTTTTTTGTTTCAGCTAAAAACTGTTTTAGGGGGCAAAATCCCCTTAAATGTCAAGATGAGGACAAATTGAAGTAAGGATCTGACCCCTGTGTCCCCCTCCGATTTTCATGAAACTTGGCAGGTGTATAGAGGGGCCCAAAGCAAGAAATACGTGTTTTTTTTGTTTCGGCTAAAAAACTGTTTTAGGGGGCAAAACCCGCCTCAAATGTCACGATGAGGACAAATTGACGTGAGGATCATCTGACCCCTGTGTCCCCTTCCGATTCTCATGAAATTTGATAGGTGTATAGAGAGGCCGTATGCCCCTTGTTTCTTCCTATGCCATATTTACGTGGTTTCGGGGTCAGATCCCCACTTCAATTTCTCCTCATCTTGACATTTGAGGGGGGGGGGGATGAAAACACATAAATGTGAGACATTCCATTCCAGGATGAAACCTTTAACACATATAACAAGATAGAAATGTTATACAAAAATTATACAATTGTTCTACAGTTACAGTTCTACAAATTAAAATAAAAAATTTCTGGATCTGGATTTCGGATCCGCTAGGATCCGGATCTGGCCATCCCTACTATACACCTGCCACGTTTCATGGAAATCGGAGGGGAACACAGGGGTCAGATCCCCACTTCAATTTGTCCTCATATTGACATTTGAGTGGGTTTCGCCCTGTAAAACAGTTTTTTAGCTGAAACAAAAAAAAACACGCATTTCTTCCTTTGGACCCCACTATACACCTGCCAAGTTTCATGGAAATCGGAGGGGGACACATAAGTCAAATGCCCACTTAAATTTGTCCTCATATTGACATTTGAGGGGGAGGGTTGCCCCCTAAAACAGTTTTTAGCCGAAACAAAAAAAAACACGCATTTCTTCATTTGGGCCCGTTTATACACACACCTGCCAAGTATCATGGAAATCGGAGTGGGACACAGGGGTCAGATCCTCACTTCAATTTGTCCTCATCTTGACATTTGAGTGGGTTTTGCCCCCTAAAACCGTTTTTTAGGTGAAACATAAAAACACGTATTTCTTCCATTGAACCCCACTATACACCTGCCAAGTTTTATGGAAATCGGAGGGACACAGGGGTCAGATCCTTACTTCAATTTGTCCTCATCTTGACATTTGAGGGGGTTTTGCCCCCTAAAACAGTTTTTTAGCTGAAACAAAAAAACACGTATTTCTTCATTTGGGCCCGTTTATGCACACACCTGCCAAGTATCATGGAAATCGGAGGGGGACACAGGGGTCAGATCCTCACTTCAAATTGTCCTCATCTTGACATTTGAGGGGGTCTTGCCCCCTAAAACTGATTTTTAGCTGAAACAAAAAAACACGTATTTCTTCATTTGGGCCCGTTTATGCACACACCTGCCAAGTATCATGGAAATCGGAGGGGGACACAGGGGTCAGATCCTCACTTCAATTTGTCCTCATCTTGACATTTGAGGGGGTTTTGCCCCCTAAAACTGATTTTTAGCTGAAACAAAAAAACACGTATTTCTTCCATTGGGCCCCACTATACACCTGCCAAGTATCATGGAAATCGGAGGGGGACACAGGGGTCAGATCCTCACTTCAATTTGTCTTCATCTTGACATTTGAGGGGGTTTTGCCCCCTAAAACTGTTTTTTAGCTGAAACAAAAAAACACGTAATTCTTCCTTTGGGCACCACCATACTGCCAAGTTTCATGGAAATCGGAGGGGGACACTTAGATAATCTCCCTTGTTAGTCTTACACTTTGTAATTATTTAACACTGCATATATTGTAATGTTTTATTTTAATTTGTAGAACTGTAACTGTAGAACAATTGTATAATTTTTGTATAACATTTCTATCTTGTTATATGTGTTAAAGGTTTCATCCTGGAATGGAATGTCTCACAGTTATGTGTGTTTTCATTTCCAATACATTCGAATGAATACATATTCGTTTCAATGGCATTTACAAAATCACCTCTGACATGTGTGCACGAGTGTGTTAGCCGATGCGTAGCAAAGTATTGTAGGAACAACACTTGAAAAAAATTCTTGTAGAACTAACGAAAAATTTATTTGTAATCGAAGATCATAATACCCTTTAAGGTGTGGTAATATTATAATGGGATTGAGATACGAAACTCTCGGATCCGTATCCGGATTTTCGAATCCGGATCTAGATCCGAATCTTTCGGACCCGGATCCGGATCCAAAATTTTCGGATCCGGAACTCTCGGATCCGGATCCAGATCAGAAACTTTCGGATCCGGATCCAGATCCGAAACTTTCAGACCCGGATCCGGAACTCTCGGATCCGGATCCAGATCCGGAACTTTCGGATCCGGATCCAGATCCGAAACTTTCAGACCCGGATCCGGAACCCTTGGATCCGGATCGAGATCCGGAACTTTAGGATCCGGATCCAGATCCGAAACTTTCGGATCCGGATCCGTTTGGCCATCCCTACTGTACAGTCGGTAGGTTGTGACCCAACAACGTCGGACAACCTAGAATTGCTCGTGACTATACGAATGAAGGAGTTCCCAGTAAAGAGTAAAGCTCTTTGGAGGGGATGGGGTAATTAGATATTTTAGAACAAGAACGTAAACGGATTATCTATTTGAGTACTGCTATTGTAAAGAGCATCTCACAGCACGAGATATGCAGCATAAGTGAAAGTACAATGGAAAAAGAAGGAACACATTTTCATACGATAACCTTTTAGGTTGTGTGTCGACATACAAGTTTTCAATAACCAGCTGCCTGTGCTTTAAAACGAATCAGAAAGCGTCTGGGACGCTTACGCAGTGGCAATGCTCTTATTTTACGATAACACGTATCAGTTTATAAAAAGAGAAGAAAAGGGAGGACCATCAACACATGGAACCTCTAGCTTTTTTGGCGGGAAGACTTGCTTCTTCTCTCCGGATCGCCTGGACGGGGTCCAGAACAGCGTCACATGACGGTCACTTAAGATAATGCGCTTTAATCAGTCGCGCACGAAGATATATTGATGTGGAAGACACCGTAAACACTTCCCTTCCGGTTACAACCATCCCTCGGCGCATGTTGTTCGTTGTCCCTGCAGACATGACCACCGAACACTTCCCGTTCGTTTGGGCATGGAGAGAACGCATTAAAAGTAACACATGAGAGTTTTATAGCTTGAAGATTGCTTCAGTTGGTTACCTAACAGTTCCATTGCTCGCCCTTAATATTTACATCCTTGGTTTGTGGTTGTTGATAAACTGGATCAGTTAAGAGTCATATTCTCTTCATGAAACATATCAGGTTCATGTGAGAATTGTGTAGCCAACGAAAAGGGGAATGTCAGACTTGATTCTAGTAAAGAGCAAAGTTGCACAAGATAAGATACTATTGTTACGTTAGGTTAGGTATCGAGAACTACGAATCGCATTACAACAAGAGGGACAGAAGGAAATATTTTTTTATTATTATCTTTGTTTTCTGCCATGTTTTTAATTTTTTTGTTTTACGTAAACTTTATGCACAGAAAAGCTAATCGGGACTGGGCCTATAGTTTAAAGTGGGATCCGAACCACTATGTGTGCTTCCACCCGGTATCCAACTCGGGGTCCCTTGATTGCAAGGCGATGATGTTACCACTGCGTCATCGGGGAGGCTCTTTCACTTTTGGCTAATCGCGACGATGAGGATGAGTGACGATATGATGAAATTGATGAAGGGCCAGTCACAATGAACACATTTGAATCGAACCCGGGGCCTCCGACGTCGAGGTTCGTTGTGCTAACCGCTTCGCCATGGAGGTTGACAGAAGAAAAGAGAGAATGACAAGAAAAATCGAAAGAAATAAGGAAATTTGGGAGAAAAACGGATTATAAGTAAGAATATCATTTTATCACTCCCTTCAGTCAGAGAATTTTCAAAAGTGTCTGCGCCTTTAACCGTTGTTAAAGGCAAAGCTTACAAATGATCATAAGGGGAGGAAGGGGGATTTTACTCCAGTTTTATGGATAATTCGACTAGAATCAAAGTACACAGGTAAAACTCGGATAAAACTTCTTTATTCTTGAAAAGATTTGAAACTGTCAACAGTACCTTCTCTGCTTATCCTAACAGAGGGACAGGGAAACATGGCTTGGAGTTACAGTGCGAGAATGAATTTTCCACCCACCACCTCTGTCCTCTCCACGTGGGTGTCCTTACAACAATTGGCAACATCGAAAGGACAGGTCTGTTTAAGTCTTGTCAAGATTGTGAGGAAGATGAGTCCGAGTTTCTTTAAGTTTGTCCGGAACTGTATGTATGTATTGACTATTGGATACTGCTATACCGAAATAACAATAATAAATAAATAATAGGTTCTCAGCACGCACAGGTAAAACACATTCAAAGCCTCGCCAATATAATAAAACCATGACTTGAAATAATTCTCAATTTCACAAAAAACTGCACCAAAGCACTTGCATATCAATTGCACACGTTTTCTACTAACCGTTGGCTTTCTTGATTCTCAATTGTCCTTATTCGAATGTGTTCATAAAGTCACATATACATTTTCAATGAGCGTACAACAACAACGTAAGACAACTTTCCAACATCGCTGCTCATCACAGACTGCATAGTACGTACATATAAAAATATGGAAATATAATTGATGTCATTGGCGTACGCAGAGGGGGGCTGATGGGGCTACAGCCCCCTTCGAAATCTTGATAAAAATAAAACCGCTAAAGAACTCGAAAAAACCAAAGTGGTAAATGCAAACTCTTCTTAAAATGACTCGAAATTGTCATATTTGAGAGTGGAAAGTTCCAAATATACGAAATACCTTGTTTTCTGACCTCTACAAAGCAGCCAGGGATGCTTTGAAAAACAATGGGTTAATATACCGTAGATAAGTTTAAAAAATCTCATAAATCCTTCCATGTATCATGATATTAATGCTCACCAACAATGCATCCTTACTAATTTAAATCTCTTATTTACTGATTTCAATAATCAAATATATAACAATAACAAATAATAATAACAAAATAATAATGATAACACGACAAATTATTGAGTTGGCTCGGGCCCATATAAGTTGGTGTCCCTGAAAGCAGCTATATACTATCCACCTATATAATTCCAACCCATCCCGAAAGAAAATTCCTGCGTACGCCAGTGGTTGATGTATAGTTTATTTTACGTCGCTTTTCCGCAACTGTTGTCTAATCGAGACGATGGAGATGAATGGTGATAAGATTAAATGTATGGAGGGGGATAATTAGAAACATACTACAAGTATATGGACGATACAAAACAAACCTCTCAGTCATGTAGCCAGGGGTGTACTACAAGGAAGAAAGGTGCCTTTGAAGAAAGTCACCCCCTAAAACCCTAATATCGAAGTGTAAAGTATCCAAATATTAATATACCAAAACACACGAATGCACGACAGTTTTTTATCCGGAATTTTTCTAAACTGAGGGGAAGTTGTAAGTTTTTGATAGACGAACCAATGATAATTGACGTTGATTAGCCTCACTGTGCATAAAGTGGACTCATAACACCAACTCAATCAGTCAGTAATTGACGTTGTGTATTCAAGCTATTAACCGTCTGGATTTCTTCCAAAACACAGTGAAACAATTTATATTTTTAGTTTATCTAAAGTCTACTATATGCACAAATATTGGATTTGCGGATTATATCAAGCTTCAAATGAATGCATTTTGTATCTTGTTCGATAGTGGTATAGGGTGTGGGTCTACAGTCGCTTCAAGCGAGATCTTAACCACTTGAAATGCACCCTCACTAGGAATCGACACCGGAGCTCTTCATTATAAACGACGACGTTATCCATTTCGTCATCAGAAATATCCTCGGTATTTTCAACACCCATTATTGGATAGCCTATTTCATAACATCAATATACTTGCCCTTGGATAAATCCATAGAGATTCTAACCAATAGTCAAATGGAAAGAACTCAAATTTCACTAATATTTATTGATTGTTGTTATTAATATCATGAAACAGCTTGCACTTAAACAACAAAATATTTTGTATGCAATATTTTACAAATGGTACTTTCACTTACTGTCCCCAATCCTACTATATATTAAGGTTCAGCGCCATGATAATGGTTAGGATTTAATTTTTAAATATTCCCATTGTCTAATGTCAATATAGGCTATGTAATAATTTCCAAAAAAAAAAAAAACATGGGTTGATTATTGCAGGGCATTTGTGCATGCATCTCTGTAGTTTCACAATTTATCTCCTTTATTATAATGTATTTTTAAAATATTTTATAGGCCTATAAGATAATAAATGTTTGCACACATAGCATAATGTAGTAATGAAATAAATATGATAAAGTAGTGGAATTGAAGCAAGTAAGTCACCTCCTAATTCATAGATTAAATTTTCTAAACCTTTTCAAACAATGCCTCAGTTATCATATATCGTTTATTTATTACTTACAATATGTAGAGCACATATTGATGGATAATAATATATCAAGATTTCGTTACAAAAACTGGGCACATTTCGGAATTAAATGCGATATATAAAATGATACTTGGATGTTAGAATTGTGCATAAAATTCCAAAATTAATTTGTAAACTATTTTAAATTTTACGTGTAGAATTTTTAAAAAAAATCATCCTAATAGCACATTTACGTAGTTGGACTATTATTAAGTTTAATCCTGTGTACAGGAGACATTTTTTCCATCCCAAAATTTGAAGCAGAATTAATCGAAGTCCCAGGATTTTTCATAGCTCACATGATAATTCAGATTTGGAACTCTCAATTTCGTTGTTGAAGTTTGCTTTTAAGTCAGCTCTATGCACAAATAGGCTAATTGGGAATGGACCTACAGTTTCAAGTGGATTCCGAACCACTATGTGCCTCCATTGGGTATCGAACCTGGGACCCCTTGATTACAATGTGACGACATTACCACTACGCCATAGGAGCGACCTCTCTGAATTTCGTGTTTAAAAGTTCATTTTACATTTTGCACTTAATTGCGCAATAATTTAGAGGTAGAATATCTACCTCGAACCTTTAAAAAATATAAAAAAATGATTGATTGATTTGCTTTATTTTACTTCGCCTTTTGAGCCACTTTTGGCTAATTTGCGAAGATGGGGATGAGTGATGATATGATGAAATTGATGAATGGGCACTCACAAACATCCATGCCCAGGCCGGGATTCGAATCCGGGACATCAAAAAATGTAAAATGAAAAAAGTGTAATCTCACATTTCGTGTTTGTCAAAAACGGAAATTTTGCTCAGTCATGCGCGATGTCAACAACAGAAAATCAACGGGGGAAACTTATAAAAAGGTGCTTGTCACATGGCTCACGTGCCTGTGGAATTTCGTAAGGTATTGGTTGTGGCCATGGACTTACGGAATGAAGAACAAGGAGATCCACGTCTATACCCTGTCCCCAGAAAGTGAATATTTAACTCATTTCATCCCATTTCAATCGCAGTATTTCATTAATGAGCTGATTATTACAAGTTACAAGTAAGACTGGTTCGTCGCAAGGCTGGCTCGGAGACGAGCAGTCGATCTCCCCCCCCCAACACCCCCCTTAACACCTTCGTAATATAGTTTTTATAACCCAATTTATTGTCGTTTTGGTTCTAAATTTATCCTTGCGACCCCCTAAACACAAACTTACCCCCCCCCCTCCCCCACACAAGATGAAGAATTCTGGATAAACACCTGTTTGCCACCGAGGTTCCCGGCCTGGGAATGGTAAGTCTTTCTTCATAAATTTCATCAAAACAACACTAAAGTCCAAAGTGACAGAAAACTGCAGTGTTGCGGGGGGGGGGGTGTTACTATTTTGGGGAAAGGGGGAATGTCGTGCTTGGATACGGTGACTAGAAGGTTTATGCCTTTTCTAACTGTCAGTCCTATATTTTGGTCATGCTCTCCATGGGGGGATTGTGCCCCCCTCCTACTTCCCTGCATCGTGCATGACAATGCTTGTATACATAAACAGTTCCGCTTTGAAACACACGCTGTTGCGATACATTAAAAGTGAAGTAAACACACTGTACATACCTGAAAGGGACACTGCAGCCTGCACAGGTCTTCAATGGTTTGAGCGCCAAGAGGAGATATCACCAGCGCCCAGGCAACGATTGTCACTAGACACACTTGAAGGACCGAGTTCATGTCTCGTGTGAGGGACCTTCGCAGCAGGAGGGGACTACGCGCGCTTTCCGACCCGCATCTCTCAGACCGCGGCACTCGACTGATGCCAGCCACCGCCTGTCACACTCCTAGCCTGTTAGCTGAAGGGGCGGGCGATTGGCCTGGCTGCCTCTCGCACCAACGGTCATCAGGGCCCACATGAGCTGGAGAAGGGGCGAGCATGTTTGTTGGGAAAGAGGGTAGGTTGGCTCTGGGTATTTGCTATGCTAGTTAGTTTTCTCTCGCCCGTGTAACGTCTGCGTATTGACAATACCCTCTCTGTTAGTGTTCCGTCGCGTTGTGTGGCCTGTGTTCCTAATCCAGTGCAATTGTTGTTATTGTTATGAATATTTTGATAAGACATTGTAATCAAATTCCATATTAATCAGAGTCAAGGGCAAGTATTGATTGATTTGGTTTATTTTACTCCGCTTTTCTGCCACATTTGGCTAATCGCGAGGACGAAGATGAGTGATGAAATTGATGGAGAGACAGAAATAACACCCATGCCCAAGTCGGGATTCGAACCCATGACGCCTGGTGTCGTAGCGCGCTATGATAACCACTACGCCATGTAGGACACGTATGTACAGCCAAAGATAATACTTATTTGATTTTTGAGTCTTCAAGTCCACTTCATGCACAGAAAGGCTGATGGGGACTGGACCTACAGTTTAAAGCAGGATTGTTAAGGTCCAGAAACCCATAAATTGTAATGGGTTCTATTGGGTTCAGCTGCAGGACCGGATTCGGTCCAAGTTGCGTATTGTTTCATTGGAAAAAAGTTTCTGGACCGTATTTAAATCCAGCCGGAAAAAAGGTTCCTGGACCGAATTGAAATACTTTACAGATAAAAACCATTTAGGCTTGCTGTTTTCCTCTCCTAGACCAGAATTGAATTTATTTAAAATTTCTGGACCTTTAACAACCCTGGTTTAAAGACGTTTCCAAACCACTATGTGTCTCCACCGGGTATGGAACTCGGGGCCCCTTGATTACAATACGACGACGTTACCAGTGTGCCATCAAGGAGGTCCTTGATAATACAGAGCATTCCCTGACGTTCGCTACAAGACTCGGCGGCAAGCGGCCCGGCATCAGCGCTTGTCTTTCCCGGTGAACAGGTCCTCGACAGTCGCTCGCTTGTCTGTTTTTTTCGCTCTTCCTGCCTTCGCTCTCTTTCCCCTTCTGTTGACGTTGAAGACTGACGCCAGTATAATCCTCCCTCGGAAGTTGTGTCGTGTCGTGTCCATGTGTTGAAGATTGTGGCTTAATATGGCACCACAAAAGTTTACATTACAACAAAGGATTTATCTTGTCGAGTGTTACTTCGGAAAGAGGAATTGTGGAGAAGTGCGACGACGTTTGGCAACGAAATTTCCTGGTGTTCCCGTTCCACATAGGACCAGTATATCAAACCTCGTAAAAAAGTTTAGAGTAACAGGGTCAGTTCTGAATAAAAGTGGGGAAAGAAAAATGGGGAAATAAAGTATACAAAGACAATCCGCACACCATCCGTGAGTTAAAAGAGAGTATTGTACGAGAAATCGGGAGAATTACAGTAGACGAACTTGCACGTGTAAATGGCAATTTCCTTCGGAGATGCCAGGAATGTGTTGCAGCAGAGGGACATCATTTTCAAAACCTTCTGTAGTCAAGGTTAGTACAAAATATGAAAACTGTAATTTCAATAGCCGATTCTAGCGACTGTCGCTGACCCGTTCACCGGGAAAGACAAGCGCTGATGCCGGGCAGCTTGCCGCCGAGTCTCGTAGCGAATGTCAGGGAATGCTCTGTACCTTTCTCTTCCTCTCTTATTATTCTCCCTAAATATCCCTCTTCCAGTCCATTGATTTTCTTCACTCCTCACAGTCGTTCTCTTCCATTGTAGCCGCCCCCGAGGCGGAGTAGTTAGCACATCGCGCTACGACGCCAGGGGCTCCGGGTTCGAATCTCGGCCTGGGCATGTATGTTTGTGAGCGTACATTCATCAATTTCATCATATCATCACTCCTCCCTACCTTCGCAAATTAACCAAAAGTGACACAAAAACAAAGTAAAATAAAGCAAAACAATCAATCCATCTTCCATTTTACTCTCACAAGAGAGATTCGTGAAGATTCATCACTGTTAGCATTGAGTTAATTTAAAAATCAGAAGCATTAGTTATTTCGCGATTAAGATTGTACATTTGTATACGTTTAATAAATCTTGCGATACAGATTTGAATAGTACAGTTCACTGTTAACTTGTGCTGCTGAAATTATTGCACACTTTCGACTTTTTCGAAAATGGTTTTATGAAACGGAAAACATGTTTTGAAAATCGTATTATTGTTATTTTATAGTACGTCGCCTTTCTTCAACTTTTGATTAATTGCAACGATGAGAAGGCGTGGCAATGAAACTGATGAAGGAACATTCACAAAAAACTCCCATGCCTAAGTCGGGACTCGAACCTTGGAACTTCTTTTTGAAGTTTTGAAAATCGAAAATAATTTTGACAGCTCTAATTTTAACCCTCTCACGCTCCCCACCTGGAGATCCAATCCAGGGGTCCAATTCCTTGTGAAGCATTTGTCCCGAATTTCGACCTCTTCAATCGCGCAATCTATACTAGCGTTAACTTTCAGTACCTGAAAAAATAGCATTTGACTTCATACCCAACGTTCTTCGCAAACACCTGTCTCTCCTCCACCCTCACCCACACAGATTACCCCTAACGTATTTCAACTCGGAAGACCGTAGCCCGGAAATCGTCATCACCCTGCCCAGCGAAGCACAGCAGTCTTGGAAGATGAGACAAGCTTGCATTGTTTCCCTCCCAACCGGCGTTCCTGTCAAGAACTCTTATATCGGCTTCCCCATTTGGCGCCTTCCTGCCAGAACGCTCAGGCAGCTACAAGAATGCTTGCTTCCTTATCTGCTTCTTTTGAGCCGCGGGAAAAGATTCTTGTAACGCTTCCTCTTTAATGGGGCATGCTACACCTTCCGTGACGTAACTGCATGCAAGACTTTTCCATTCAAACTGAAACCGCAAGGTCACGGTGTATCTCCCATTCATAAGCTTTACTGTGGCTGAATGAGTTGTTTTTTTTAAGTACACTTATGCACAGTTAGACTAATTGGGACTGAACCTACAGTTTAAATATGATCCGAAACACATGTCCCTTCAACGGGTATGATTCTTGTACTTGGCGTGAGTAGAGCCTTTTCGGTGGCGCAGTGGTAGCGTCGTCGCCTTGTAATCAAAGAGTCCCGGATTCGGGTTCGATAGCCGGTGGAGGCACAAGTTATTTGGATTCCACTTTAAACTGTAGGGCTGGTCCCGATTATCCTTCCCGTGCATAAAGTGAACTTAAAACCAAAACTCAAACTCAATGAATAAACTTTACTCCTAATTTTAAATACTTTTCTTGAACATGATGTATAAAGGACAATAACCAAATAATGTAATTATGCCTTTCAATATGTTTACGGTATGAAATTTAAAACAAATTAAGAAAAACAGTTGTGCCGGATGTCTACTCATCTGGTGTATCGAGTAGAAGCGTTTTTCCAGACGCTTCTATATTGTAATAAAATAATAAAGGTATACCAATTTGAAAGTCAGAACTTTAAAATTAGATAGAATGAAAACCACAAGTGATAATCACATATATATATTTTTTTAATTTTGAAGAGCAAACAATGGCATTAACAATATATTGTTCAAATGTCCTCCTCTGTTTCGGTGGGTCGAATGGATTCTGAATGTCCAATTTTCCAGCACGTCTGTACACATATTGAGCGGTATAGCCTCAATGGTTCGTTCGATGTTCCGTTTCAGGTCACGAACTGTGCGTGGCTTAGTCTCATAGCCCATAGATTTGACATAACCCCATAGAAAATAATCCAGGGGGATTAGATCACATGGTCTTGGTGGCCAGCTCACATCACCCTTTCTGGACAGTTCTCGTCCGGGGAACTTTTCCTGCAATAATTCCATTGTTTGGCGAGCTTTTTGAAAAACGCATTGTTGATGTCAAGATTTGCCAGTTTAGGTCACAAAAATGGCACCACCATATTCCTGTATCACTCCCTATTGACAGTCACGTGATTTCCATGTTGGTCCTCAAAACAATAAGGCCCGATCACGCCATTGGTCCAAAAACCACACCACACAGTCACTTTCTCAGGATGAAGGGGTACGTCCAGAATCACTTGCAGATTTTCATCTGCCCAAATCCTACAGTAAATATAGCCTTCTGTCGGTCAATTATTGACCATAAATTCCTCTCAACGCATGAAATGTCTGTCGAACTGAACACGAATTTTGATAATAGATTCGAATAATTTCTATGCGTTGTTGCATTGTGTATCTCTCCATGATAACTTGCCACAGACTACTGCACACATATGTCACAGTCCAATCTCATCATTCTAGTCAGTGTTGCCACAACACTCTTTCAAAGTTCTGTCGTTCAAATTGGTAGACCCTGTACCTACATTATTAATAATGTACAACAATAATGTTACTTTATCATTTTACTTTATCAATCTTGATGCATCAAGGGTTCGTGGTCTGTTTGCATATACTATAGATTTTAAATAACCAAACAAAAAGCAATCTAAGGGAATTAAATCACAACTTCTTGGATGCCAATTAACAGTTGCATTTCTTGAAATTATCCTTTCACCAAACTGTTCTTGCAATACGTCCATAGTGGCATTAGGGGTGTGATATGTGGCACCGTCTTGTTAGAACGTCCTCCAAATCAATTTCATCTAAATTTGACCACAAAAAATCTGTTAACATCAATCGGTACCGCTCACCAGTCACTATAACTGCATCTCCTACCTCGTTTTGGAAGAAAAAAAATGATCCGATGATGCAACCATGCCATAAACCACACCATACAGTGACCTCTTGCGGATGCAAGGTCTTCTCGTGAATCTCTTGTGGATTGTTTTCACACCAAAAACGACAATTTGTTTGTTAACATATCCACTTAACCAGAAATGAGCTTCATCTGAGAAGATAATTTTTTGCCCAAAATTATGATCGATTTCAAGTTCAGTAGAAAGTCTACTTTCATAAAAAATTTGGATAATAACCAAACGTTCTTGAAGCGTGTATTTAGCCATGATGAATTGTCACAGTATACTAAACACAAATGACAAATAGTGACAGTTATAACATTTGAAGCATAGTTGCCAGTTCATTTCAAAATATCATTCTTCTTCGAAAACCCTTTATATTTCAATGATTCGATTCTACATCAACGGTCTGACCTTCCCCACAATTTTTTTCGTCGACACTCGTGTATATCGATTCTTCATTTTTACAAATACAATAACAGGCTTGTCTGCTAACAAGGAATATATATAGTGTTTCATTGTTTCCATAAGATGCAATTCTTGATTAATTGATTTGGTTTACTTTACTTTGCATTTCTGCGAATTTTGACTAACAGGAAAGATAAGGATTTCTCATGATATGATGATATTGATGAAGGGACACTCACAAAGAACATCCATGCCCAGGTCGGGATTCGAACCCGGGACCCCTGGCGTCATAGCACAAGAGGCAATTGAGTAAACGCCATTGATTGATTGATTGATTTGGTGTTTTAAGTCCACTTTAAGTACGTACAGTAAGGCATCGAGTATCGAACCCGGGACCCCTTGATTACAAGGTGACGACGCTACTGCGCCATCGGGAAGACTCTACTCACGCCATGTACAGTCAGCTCAGAAAGAACTCTTGCATCTAATCTGATAATGCCGTGCTAAGCAAGGCACTCCTGGCTAGTAATAAAACATGTCCGAGGCCTCATTTCCATCCACACTGCCCACCTGCTTATCGCTTGAACACGATTCAAACAAGACCTTGCATGAACTCGATCGACACAACCTACAGGAGGAAGGGGTGTTTACATTTGCTGATATTCACTGAGAAGCGTGCATTTCCCTTCGACAGCCGAAGGCATTACGTAGTCGATTTTCAATCTTGCCACCGAAGTTCCCGGGTTCGATTCACGGCCTTCGCATAGATGTTTTTTGTGAAGTTCCCTTCGTCAATTTCATTGAATTATTATCCATCCTGATCGTCGCGTTAGCCAGAAGTGGTAGAAAAATGACTCTATATAACCAAAAGTAGTGCAGGTTGGGGAGTTCAACGCCATCAAGTGGTGAGCTGAAGTGGTGAGCAGTGTTGCCAACTCCTCACTTGAAAAAATCACCAAGGTTTTTGGGGTAACCTAACCTAAAACAAGGAGCTGGCAACCTTTTTCTCGCAGTGTTACCAACTTCTCACTCGAAAAAATCACCAAGGTTTTTGTCTTGGCCTAACGTAACCTAAAGCAAGGAGCTGGCAACCTTGCTTGAGGCTTGCCTTACAGTGCATAAAGCAAGGTTGCCAACCCACTGGTACTTTTTCCCATAGCCTTTTACAAGAAAAAAAAGAGAGAGGGAAAAGTTAAACAACCGACAACTTACTAACAGCCTTTTTTACTCTAACCTAACCTAAAGCAAGGAGCTGGCAACTTTGCTTGTGCAATCAACCCGGTTGACCGCCCTCAAGTGGAGATCAGCGTTGCCAACTCCTCACTCGAAAAAAAAATCACCAAGGTTTTTTTTGGTCTAACCTAGCCTAAAGCAAGGAGCTGACAACTTTGCTTGTGCAATCAACCCGGTTGACCCCCCTCAAGTAAAAATCAGCGTTGCCAACTCCTCACTCGAAAAAAAAATCACCAAGGTTTTTTTGGTCTAACCTAGCCTAAAGCAAGGAGCTGACAACTTTGCTTGAGGCTTGCCTTACAGCGCATAAAGCAATTTTTGCCAACCTACACACACTAAACAAGGAGAGCCGACAACAAATATGTACTGCCGTAAAAGAGAGAGAGATGGGTGGATGGTAATATAGTATGTGCGTGCGTGTGCGCGTATAATATGTAGCATTATTAACTAGAGTGTGTTGGCAATTTACTTACAACTAAAAAAAAAAAAATAGAGATGCCAACGTTGGTGTAAGATGAAGAGAGAGAGAGAGAGAGAGAGAGATTTATGGCTGGCAAGAGTAATGAGCGAATGCGCCATATCGTAATTTTCCAACTCCGTATATCGTGACCTTTGTAAACCTCTCTCGGGGGAACATTGTAACACAAACAAACAAACAAACAAATAATAATTGTTGTTTTTTAGAATGCCTGGCCCCTATAACCTCGCCAGGGTGCGTGGTGCCCAACCAAAAATGTAAAAGTTTTCTAATGGCTGCGGTTATAGATTACCGCACCTCTGTAGAGTTTCACGTGTTTTTTTTTCCCCCAAACTTCCATGAAACCCTACAGAGGACCTCCGTAATGCATGCAACGTGTACTAACGACTCTAGTGTTATTTGATGTTGTGATATTTTTGGATATAGAGTTTTATTGTGAGATATAGATAAAAATAATTATGTTTATTATAATATTTTCTTGATGAAGATGGAGAATATGTGTGTGTTACAAATAAAGTTGCATGCTTTTTTCTAGTGTGTGTGTATGTGTTTTTGATGTTTCGACAGCATCTGAAACGATAAAAAAAAATTTATTGTTAATTTTTACGTGTAAAAAAAACAACAACAAATTTTTTTGTGCAAATTTTCTGATTGTCTCGTGCTATAGTGCAAAAAAGATATTGTAGCTGATAGCTAATGAAATTGACATTTGTAACTGATCTGAACTAGTGAAATTCGTATTGTGCTATTGTAACTGATTGTGCTAGTGCAGAAAATTTCTTATTGTGCAAGAAAAGATGTTAAAAAACTTGTTAAAACTGCTCTGTGACCCTCTCGTTCTTCACGTCGTAGGCAAAGGACTTCTCTGCAATCAGGATGACACTGCATAGGGTATCCTCGGGCAAGGCATCGTGGAACTCGCAGACGACCTTGATGTTGGTTCGATCGTTGACCACAACCTTCTTCCTCTTAGATGTGTTGATGACGGTCATGGGTCTCCGTGCTTTGAACTCGCTGGGCGTGTAGTACATGTCCACGCTTCCCTCGGTCACGCGTTTGTAAGCCGAGAACGCTTCGTAAAGTTTGAGGTAATCGTTTTTGGTCACGTCGAGGTTGTAATTCTCGCGCGGGAACACTTCGTTGCGACCGTTCTTCAGATAAACGTTCTTGATCTTGCAGTCGTCGAACTTGCTGGAATCTTTTTCCTGATTCTTGTCCCTCCCGGTCTGAAAGAGCACTACGACAAAATCTGGCATGTCGAACTGTATGTTGTTGAACTGCGTCGTCACGTCGAATTCCATGTGACTTCCCGACGCCATCTTCTGCACGCACTGGTAACCGTGAAAGTGAATGAACACCTGCGGACTTTTCAAGATCTCCGCTTTGTACTTGAGGGCGTAGTTCGTTTCGTATTCCACCACCGGCATTCTCAATTCCATGCTCCGGATGACGCATTTCGCTGCTTCGGGTAAAGTGTTGGGCAGCGACGTGGTGCCGTCCGGACCTAAAGTAGCGTATCGCATCAGTGCGTCGTTGTCGTTGGCCGCTCTTCGAAACGTAACGCGCAGTCCTCCCTTCCACATGATCTCCTTGTAGTCCGAGAAGAAACCCGGCAGCAGACGCATGGGAAAGAGCACCGTGTGACTTTTCGTCGATATTTTGGTTCCTGCTTCGAATCCTCCCGCCTGGTAGTACGCTGCGTCCGTTTTGGATAATTTCAACGTTCCCACCGCCGTCGACGTGATGCCTGGATAGTCTATTCTGTCTATGACGGTGTTGTGTTTCCTCACCTCCACCTGCGAGAACAGGTGAGGCACGAAGTTGTCCACGAGTATCAAGTTTGCTGCTGCGGGAAACGCGTCTCCGCTTTCCTTCTTCACCACGTCGAATTGAAGGTAGAGGTCCGCTCTGTGAGGATGAACGAATCCGTCGCCTACGTCCACGTCGTATTCGATCTCTCTGTTCGCTTCGTTCAGATTGGCGAACGTGCGACGGTTGGGAGGGAAAGATTGCAATTCGTAACTTTCGATTTGCTCCATTTTACATGTATGGTTATTTATTATATGTTGATCTCCACGATGGCAGTGGTCGTTGCACCTGCGAAATCCACCACGTCTCCTTTCTCGTTCGTCACCACCAACTCTATGTCGTCTATGCGGTTGCGACATACTGGAAAATAGATCGGCGAAGAGGGCGTGTAGATGATCGGTTCCATGAACTCGGAACTTGGTTTGAAAGTGGCTATGATTCCCGTCTGCTTGTGACTTCCTAATAATCCGTCCGAAGATTTCGTGATCATGCCTTCCGCCACGTTGCAGTGTACGTTCAGAGTCTCTATGGCCAAGAATTTAGGAATGTTGGTTGCCACGTGCTTGATGCCAGCTTCGAGTTTGGTGTCGTTCTCGAAACCTAAAAGTTCTCCCATGGTGCCCAGGTCCACGGTCTCCGTCGCGGATAGGATTTCCACTCTGTGCGTGACGGAATTTTGAGAAAGGTATGTGCCTTTGGGTAACTGAGCTTGCAAAGTGGAAAGATTGTATTGTCCTGGCGTGACGACGATGTGTTCGCTTCCGACGCTAATTTTGTTGTGCTGCGTAACATTGGGTATGAGGTACATGCTGTAGAATGCACGCAGAGCCACAGATTTAGGATAGACGATGTCGTCGTGCAGCGTGAGTTTCAAGATCGAAGATTCGCTCGTGAGATGGAACACGCCCATCGTGTTTTAGATTCCACAATGCTTTCTGAAAATGTTGCACTGAGGGGTTATTTATTTTAGACATGTATGCGAGAACGGAAAGGCATAGGTGGCCGCAGTTAACATCGGTGAAACCCTGGATGCGTTTGTCATTGTAGTAGAGGTTGGCAACACTGAGATACTTCACCAACCTGGCAGGTGGTGTGCCACCGAACGAATCGAAAACAAATGCATTGTTATCGTCAATTTTGAGGTAGCATATCCAATGTGTACCAGGATTTTTGTAACTGTCCAGGTTGACCACGCCATACTCCTTTTTCTTCACAGCAGAGGGTAGAGAATCGGACATGAAAACACCCCTGAAGTGTTTGATTTGTAACGGTCCGATCAGAGATTCAATATCGAAGTTGGACAGGGCTTCTTCTTTTTTTATATTTCTTCAAAGCATCGAGGTTGCTTTTTTGTTTTTTGGTTATACCTTTCCCCTTCTTCTCCATAGCCAGGTTGTGACGTTTCTGTTCTTCCAACTCGGCCTTGTTCTTCTTCGAGTCGATGACGGTTTTCGCGATGGCGGCACTTCCGCCGGCCAAACTTCCAACGGCCCCCAATGCTGCCAGGATGGCCGGGATGCTGAATATGAAACCTCCGATCTTTTGCTGTTTCCGCGAACGCTGCAATCTTTTCAATTGAGGTGTGCTGAGCAGCAATTTCATTCCGTGTCCTTTCGACAAGCAAGAACGTTTCTTCTCGCGTTGTTTCTTGGTGAGTAACCCATCGAGGGCACCTAGATTTTTTAGATTGGAGTATGGTATCTGGTACACGATACCCTTGGGCTTCATGTTGATGCTCTATGTGTTATTTTCACGGTATGTTATTTATATATATATTCTGAGATTTTTTCTTGTGTAGTTTTTTTACGGTATGTTATTTATATATTTTCAAGGCCTCGCAGTCGTTACACAAATTCTATTACGTGCTTCGTTTTCTTGCCAAGAAGTTCCTTTGTCCCCTTGTACACGATTCGAGTTTTGTTCTCGATTAAAATAGATAGCTTCTCGTCGGATAACATGCTAGCGTATCGATCGGGTAAAAATAGACTGTATTGTGCGTTGAGCAACAGGCGTACCTTGGGACCATACTGGGTAGAAACGATTGAACCGGAAGTTATCGTGTAAGGTTTGTCGACTTCCAATTCCTGAATTTTTACATACTCGACTGACAAATTTAGCATTTGTTTTAATGCTTGGAGATCACTTATTTTTTCGGTCGTCATATCAAAAAAAATTTCAGAGTGTTAGAGAGAAATTTAATTGTTTTTCACGATGTGTGTTATTTATATATACTGAAGATTATTTTTTTTTCACGATGTGTGTTATTTATATATCAAGTTTTTTTTGACACGTATATATATTATTATTTTTTTAACAGAGGAAGAAAGTTCGTGCTTCGGAAAACGCGAGGATGTGCGTAGTGATATCTTCCTTCTCCTGCATAGACTTGTACCAATCATCAGTATACTGTCTTCTTCCCTGCATCGCCTCGTACAGTTCGTCCGACCTCTCCTCCAATTTTTCCCCTGCAGCCGAAAGCAGAATGTTGAGATCACCGCACCTCAGGCCGCTGATCTCCCGAAGAAGGTCCTTGAGAACCATTTCACAAGGGATGCGAAATTCCGGCGTCGTTCTTGCTATGTTTACAAGTTTATTAACATCTCCGTTAACTACCTTTTTGAATATTTTAGATAGTAGCTCGGGTGGCAAATTAGTTATGTAATCCATGTTGTTTTTTTTTACTGTATGTTATTTATATACCCCACCCCAATTTTTGTTTCGTGTTCATGGCGATGGTGGTGCCTAGTGCGGCGACCCGTTCACCCAACGATGCGTCTCTACTCACGAATCTTTCGAAAGCTGCGTGCTCTAACTTTCTGTCTGCTTCGTGACGTGCATCCAGATCCGTCTGCGTGGTGTTGTAGGCGATGTCGTGATCTTTGCATGCGGCGTCCAACGGATTCACACCCTTGTCTCCTCTCTCCAATCTTTTCTCGAGTTTGGTACCCGGTCCGCAGTACTGGTAGCCAGGTAGATGCATCTCGAAAGGTAACTTGTTGATGATGTCGTTCACGAGTCCTTTTCCTTCGGCCACGTTCCAGAATTTCGGAGGCAGCGTGTTGATGATTTTGATCAGGTAACCTATGCCCTTGTCGTCGTTCACGATGAAGTTGGAAAGTTTCGTGCTGATCATGTCCACGATGCCAACCTTCTCGTTGTAGAAATTACGGTTGCCTGCATTCTCTTCGCCGGCTATCACCAACAATCGGTCTACGAGTTTCCTAACGTCGTCCACCCAAACGAATTCTTTGGGTAACGTGTTGTAGCGTTTGACGCCGCTGCCTGTTTTGACCTGGTTCCAAATCGGTTTGATGAGATTCCTGTACTTCTCGCCGCTGCTCGATTTCACCCTATTCTGCGAGGCGTCGTTGTTCTGATACAAGGCATCCGTCATGATCAGAATTTCCTTGTAACTCTGGTAATCTTCGTCGGTGTAATCTTTCGGCTGCTTTTTGGCGACGAGTTTCCACAGTCCCACCGTACCCGGATACCTGTTCCAACTATCCTTGTCGCCTAAATTGACTTTAATGTCGTTGCCTCCGAAGGTCACCTTCGATTTCCCAATCTTCCACACCACACCGCCGCCTTCGCTGGTTTCCATGCTGGGATACAATCCGAACACTTCATCCTTGTCGAATTTCCCCGTGCTCAGGTAGTCTCGTGCCAAAGGTCCCAACTCGATTTTATCCGAAGACGACGACGTGCTGCCTATGGCTCGACGTCGTGCCGGTGCATCCTTCAGTTCGAACGGCGTCGAAGGAATGCTCGAAATGGGCGTGGGTACGGCGTAACTTTTAGCTGCGAGCGGTACGAGTTCATTAATCAAATTTTTATTTTGTTCCGTGACACTTTTAATTTCTTTACCTAGACTGCTGATGGCATCGATCACGGGTTGATCCTGACGTTTCTTCTCTTCGTAGAATCCGCGATTCTCGGATTTCCAACCTTTGAAGCGTTTCGCGAGGTAATCGCGAAGCTTGAGATTTTCGTCTTCAGTAGTATAGTTTATGCTACGGACAGCACCACTTACAAGTGTAGAAAAGGCGAGGCTATTTGATTGTTCAATCAGATTTGCTTACACTTAAAACAATGCCAAGAGGGGCCTATACCCCAATTCTTCCAGTGTGATATGCTCTGATTTTTAAGAAATTCTGAATTTCTAGTGTAGAAAAGGCGAGGGCTCAACAGATAGATTTGCTTACACTTAAAACAATGCCAAGAGGGGCCTATACCCCAATTCTTCCAGTGTGATATGCTCTGATTTTTAAGAAATTCTGAATTTCTAGTGTAGAAAAGGCGAGGGCTCAACAGATAGATTTGCTTACACTTAAAACAATGCCAAGAGGGGCCTATACCCCAATTCTTCCAGTGTGATATGCTCTGATTTTTAAGAAATTCTGAATTTCTAGTGTAGAAAAGGCGAGGGTTCAATAGATAGATTTGCTTACACTTAAAACAATGCCAAGAGGGGTTTATACCCCAATTCTTCCAGTGTGATATGCTCTGATTTTTAAGAAATTCTGAATTTTTAGTGTAGAAAAGGCGAGGGCTCAACAGATAGATTTGCTTACACTTAAAACAATGCCAAGAGGGGCCTATACCCCAATTCTTCCAGTGTGATATGCTCTTAATTTTAAGAATTTTGAATTCTAGTGTAGAAAGGGGCGAAAGCCTCTCAGACAGATTTGCTTATATTTAAAATTATGCCAAGTTCCCATATGATCTTATTGCTTATAGTGTGTCAAAATCCCAGGAATTGAATTTTAGTGTTTCAGATTGATTCTGCCATGTATATTAATATAAAGCTTATAGTTACTGGGTTCTGAGGCCCAGTGGAGTGTGGTGCATGGTTTTTATTGCCTTGCAATCAGGAGGCCTCTGGGTTTGAATTCTGATAAAATGTGAAGCCTCTCCTGATGGCAAAATGTTAATATTGTTGCTTTGTAAGCAAAAGGCTCGGGTTTGAGTCCTGATAAAATGTAAAGCCTCTCCTGATGGCAAAATGTTAATATTGTTTGTCTTGTAAACAAGGGGCTCCGGGTTCGAGTCCTCATAAAATATTTAAGATTGAAAACATGTGGCAAAATAATATGTCTACAAGTGAGATTTTGAGAATAGTTGATATACAACTCCCAGATCTGAAAACCTGGTAAAAAGTGTTTTACAATAATATATTGTACAAAAAACTGAATTTTCTTATTTTCTCATGTTTTATAACCACCTCCTCAAATACAATGGGAGAAGAAGCGGGTAAGCATTTGCGTGCTTTGCCGGCACGCAAGAGACACGCTAGAAGGGGGGGCATTAATGATTTTTCTATATGATTCACTGAAGAGGTCATTAATCTTTCAGCACGACAGGGGAAAAAGTGTAACAAATTCCTAGTCATGCAAGACAACATGTAAAAGTGTAACAAAGATTATTGAGATAAAGATACATATTTTCACACAGTGGCAATGAACTGTACCCCCCTCGTGCTGAAAGCAATTCTGTTCAGATAATATGAGCCTGGGCAAAGACTTAGAAAATATTATGGCAGTTCAAAATCCAATTTTGTCTGCATAAGGGTCTCAGAACCCAGTAAAATATGGGCATATTCTATTTGGAGACGTATTAATATTGTGGCATTGTAATCAGAGGCTTTGGGTTCGAGTCCTGATATAAGATTGAAATATATGCAACTGCCCACACATAAGATATTCACTGCTAGCTGATAAACAGTTGAGGTTTGTGTGTTGTACAACAGCAAAACTATCACCAAAACCTAGTTACTGCTATTGTTTGGGTATAAAAGCACCAGCTCAGCCATTAACTGCTGAACCCAACTGATATTTTTATTAAGTATAAAGTTTGGAATTGAAGCCCAGAAAATCTTATATAATAAACTACAAGAAAAAATGCCAAAACAAAAATATTGCAATCGGTGTAATAAAAATATATCTAGTTCTTATTGGACTAGGCACCAATGTAAGCCTAGGAAATGCAGAAAGGCCATGAAAATATGTCCAAGATGCCATAAAATATTAAGCAAGGCATATTACAAATGGCATACGTGTAATTCTTATGTGCAGTCATCAACATTGCCCCCACAACCATCCACATCTGGTCTGAAAAGAAAATACGAAGCACCTGTTAATGCTGGACCTGCAAAGCAGCCACGCTATGAACCACCCATACATAGCAGTTTTAATGCCCAACTTAGGGATTACCGGTTTGTATCAGAGCCAAGATGCGGCATTGAGAATTTCTTGAACAGTATAAATCCTGATCTGCAGGCAATTCTAAATGCACAAAATGGCTCTTATAAGCTCTCCCTCAAATTGTTTGTACAATATAAGAAACCAAACGGCACAAAATTTACACATCCCCACTTAACAGAAACTGTACCTGTATATTCAAATTCAAATTCAGATACAATAATAAGCAGTTTAATAGTTCAATTAAATATTAAACACTCTGAATTTGCGGCAAAAGAGTCCGGATGGAGCCTATGCGGTTCTCCACACAAGTTATATGTTAATATTTCTGAATTCAGCCCATTACAAGGATCTACATATCTGCCATTGCCTGCTAATATCAAAAACAAAAGAGCCGTGGTCAATATAAAAAACACCGACCAGAAATGCTTTTTGTGGTGTATATTAGCTGCTTTGTATCCAGTTTCAAGGAATCCTCAGAGAATAAGTTATTACAAACAGCATGAACATGATTTTGATGATGTAATGGAGGGTTTGGAATATCCAATGTCAGTTCAGAATATTGATAAATTTGAAAAAAGGGCCAGGCACATCAATGGCAAACAATTATCTATTAATGTATTTACTTGTTCCACTGGCAATTGCCCGATAGCACCTCTCAGAATCAGTACACTTGATGATGAATCTGCAATTCCGATTGATCTGCTCTTAATTGAAAAGGATGGCACATATCATTATACTCTGATACATAATCTTGAAGCTTTAGTGAGAACACAACTAGACAAAACTCATAGAATATTCAAGTTGTGCAGAAGATGTTTAACTGTATTTGATGGTCAAAAAATGGTGAAGGGGGTTCCTGAATGTAATGCAGAAATTGCTAAAAACAAGTTAATTGAGCATCTGAAATACTGTGGCAACCATAAACCTGTTCATATGGTGATGCCCAATCCAAGTGAAAAAGCAGAATTCAAAAAGTATGAAGCCTTGTTGGAACACCCTGTATATATTGTCTGTGATTTCGAATCGAACCTCAATCCTTTTGCATTCTGTAGCCCAGATCCAGAAGAATCTTCAAGTACACCATACCAGTTACATGAACCTTCCAGCTTTTGTTTTATGGTTATACGGGATGGTGTTGTTATTAAAGAAGATTCATACAAGGGACCAGATGCCATCAAAGAATTTGCACATAGAATAGAAAATGTGTGCCGTGACATAGCATCTAACATCTTATTAATATCAAAACCTATGTTGCCTTTAACAGAGGAACAGATTGAAGATTTCAACAAAGCAGAAAAATGCCCGGTATGTGATTGTGAATTTTCAGATACAAATATCAAGGTTCATCACCATTCTCATACAGATGGTCGATATAAACAGGCCCTGTGTAATAGCTGTAATATTAAGATCAAGAGACCAAGATTTATCCCCATATTTTGCCATGGAGCATCCAATTATGATTTCCATCATCTGATCAGGTACGAGGGGTTTGACAAGCAGAATTTAAATATTTTAGCTGAAAATGACGAGAAATATATATCTATTAGCAAGATAATTAAAGTTGATGGTGTTCCTATTCACATAAGATTTCTTGATTCTTACAGATTTTTACCTGCTAGCCTGGCCACACTGACCACTCAATTATCTGATGATGACTTGAAAATCACACGTGCATTGTTTCCAAATCAGGACCTGAAATTAATTAGGCGGAAGGGTGTATACCCATATGATTATGTTACAGGTTTTTCTAAATTTGATGAGTGTTCCCTGCCACCACAAGAAGAGTTTTACAGCAGAATCAGAGGATCTGGAATCACTGATGAAGATTATCACCATGCTCAGTTGATGTGGAACAATTTAAAATGCAAGACATTTCGTGATTATCACATGGCATATTTAAAACTTGATGTCACTCTCTTAGCTGATATATTGCAAGCATTCAGAAAATCTTCCATGCAAAATTATGGACTGGACCCAGTGTATTTTTACAGTGCCCCTGGTCTAGCATGGGCTGCAATGTTTTTCAACACCAAAAAGCCATTGGATCTGATCCACGATCAAGATATGTATCTGTTTATGGAGGAATGTATAAGAGGAGGGATGGTGCAATGTTCCCAGAGATATGCCAGAGCAAATAACAAGTATATGCCTGATTATGATCCAGCACGGCCATCAAATTATATACTTTATGTGGATGCAAACAACCTCTATGGTCACGCCATGATGGATAAATTGCCATATGCAGGGCTTGAGTGGGTCGAAGATTTCAATATTGAAGATCTTCAGGACTTTGATGACAGTGAATATGGCCTCTTCTTAGAGACTAAACTGATATTTCCAGATCATTTGCACAACAAATTTTCTGATCTGCCCCCAATTCCCGAGGTTCAGTGCTCACCTGGCTCTAAACAGAAGAAGCTCATGATGACTCTGGAGCCGAAAGAGGGTTATGTTATATATTACAAAAACCTCCAGTTCCTGATGAAACATGGTGTTCAAGTAACCAAAGTTGGCAGAGTTTTGAGGTTCAGGCACTCAGAATGGTTGAAACCATATATTGACACAAACACGGAGCTTCGAACATCCGCAAAGAGCCAATTTGATAAGGGATTGTTTAAATTGATGGTGAATTCAGTGTATGGCAAAACTATTGAAAATGTCAGAAAACATACCGATGTTAAAATAATTACTGACCCCAGCCGGAGCAAAAAATTGGTTGCAAAGCCCAACTTCAATTACAGAAGAATTTATGATGATGACATGGCACTTTTCAACATGATGAAAACAAAGATTAAGTTTGATAAACCTATTTATGAAGGGGCTGCGATATTGGAATTGTCCAAATTACGTATGTTAACATTGTATTATGATGTGCTGAAACCTTATTATGAGGATCGTGTAAAATTATTGTACATGGACACGGATAGTTTTATTCTTGATATTCAAACAGAAGATGTTTATCAAGATATGTCACAGCCTGAATTGTTTCAATATTTTGATACCAGTGAACATACAAAGATTCAACCCCACAACAAAAAGGTGCCTGGCAAGTTAAAAGATGAGACACTTGGTGATGTTATTGTGGAATTTGCTGGGTTAAGTGCCAAGATGTACAGTTTTAAAACATGTAGTGCTGTTGTCAAAAAAGCCAAGGGAATTGGCAGAGTAACTGTTGAAAAAGAGCTTGTATTTGAAGATTATAAAAATTGCATCAAATCACAGAGTTCAATCAGAACATCAGAAAATAGAATTCAGAGTGAGAATCACTTGCTGACTAGCAATATTGTAAGAAAAGTAGCCCTGGACCCACATGATGACAAGAGATGCATTTTGTCATGTAACATACATACTTTACCTTGGGGGCATTGTGATTTGAAAAGTGGAAATCAATGCCCAATTACAGAGCATGATTTGAAATAAATAAACATGCCTATGAACTTATTTGGGTTCAAAAAACAGGCTATTATGGAGCTGCCAACACCACAAGCCTCTCCTGATTTACAATCTGTAATGTCTAAACTGAGTGGCTTGTTAATTATTCATCTGAACAGCATACTTACAGATAATGATGAAGAAACAGGCAAAACATTGTACATATTTAACAATAATTTAAATCATTACCAATTACCTGTAGGTGGGCAATTGCAATTTATTACAACCCCTGAGGGTGATGTTAAAATTTCAATAGGGAGAAATATTTATAGAATCAAGCACTCAAACATGGTTTCTGGCACTGTATATACTGTTTCTGCTGGTGACTGCTTATATATTGAGGTCCCTGGATCTTATGACAAGCTTATACCCTTTTTTATAGAATTAAGAATCAGATATTCAATAATAAATAACCAGTAAAACAAAAATGCCTAATGATATATTTGGCCACACAAGACATGAAGATCACAGTGATGAGATTCTGATGCTTGATGTCAGAGTCAAGAAATTGAGAAGTGATTTACAAGCTTTACAAACCACACTGAATGCCAGTCTTCAATTAGAAATTACAAATTTACAATCACAATGCATGGACCCTCTTCTTAAAATTGATTCCGAACTCAAACTGCTGCTTCAGAAATATACTGATTTGGCAACATTGGATAATTTTCAAAGTTTGGAAGAAGCTGTAGCAGCTCTTCAAGCCAAATTTAAGACCCAGGCTAACAACTCCGAGCAATTGAAACAGCAATTGGAAGAGCAAATAAATAATGTCCAGGCACAGCTCCAAACAATTGTCAAAAGCATAAAATCACAAGAAGATTTTGATCTAGTGATTTCCACTCTAAAAGAACAGATTCAGTCACTGCAGATACCTAACCTGGATCCTCTGCACAATGCCATAGCCGAGGTTAAAGAAAAAATTGAGACACTTGAAAATTTTATGAACAACTTGCCATCTTCTGATGCTTTGAATGCAATAACTCGGAGTGTAGCCAACATTAAGCTGCAACTTGAAACATATGAAGATTTTGGAAAAATTCAAAGTACCATAACCCATCTTGAAGGTACAATAGCAGCAGTGCAAAGTGATTTGACAAATGTACAAGAATCCAAATTGCCTGGGATTGTAGATACTCTTGTCAGTGTCCAGCACCAAATCACAAAGCTTGAAAACCTCAACACTGAATCTGAACTATCTCATTTTCATCACTTGATAGATGATATCCAAACAAAGCTTGAAATTTTACAACGATCAACACCCTCTCAGGCAGATATAGCCCTGCTCCAAAATGCCATGCAAAATGTGGCTGATGCATCTGAATTAAACAATGTGAAATTGGCACTTGAATCTTTGCAAAATACAGTATCAAATCTTCCTACATCACAGGAACTTAAAAATATTAAGAGAGCTGTGAATCGCATATTGAAATCAGAAGATATCAAGAATATCCAAGCAGAGATCAAACAACTCACTCAGACAGTGGCTACTCTACCAACGAATCAACATATTAATGAACTGCATGCCCTGTTTGAGGATATCAGAAGGCAAGTCCATGATCTTACTGCTCAAAATTCTAAATTGGCAGTTGTTGAAAATTTGCAACAAATTGTAGCTAATATCAAGCAGCAGCTAGGGACCATGGAATCCAATCAAGCAAATGCTCTGTCTGTTTTTGCCACCCAGCTTCAAGAGATTGTGCAACAATACAAGAAACTTATTGTGGACATAAAAATCAAGCCAGGCCACGATGATGTTGTTAGGACCATCAATGAGCACCTTGAATCTGTAACAAGCAGATTGCTTACAGCAGAAAAGGAAATAACAGGCATAATCGAGAATCCAAAACATACAGTAATTCTTGAATTGTACAGCATCCCCAACAGAGAATATGATTCACCATTTACACCAGGTGGCAAAATATATATGCTGTCCCCTGCACAATTTTATTACCAGTTTTTTGTTGGGGGCACATTGAGACCAATCAAGATCAAATATTGGCATCAACCACAGGCACACCACTACCCAACCTTATCAATAACAAATGCTGATAACAAAGTGAAAATCACCAGTGTAGAGTTAGAGGATTTTACAGACCCCAATACATTAGAAACAGCCTATGTTGAGGATGATGGCTCTTTGGAATTTAAAATACAAATAGGGGACAAATTATATTTAGAAAATCCTGCAGTATCAGCTGCTGAACACCCCATAGTTGCAATATTCTTGTTTACATATCATGTCTAGACAAATTATTGTCGATGAATTACACAGACAGGCCCGACATAATTATAAGAGACTCCCAGTAGTCACAAAGGGCATAGATGATTTATGGCAGAGCGACTTGATTGAAATGGCAACTGGACAGTTGAAAAACTTAGACAAAATCAACAAGGGCTACAAGTATCTACTCACTGTGATAGACACATTTTCAAAATTTGCCTGGGCTGTGCCACTCAAATCCAAGACTGGAACATGTGTTACAGAAGCCTTCAGGACAATCATCAATCATTCAGGAAGATCCCCGCGCTATTTGCAAACAGATAATGGCAAAGAATTTTATAATTCAGTGTTTCAACAATTTATTAAAAGCCAGGCAATAAAACATTACTCGAGTTACAGTGATCTCAAAGCCTCGATTGTAGAGAGATTCAACAGAACCTTAAAAAATCTTATGTATAAACAATTTACACTTCAAGGTAATTATAAATGGATTAATATTCTTCCAGAACTTCTACATAAATATAACAACTCGGTCCATTCTACAATCAACATGAAACCCTCTGAAGTAACTTCATCTGATGAGCAAAAATTGATCAGGACTGTTTATTATCCTAGATACCAGCCAACAACAAGAAGGGCCAAATTCAGGGTGGGTGATCAAGTAAGAATCAGTAAATATAAGCACTTATTCAAAAGAGGCTTTACAAGAAACTGGAGTACTGAATTATTTACAGTGGTTCAAGTTAAACCCGGGACCCTTAACACATATATAATAAAAGATCACCGAGGAGAAATTCTCAAAGGCAGATTCTATGAAGAAGAGCTCAGCAAAACTAAACAGCCTGACACATATCTCATAGAAAAAATAATCCGCAGAAAAGGCAACAAGTTACTTGTCAAATGGCTGGGTCATCCGGAAAACAGCTGGATCGATGCAGACAAAGTGATAATATGAGCACCTGGGATGTTATAAAAAGGCTGCCAGAACCTGAACAGCAGAATAAGATAAATGGAGTGCTGCTACCTGATAATATTAGATGTCTTATTGTTGGGCCATCTGCTTGTGGTAAAACAACACTAATGGTTGATAATTTTTTATTAGCACCCAACTGGTTAGACTGGAAAAACAGGCACTTGTATGTTTTCTCTAAGAGCTTGGAACAATTAAAATATCAGCAGCTGATGAAGCTATATGATGGATTGAATATTGCCACTTTTGAACCAGATGTTAAGCCACTTGATGAATGTCTCGATAATTCTGTTGTTGTGTTTGATGACATTATACTGGATAATCAAAACAAGGTTAGAAATTTCTTTACACAAGGGCGGCACAAAAACATTGATTGCTTCTACCTGGCACAGACTTTTTCTAAAATACCCAAGCAGCTGATCCGAGACAACAGCAATTTTATATGTGTGTTTCATCAAGATCATACCAACCTCAAACACATACATGATGAATATGTAGGTGGGGACTTGAGCTACAATGATTTTTCTAAATTTTGCAGCAAGTGCTGGAGCCAGGACAGTTATGGGTTTGTCACAATTGATATGACAAGAACGCCTAATACTGGCAAATACAGAAATAAAATCAACGATTTTCTAGACGTTGAGACATAAATAAACAACCATGAAACGACCAGTCATTGATGATCTTAAGTTAAGAGATTATCTTGTAAAAAGATTTAAGGGATGGAAATCAGAGAACCGTGGAATTTATGAAAAACACAAACAAACAGAACAGCCTGTCATTGATGCTATTAATAATTTAGGTAAGAATATCAAAACTGTTACAGAGCAAAATCAAGATTTGATCACAGAGCTTGTACCTGTAGCTGCAAGGAACATATTAGATTATCCATTCACCCCACTTTCCAGTATTCATACACCTAGTCCTGTTGCTCCTAGAAGAATTGAAGCTACACAGGATCCTATTGAATTGGGTCTTCTTGCTCAAAAATATTTAACCACACCTAAAGACAACAAAGATGAGGTTTTTGGCTTATATGCCGACACAGAGCTTGATGGCAGTATCATACACAGAATTGGTAATTTCAGAGTAACTTTTATGGGAGATGATCTGATTGTTTATTCAGAATCTCGTCTCGGAGAAAAAGGTGGTTTTGTTAAGTACCCCGGAACACCTGGATTGTGGGAACTGATGACTAGGAAAAGGCCTGGCAGCTATACAGATCAAGATTATGAACATTACAAAGAAATATTAATAAAATCAGATGCTCTGTACCAGAACAATGATCCTACACAAAAAAGAGTTAAGTCGAGCAGTGGGGCAAAATACAATAATTTAATCAAGCCCATATGGTCACAGATCAAGACTGGCAGTGGGATCAAACAATACAACACCCTGCCTAAAGAATTTGTGTGGGTTGATGATGTCAGGAAACTTGTAGATAGGTTATTGGTGATAGCTGGGGAGGAAAATGCTGGGAACCACAATTTTTACAATGAAAAGGTTGGAATTATGGACATGATAAGCACCAAATTGTCTAATTTTATAGTGAATGACCCTAAGGGGATTGGATATCTCATAAAAATTATTAATACTCTACCACCTAAATTTTGGAATGTTTCTGAGGGTCGGGGGCTTGTTAATGACATTATAAACAAGTTGCCATTTGAACTACACATTCCAGGCTATCAGTATTGTGGTCCAGGCACAAAATTGGACCATAGATTAAACAGAGGGGACCCTGGTGTTAATCCCCTGGATGCTGCTTGTAGAGACCATGACATAGCATACAACACACATTCTGATCTTGACAAGAGACATGTTGCAGACAAGAAATTAGAAGAGGCAGCATTTGGCAGATTTGTAAGCAAAGATGCTTCTTTAAGTGAAAAAATAGCAGCATTGGGAACCACCATAGCCATGAGCACCAAACAAAAACTGGGGTGGGGGTTGTGAATATGTATATAATAAACCTACGATGAAGGCCAAGGGTGTTATGTATCAAATACCTTATGCAGGTCTCAAATCTCTTAAAACTATTGACAGTCTTTTAACCAAAAAGCAGCGGAAGAAAAAAAGCTCTTGTCTTGCAAAGGGACATGGTATGAAATTGTTGCTTAGTACCCCCCAATTAAAAAAATTACAGCAATCCAGGAAAAAATTGCATACAGGGGGATTCATATTTACTATCCCTGCCATCTTAGCTGCTCTCGGGGCTGTTGGGAGCTTGGCCGGGGGATCAGCTGCCATAGCAAAAACAGTAATAGATGCCAAGAAAAATAGGGCAGAATTAGATGAGCAGAAGCGCCATAACCAGGCCATGGAGAAAAAAGGCAAAGGTGTTAAGAGAGCTATGAATAAGTTTAAAAAAAACAAGAGCCGCTTACAAACCAAGATATTGAAGCTTTGATCAAGCCACTGGGCATCAAACATTTTAGAGGTGTGTACATGTCTGATTCTTTACCAGAACAACCACTCAACAAAGAGTGTGGCATTGTTAATTTGGATGAGTACAAAAATCAGGGCACTCACTGGATCTGTTATCTTAAATATTTAAACAGTAAGGCATTTGTGTTTGATTCATTTGGAGGTGTTCCACCTGAAAATTTAATAAAATATCTAAAATCAGCTAATCTTTATTACAATAATGCCCGTGTTCAAAACTTCAAAGATGTTAATTGCGGACATTTGTGTTTATCTGTTCTTAGATATATGTCTCAAATAAATAAACCATCAATTGAAAATTTTCAAAAGGCTTTGTGGTATTTGAAACATCATGGGGGTATTCCATCTCACCAGCCAAAATTCAATATTGAAACTTAGATTACATGATGATATAGTATATCCCAAAACAATAGCTCTCAGAGCATTTTACGGCATGTACTTGATACCTAATATTACGCACCACAACAACACAATTGCAGTAGGGGATCAAAAAATTGTCATCACTCCAGGGCAGTATAATCTATCCACTTTAAATGCTCAATTACCCAGAGGTGTAGTGTTAAGTCAAAATTCTGTCACTCACAGAGTAGAAATTGTATCTGCTACGAAGACAGTCCATCTGGGTACTATAGGAGAGCTGCTAGGCTTTGAGAACAACACAAAACTTGAACCGGCCATCAAACACACTGCTATGAATATACCCAAATTCTTAGCCATAGAGACTCTGAATATTCACTGTAATGTGGCCGAGGGTATGATCACCAAATCAAATGGCATAGGCACTCACAAACAAACTGGCATCATTGCAACATTCAAACCTAATTCCGAATTCATGGAGCCAATCATCTACAATCCATCCCCAACATTATATTTTCCTGTGTGCCATAATAGAATAGATTATATTGAATTGATGGTCACTAATGAAAAAGAAGAATTAGTTGATTTTGCTGGAGCCACAACAACTGCTATCATAGAAATTAACATTTAAATAAAAATACATACAATGGAAAATATTGAGAGTTATGAGCTACAATCATTCCCCCCAAACAGGAGGACATTTGCAAATTTAAATCAACCCAACACAGAGATTGAGGTTGATCTTGATGTAGGGGACGGTTTTATACACCCCCACAGAGCAGATCTATACATCAAATTTGATGTCGTAAAGCTCGATGGTACAGATTATCCGGCAAATTCAAATATAAGATTGGTAGATAATTTTGTGCCGCATCTGTTCTCTGAAATTGAGATCAGAAAGCATGGCGTTGTTATAAACAGAATAGATTATCCCGGCATTACCTCCACAGCTTTGGCCACTCTAAAATTATCCAAAACCGAGGCTTCTTACTACAAAATAGGTGGATTTGAGGCTGGTGATAAGATATTATCTAAGAACCACACAGTGCTGTTCCCCATGCGCCTGTTGCCAGGATTCTTCTCGGATTACAAAGATATTATGTGGAAGGGCGGGTTAAGAATCACATTTAGAAGAGCTGCCAATGATAATAATGCCTTGATGAGGTACAGCACATTAAACACTACAGGAGAAGCTATGCCCAATACCCTACCTGATGAGGGCAAATGCATTATTCAGACTATGGAGCTAAGAATCCCCGTTGTTGAATATGAGGCCAGTTACGCTCTTAAATACAAAGCTGATATAATAAAAAATCCCCAGATTCCTCTGCAATTTTATACATATCAATGTGTACAGAAGCCCGCATCTGGCACCTATTATGAGTTTGATGCTACAAATTCATTCTCCAGTATTCAATATGACATGCCTGATTTTGTAGTGGTATTGTTTCAGACTGGAAGACACAATAATCAGGAAAAAAATTCAAGTAGATTTGATAACTGCAACATCAAGAACATATATCTTAAAAATGGCAGAAATGAGGTATTCCCCAGAGAAAATTACAATTTAGACATGTCCAAGGATGATTTTCTCAAATTATATGAGGCATTTTCGGCTTTCAAAAGAGTCACTACTGGCAGTACTGATATGTACTACACTCCAGATGAATTCAAAACACGGAGACCCATGTTTGTAATCAACACTTCAAAAAGAAAACAAGTTGTGGTGAATGACAGAACAAACATTAAAATTATCTGTGAATTCCATGAGGCTTTACCTGAAGACACCATTTGTAGTGTCATTCTCATAGGTGAAAAATCATATGTTTATGATGTAAGAAATGAGAGAGTCACGGAGCAGTTCTAGAAGATATTTGTTCTATTATCCTGTTGTACAACACACAAACCTCAACTGTATTATCAGCTAGCAGTGAATATCTTATGTGTGGGCAGTTGTATATATTTCAATCTTATATGAGGACTCGAACCCGGAGCCCCTTGTTTACAAGACAAACAATATTAACATTTTGCCATCAGGAGAGGCTTTACATTTTATCAGGACTCAAACCCGAGCCTTTTGCTTACAAAGCAACAATATTAACATTTTGCCATCAGGAGAGGCTTCACATTTTATCAGAATTCAAACCCAGAGGCCTCCTGATTGCAAGGCAATAAAAACCATGCACCACACTCCACTGGGCCTCAGAACCCAGTAACTATAAGCTTTATATTAATATACATGGCAGAATCAATCTGAAACACTAAAATTCAATTCCTGGGATTTTGACACACTATAAGCAATAAGATCATATGGGAACTTGGCATAATTTTAAATATAAGCAAATCTGTCTGAGAGGCTTTCGCCCTTTCTACACTAGAATTCAAAATTCTTAAAATTAAGAGCATATCACACTGGAAGAATTGGGGTATAGGCCCCTCTTGGCATTGTTTTAAGTGTAAGCAAATCTATCTGTTGAGCCCTCGCCTTTTCTACACTAGAAATTCAGAATTTCTTAAAAATCAGAGCATATCACACTGGAAGAATTGGGGTATAGGCCCCTCTTGGCATTGTTTTAAGTGTAAGCAAATCTATCTGTTGAGCCCTCGCCTTTTCTACACTAGAAATTCAGAATTTCTTAAAAATCAGAGCATATCACACTGGAAGAATTGGGGTATAGGCCCCTCTTGGCATTGTTTTAAGTGTAAGCAAATTTGATTGAACAATCAAATAGCCTCGCCTTTTCTACACTTGTAAGTGGTGCTGTCCGTAGCATAAACTATACTACTGTCTTCGATTTTTCGTTTCGTCATGACGTTATTTATATACGTCGTTTCTCACAACGTTGCAACGTTTAGAAAGTCGTTGATTTTGTTTCTGTATTTTCCATCGTTGGGTTTTCTCGTCATGTCGATCGTCACAAATCCGAAATCGTCACCGTTCCAGCAAGTAGAGCAGCCTTCCGAAAATTGATTGTAGTTCATGTCTCCGCCTACGTAGTCATCGTACGCGTGCTTGAGGTTGGTGTGATCTTGACGAAACAAACATATGAAATTGGCGTTGTCGCGCACTAACTGTTTTGGAATTTTGGAAAACGTTTGAGCTAGGTAAAAACAATCCATTCTTTTGTGACGACCTTGCGTGAAAAAGTTGCGAATTTCATTTTGATTTTCCAGGATGGCGTCGTCGAACACAACGACTGAATTTTCACGACAATCGTCGAGTGGTTTTATTTCCGAGGCGAACGTTGCAATGTCCAGACCATCGTACAGTTTCATCAGTTGCTGGTATTTGGATTGCTCCAAACTTTTCGAGAACACGTACAGGTGCCTGTTCTTCCAATCTAACCAATTCGGTGCGAGGAGAAAATTGTCCACGAGCAGTGTCGTTTTCCCACACCCCGATGGACCTACGATCAGACAGCGGATGCTGTCGGGAAGCAACTCGCCGTTCTTTTTCTTCGTTTGACTTTCCGGATCCGGTAGACGCTTCACCACGTTCCACGTACTCACAAGATCACTTCGTTCGCGTCGATCCAACTCTTTTCCGGAAGTCCCAGCCATTTGACAAACAGTTTGTCACCTTTCCTACGCAATACTTTCTCGATGAGGTACGTGTCGGGGTGTTTCGTTTTAGAGAGTTCCTCTTCGTAAAATCTTCCTTTCAAAATCTCGCCGCTACTATCTTTTATTATATACGTGTGTCGGTTTCCGGGTAGAACTCGAACCACCGTAAAGAGTTCCGTGCTCCAATTTTTTGTGAATCCCTTCTCGAAGGTGCGTTTGAATTTGCTGATCCTCACCTGGTCTCCAATTTTGTATTTAGCTTTTTTTGTCGTGGGTGTGTACTTTGGACAGTAAACTGTAGAAATTAAACGCTGCTCGTCGGACTTGGTAACGTCAACTGGCTTCATGCCTATCGTTCTGTGTACCGTATCATTATAGGTGTCGACGAGTTCCGGCAGGACGTCGACCCATTTGTAATTTCCCCGAAGCGTGAATCGTTTCCACATGTGTGTTTTCAAGGTTCGATTGAATCTTTCCACGATGCTGGCTTTGATGTGACTGAAGCTCGAATAATGTCGAATCTTGTGTTTTTGAATAAACTTTTGGAATACGGCGTTGTAAAATTCTTTACCGTTGTCCGTTTGCAGAAACCGTGGTCGTCTGCCACCGCTTTCGCGAAAAATTAATTTGAATGCTTCCGTGACGCATGTTCCCGTTTTCGCCTTCAAAGGTAGAGCCCATGCGAATTTCGAAAACGTGTCTATGACAGTGAGAAGGTACTTGTTGCCCTTGTTCAATTTATGCACGTTTTTCAAATTGCCGCTACTCATCTCCACGAGGTCACTTTGCCAGAGGTCGTCGATGCCCTTGGTTACCACAGCCAAACGTTCGTAGTTACGGCGCGCAGGTTTATGCAATTCTTCGACGATGGCTTGCCTAGACATTTTTTCTTAGAGATTACGTTTCAAGAGAAGCACAAGCGTGATGGGATTCAAAGAGGGTGGCACTTCGCTCGTGTTTTGAATGATCAGCTTATCGCCGGCACTCACGTCGAAAACGGTGAGATCTTCGTCTTCGTGTATTTCATATATGTTGCGCGTTTCGTTCCAACGTGCCAGAGGAATATTTCCTGCTTTCTGGACACCACGATTCGATATCAAGGTCATGGTGGGAACGCTAGCTTTTCTACCGTGAGACCAGTACGAAAATTCGTTTATCTGAATCGTGCCATCGAGGAGAAACTTGTAGTACGGATGATAAGGATGCAACATGTACAGTTTGTTACCTTCGACGAACGTGGAGATTCTCTGTTGATTGGGTATGCTGTTGATTTCGATGGCTTGCAGAGAATGCAGTTTAGCGAATTTAGTGTCGACGCTAACGAGGTTGCTGTGAACTTGTCCGAGTTTATTTTCGATGGGCAGCAAATGCTCGACTATGGTATCCGTTACGGTAGAAAACGACGGTTTGATTTTCACTTCCACGTTCAACTGCTTGTAGTTTTCGTTGAGTTCTTGCAACTTGGCACCGAAAGAGGCCAGCGTCGATTCCTGCGTGGATTCCAGCACTCCAACTTGATCTCTGATGTTGACGACGATGTTCTGAAGGTTCTCGACTTGATTCAATTTCGAGCTCTTCTCGGTAAGATCGTTCACGATGCTTCGCATCTCTGTAAACTGCGTGTGAAGGTCGGCGACGCTCTGGGAAGTGGGCAGCGTCGACACCAGCGAACTAATTTCGTCTCGAATCTGTTCCACGTTCGCCGTTTCCGTTTCCAGTCGTTTCAGCATTCGAGATATGTTTCTTTTCAAAGCATGCAATTCTTTGGAGGTGGGGAGATTGGCCACTTTACTCTCGAGATCGCTCAACGAACTTTTGATGTCGTTCGAATCGGATAGTGCCGTCACCGCCGTTTTCAATTTTTCCAAATCTTCGCTCGAAGGCACGCTCGTCCGTAACGATTCCAAGTCACCCTGTATGTTGTCGAGTACGTGATGAAAATGAGCGAGATTCGTTTCGACGTTCAAATTTTCTAAATATTCGATCTTCTGCTGAACCGTGCTCAACGTGTCTTGAATGCTCGTCAACGCTCTCGCTTCAGCGTGAATATTTTTAATTTCTTCGTTGATCAATTCCAAGGACGCCTGAAGCATGGCGATGGTGGTTTGAATGTGTTCGAAATCTTGATAGGCCTCCAATTGAATTTTTATGTTCGCGACGCTTTTACCGATGACCTGCAGTTCGTCCGACGATGGTAGGTTCGTCATTGTATCTTCCAATGTCTGCAACTTGGATTTAATTTCTTCCAACGTGCCGGTGAATTCATCTTGTAATTTGGAAACGACGACGTGCAAGCGTTCTGCGTCTATATCGTTCACGACGGTTTGAAGTTCAGAGAAATTCTTTTCTATTGCGGAAGTTCGTTCTTCGATTTCGAGTTTCAATTTTTCCAAATCTTCATTTTTCGATTGAAATTGCTGTAATTTGGCCAAATCATTTTGAAGCGAATCCACGCTCAATTGTATATTTTGAACGCTGTCGTAAGAAGGTACGTCGACATAATTTTTTATCAGCGTTTTCAGTTCGGAATCGATTTTCAGAATGGGGTCGAGACATTGCGTTTGGAGCGTGGCGATTTCCGACTCTAAACTTTTGTTTAAGGTTTCCTGCAAAGCAATCAAATCGGTCCTCAACTTCTTAACTCGAATGTCCAACATGAGAATCTCTTCTGCATGGTCCACACGCTTGGTGTTGCCGAAAATGTCGTTAGGCATTTTTGGTTAACGGTTATTTATAATAGGATAGACGATTCGTAATTCTACGAAGAGAGGAATAAGTTTGTCGTAATCTCCGAGGAGTTCCACGTACAGGTAATCTCCTGCAGACACATCGTACGTAATGTTAGAAAGCATCTTGTCGTGCTTGATTCGAAAAATGTTCTTGCCGGTAGAAATTTTGATTTCGCCTGCGTTCTCCGGATTCACGGTGATTTGAAGTTTCCCGTCGATCGGAATTTCGTAGAAATGTAAATTGTTATTAAAAACATAAAAAGTTTTGCCGACGTCTTCATCCAATTTCGTCCAAATGCTGTTGAGGTGAATGATCAACAGACCGTTGAGTTTAGGTAACACGGAAGGTAAGACTTCATGATCTGGTATGGTTTCCATAATGATCTGTTTTTTGAAACCGAACAAATTCATAGGCATGCTGGTTATTTAAGAATACAGTCAAAGTTTTTTGTAATGACAGTCAATGTTTTTTTTTTTGTTTTGTTTTGTTTTTATGAATCTTCTGTTGAAGATGGACATATGTTGCAGGTTTTGCTTTCTGCTAAGCGATAGTGCCCCCACGGCAATGTGTGAATACCACACTCGAGGACGCACCTCTTATCGTCGTTGGGATCCAGGGCAATTTTTCTAACTTTGTTTGTGGTGATGATATGGTCGACGCTCTGGATGCGCTGTTCTTCTCTTAGAACCGACGACCTGGTCTTGAGGCAATCGACAAAGTCCTCGAATGCGAGATGCTCCCGAACCACCTGTCTGCCGACACCCTTGGCCTTCTTGGTAACGCTGCCCTCGGCTTTGATGGCATAGGCCTTGGCGCGAAGACCCGCAAACTCGAGAATTACATCACCGTCCTTCTCGTCTTTGAGTTTGCCAGGCACTTTTTTGTTTCGGGGCAGGATACCGTACTTGTTGTGCTGGGGATAGCCCGAGGTGTCGAAGAGGTTAACCAAAGCTGGTACCGTGGCTATATCCCCGTACGCATCGTCCGTGCGAACGTGGTACACCAAGCTGTCCGTGTCCGTGTAGAGAAGCAAGATGTTGTGGCTATAATGTGGACGTAATATGTCGTAGTACGTCTCGAACATGTGCAGCTTGCTCTGGTCTAATACTGAGGCACCAACATAAATTGGCTTGTCGAGTTTTACCTCACCCTTCCTCATATGCACCAGAGCAAGCTGCTCATTATAAATGGTCCTCGATTTGAATAACGGGTTCGCTACGAGCCTGCGACATTGTGCTTTCCTCGTTACCAATTTTATGTCCATGCGATTCCGTACATTCTCCATAGTTTTGCCAAACACCGCATTGTTCATAAGCTTGAAGAAATCCTTATCAAGCTCGGACGTGGCTGCAGTGCGGTGTTTGGTGTTGACTTCAATATATGGCTTCAACCATGGAGAATGCTCGAACTTGAGGATGCGGTGAACTGCGTGGACGGTAACCCCTTGCTTCATCAACCACCGGAGATTCTGGTAGTGTAGGACATAACGCTCTTTGGGCTCGAAATCCATGACGAGCTTCTTCTGGTTGGAATCGGGTGGACACTTGAACTCGGGTGCAGGGGGAAGATCGCAGAACAAATCCTGCAGCTTCTCGGAGAACTCAAGGTCCACCTCGGCGAAGAACCCATGTTCCGAATCGTCGAAGCTTTCGACGTCGAAGTTGGAAGGGTCAGCCCACTCGAAGCCTCTAAAGGGGAGTGGCTGCATCATGGAGTGTCCGTAGAGGTTATTGACGTCCGTGTACATGATGTAGCTGGACGGTTGTGAGGGGTCGCATCCGGTGGCCATGTGGTGATTGTTGGCGCGCGAGTGTCGCTGCGACACCTGGACCATTCCACCCCGCACGGCACGTTCCACAAACAGCATCATGTCCACGTTCGAAAGAAGCTCCAGCTTGATCTTCGTCACCAGAAACATGGCTGACCACGCCAGTCCGGGGAGACTGTAGAAGTAGGCAGGGTCCAGCTGGTAGATCTTCATTGCGGTCGCACGGAACGTCTGGAACACGTCGGCGAGGAGCGTCACGTCAAGTCTGAGGTAGGCGTCGTGGTAGTCCCCGAGAGTTCGACAGCCCAGCTCGCGCCACATGCACTGGGCGTGGTGATAGTCATCCTCAGAGATGCCCGAGCCTCGCAGCTTGCTATAGAACTTCGCCTGGGGAGGTAGCGTCGTCTCCGCGAACTTGGAAGGATCTGTGACGTATTCGTAGGGATAGACCCCCTTACGCTTGAAGAGACCTGCGCCCAAGTTCGGAAAGTTTCCGGAGGTAATAAGCATTTGCTCGTCGCTAAGCTTCCCTGCGAGAGCATCGAGGCTGGCCGGGAGGAACCTCAGGGAGTCGAGGAAGCGAAGCTCGACGGTAGAGTGTGATCCTGGGATTCGCACCCACTTGCTCAAGCTAATGTAACGCTCCTCGTTCTGCGCCAGGACGTTGATTCGCATGTCGTCGTACCCAAGATGCTTGACGAGGTGGTGGAAGTCGTATCCCGAGCCATTGTGAAAAAACACAGGGATAAATCGCGGGTCCCGGGCCATGAGGTTGCATCCGTTGCACCAAGGGCCAACATACCTACCGTCAAAGTAATCGTGGTGTTGGACTTTACGGTTGTTGGCGGTGTACTCCTTGACGCAGACAGGGCAAGCGATGGACTCGTCGTGTCTACGCTGATCGTCGGGAGACAGTGGGAGCATAGACTTGGGGGCCAACAGTACCTTCCCTATCTCGTTGGCCTCGACAACCATCCTCTCGAGGAAGTGTTTGGCTGCGTCGGGACCACGGTACACGTAGGGCTCGGGGGCAATGTGCTGGTCTCGTCGCACCACAACGTATGCGAAGCTGGATGCCTCGTGGAGTTGGTAAGGGGTGGTGGAGGAAACTTCGGGATCTGGATCGCAAGTGGACAGGGGTTTGAGGAAGGCCTCGAAATCCGCGATGATGATAGCGGGGTGCTCCACCATAGCACCGTGCATGTGGAAACGCTCCACGGTGCCAGGTTTGGGCAAGACTGCCACACCTGGCTCGTTGTCATTGCAGTAGATCTTGTGGCTGGCAAGCTTCTCTGCAGCGATGTTGGGACCTCTGATGTGCTGATAATCCTGCTGTTCTCGATTATCAAAAGTTGACAAGCACCTGCGACAAACTTCTATGCTACCATGATGCTTGCTTGTTTGGCTCGACACCAACCGGGAGAGGGAACGGATAAGGGTGTAGTGGTGATTGGTCTCGTCCTTGATAAGTAGGAGATGGATTTCTCGAGCATCATTGTTGTTTACGTCACTCACCCGGATGGGGTACACCGCATTTTCGTCAGTGAGACCGTAAACATTGATGGCCAACCGAGGGTTGTGTGTACGGGCCTCAAACTTTCGAATATCCGGGACCTCTACCGGGTAGTCGATCCCAGCCATCGCAACTTCCAGCTCTGCCTCATAGGGTAGGTAGTGGTTAACCCGGTGTGGATGGTTTTTCCAGTGGACAGGGTGTAATGCTGCAAGCACCGACCATACGAAGCACTTGGCGTCACTGTTCTGAATGTTCAGGACGGCCCTTTTTGCCGCAATGGTAGGTGGTAAGGGGACGTAGCTGGAGGCGGAGAGAGGTATGAACTTGCAAAGTTTGACGCACAGTTCGTGAGGCTCGCCACACAGCGAACCCCCCGAGCCTTTAGCTTGATGTTCCTCCTGTTTCGCCACCAGCTCATCGGTAAACTGGTTGTAGATGACCTCGAGGTTGTCGATATCCGCCAGATGCAGCGTCTTCGCCTTGGTGTTGTGGCAGAAGCTGTAAATTTCGTCAGACGGCTTCTTGTACTGGCAACGTAGCGATGCATAGAATTTGGTGGAGTACGTAGCCAGTGCATCGCCGAGGATGGAAATAATTTTGGCTTGCACGTTCTCCAAAAAGCTACGTACGTCGCATGAGCCCTCCGAAGTGATGACAAAGTCCTCTAACAACCGCTCGAAAGCAGTCTGGTTCGCTTTCGCCACAGGCTTGACGCGTTTGGCGGATGGTGGCGAGTCGGCTTCCGCTTTCCTCTTGGTCGAGCTGGTCGACGGTTGGGGAACAGGTGCTTCGACGACAACTTTGCATGATGTTATATGCCTCTTCAAATTATTAATGGTAATAGGTATACCGCACCTGGGACATGTTTTTTTAGCGGTTACACGCTTACCAGGTGTGCAGGTACGACAATGTCTTGCAAAATGTGCGCTTGATATGGTTATCTTGCACACAGGGCAACTTTTCTCAGATTGCATTTTTTTGGGGGGTATGTTTATTTATATGTGATCTGTTGGTGGTAGAGTGTTTACAAAAAAATACCTTACGAGAAAAATTTTGTAGGCTAATTCTAATTAGTGTTAGTTTGAGGGGTTTATTTATATATGGGTGGCGTTGTTTTCCTCAAATATGTACTTTAATAAACCCTGTAAAAAAATTTAAAAAAATATATAAGAAGTTTGAGAAAAAAACACGTGAAACCCTACAGAGGTGCGGTAATCTATAACCGCAGCCATTAGAAAACTTTTACATTTTTGGTTGGGCACCACGCACCCTGGCGAGGTTATAGGGGCCAGGCATCCTAAAAACAACCATTATTATTTTGTTTGTTTGTTTGTGTTACAATGTTCCCCCGAGAGAGGTTTACAAAGGTCGCGATATACGGAGTTGGAAAATTACGATATGGCGCATTCGCTCATTACTCTTGCCAGCCATAAATCTCTCTCTCTCTCTCTTCATCTTACAGCAAAGTTGGCATCTCTATTTTTTTTTTTAGTTGTAAGTAAATTGCCAACACACTCTAGTTAATAATGCTACATATTATACGCGCACACGCACACACATACTATATTACCATCCACCCATCTCTCTCTCTTTTACGGCAGTACATATTTGTTGTCGGCTCTCCTTGTTTAGTGTGTGTAGGTTGGCAAAAATTGCTTTATGCGCTGTAAGGCAAGCCTCAAGCAAAGTTGTCAGCTCCTTGCTTTAGGCTAGGTTAGACCAAAAAAAACCTTGGTGATTTTTTTTTCGAGTGAGGAGTTGGCAACGCTGATTTTTACTTGAGGGGGGTCAACCGGGTTGATTGCACAAGCAAAGTTGTCAGCTCCTTGCTTTAGGCTAGGTTAGACCAAAAAAACCTTGGTGATTTTTTTTTCGAGTGAGGAGTTGGCAACGCTGATCTCCACTTGAGGGCGGTCAACCGGGTTGATTGCACAAGCAAAGTTGCCAGCTCCTTGCTTTAGGTTAGGTTAGAGTAAAAAAGGCTGTTAGTAAGTTGTCGGTTGTTTAACTTTTCCCTCTCTCTTTTTTTTCTTGTAAAAGGCTATGGGAAAAAGTACCAGTGGGTTGGCAACCTTGCTTTATGCACTGTAAGGCAAGCCTCAAGCAAGGTTGCCAGCTCCTTGCTTTTAGGCTAGGTTAGACCCAAAAAAAAAAACCTTGGTGATTTTTTCGAGTGAGGAGTTGGCAACACTGCGAGAAAATACCTCAAGCAAGGTTGCCACCTCCTTGCTTTAGGTTAGGTTAGACCCAAAAACAAAAACCTTGGTGATTTTTTCGAGTGAGGAGTTGGCAACACTGCTCACCACTTCAGCTCACCACTTGATGGCGTTGAACTCCCCAACCTGCACTACTACCAAAAACACAAATACATTAGTGATGCGGTTGCAGATATATTCACATATATAAATTTCAGTTTGCGTGTGCCCACCCGTAAATGTGTTCTGATTTTATTCATGTGTGTCGGCAACAATACATCAAGTATAACACTATTTTTTTTTTACCTGAAAGCAACTTCATGCGATCTACTAATTGCGACGTATCTACAGTTAATTACAGGATAATTTCACTGTAATGTCACCATACTAGGAAAAGAAGTGCGGTTTTACAAATGCAACACGGGAATGAATCTACGTGTATCTGTGGGAGTTAGGATTTATATATGATAGTGACAAATGTGTCTCTGGTGTTTTTGTGTGTGTGCATGTTCGCTCACACACGTAATCTCTTAGATGAGTTGAGGACTAAAAGTGGTAAAAGTTGTAAGTGCCAAAAGCGAAAATGTTGGGAAATCGCATCGTTCCGCACATCAGCCCGTAAGAACGTTCACACTAGTGACTTCTTTACACGCCCTTTGAACTACTTAGAGGGCTACCAGCCACTTTTCACGTGTGCCACATTATAAAGCATGGCACATTTCACAGTTTAACGTGGAAAACGGTGTTTGTATTATTTTGGCACTTACAGCGTTTACCAATTTAAGTCTTCAGTTGTGTCAGTTCAAAAACAGCATTTGACATGTTGATCTTGTTACAAAAAATATGTTCATTACAACTAATGTAGGGGAATTAGAGCCAAATAAAGACATCTGAAAACAAATGGACAACGTAATGCGTTGCGAAGCCAGAGGTCCCAGGTTCGAATCCTGGTCAGTCAGGAATGTTTTTGCTATCGCCATTTCATCAATTTATCCTTTATCTTTGTCGACATTAACATGGGAGATAGAACAGCGACCTATAAAATAACAAAAACCTTTGCTGCGTTACTTGTCTCTTCACGGTCTCGTCGTCGAAGGTTCCGGGTTCGAGTTTCAGCTTGGACATAGGCGTGTCCATTGGGAGTGTCCTTTCACAAATCTCACCCAACAATCGTTCATTTTTATTCTTGCGACTGGGCAAGAGTGGCAGAGAGAAGCGACGTCAAATTAGAAAAATGCCAGTTTCTAGAGAGATAGAAGGCATCTGAAAGCCTGGTCGAGGGTAAATAGTATAGTATTGTGTGTCATTGTAAATTTTAAATATATACCTAGATAACCAATCAAACGGAAAACGAATTTTAAAAAAAATGTTGGAAATTTTAACATATTCCATGGCTCTACAGTCCTGGAAGGGCCTTGGTCTGTCTCCTGACTGCCAGTCTCCCTCCCACAATTCTACCTAGAGATGTGGAGATCTTCAACCGGTAATGGGGTGACGTGGAGTCGGCACGTCGAACCCTCAGCCGTTAGAGCAGATTTTTATGTTACACTACTCACTCGTAGCTCCCCAATATCTTCACGATGGTGGGTTGCCACCGGTCCTATACACCGGCCGAGAACCCAGAGACTGAACCCAGGTGGACTCGAACCCATACCGTCCCGCAGTCGGAGTCCAAAGCACAGCGCCTTAGATAACACGGTCACGGAGAACTGTTGGAAATTTTAGGCTCTTTTTTTTCAGGTATATATGAAGGTATTGACTGATTGATTTAGTTTATTTTACGAAAAATAACGAAATTAAATCAAAATTAGTTTTTTATGTTGAGTTGCATTATATTCCATTATTAGCGTTAATTTGTTTATATGAAATTTTAAAATGTTCTTCATTGCAATTTTAACCACATATTAATTTTAGTAATTACAGCAGCTAAATTCGTTTATTTTAATGTTGTTTAAGTCTATTTCTTATGCTGACAGACTAATCTGCGCTGGACCTGCAGGTTAAAGTGGGACCCGAATCACTTATGTGCCTCCACATATCGAAACCGAACTCGTCGTTTACGAGGGATGATATTACAACTACAACATCGGAGAGGCCTGCATGTTAGTTGCTTGATAAACGTTTTACAAATTTTTCGTCATGAAACGAATGTAATCGGGAAATCATTAGTGCTTTCTTCTTCTCTTTTTAAAAATATATTAACAGCAATTAGAAGACCTGAGTTATGTTTAAGAATTAGCGGGAGGGGTTCATGTTGAGACTTTTTTGGTGCTATGTATGAGAAAAGGGTAAGACTGATTGATTGATTGCTGTTGTTTGTTTTCGTCGCTTTTCTGCCACTATTGGCTAACCGCGAAGATGAAGAGGAGTGACGATATGGTGAAATTGATGAAGGGACACTCTTAAAGAACACCCATTCCCAGGTGGCCGGGAATCGAACCCGTGTCCTTGGCGACGTAGTGTGCTCTGCTAACCACTCCTCCACGTATGTCAGCAGTGTGGGTCAAGAGTTTGACAAGTGGTGGCACCTGCAGAAAATTTCTTGAAGAGAATCATTTTTTTTAATATTAAAATACTTGTTGAACATAGGCGTAGTTAGGTAAGCCCTCCCCCCAGAGTCTGACCTTAGCCCCCCCCCCCCCAAACGCATGTGGCCTTGCACAAAATTATGAAGGAAAGAGAAACTGCACAAAAAAATTAGAAATTTCATGAAATATTCTTGTGGTGTGACAGTTACACTGAAGGAAAGAGGTTCAAATTATGTTTTGATGCAGGAAGTATACAACAGAAGGTAGATGCAGGGTGTTATTTATTCTCTATAAAAGTTGAAGATCATGTTTATTTTACCATATGTACGGAGAAGATTTCAAAGATAATATATCACCGTTTTTCTCTTGATATTGCACCTTGGAGTTCATAGTAAACAATGATGTTGGATGTTGCTTTCAAGCAATAGCGGCTTGGTATACACTGTTAACATAAATGGAGTCTCTCCTCAATGAATTCCTACAATTGAGTTTTTCTGAACATGAAAAAGAGCTGTCATTAAAAATAGACTTGTCCTTGTAATCAAGTGATCTCGAGTTCGATACCGGATGCACAGTGGTTCGGATCCAATTTTAAACTGTAGGTCCAGTCCCGAGAGCTTATACAGGGTGTATCATAAGTAATAGCGCAAACTGACACAGTTGAAAGTACAATCAACAGCAAATGAATTAGGAGAAAAAAGATTTTCTCGACGAAAAATGAGTTGGCAATGCTGCGAACACCGAGGCAATCTTGATAAGACGCTTGAGGAGCGTCGAGCAAACTTTCCTGAAAAGCACAACTCAACTCCAGTATCGAAGGTCATGCTACACGTGGATTGGCAACTTTCGGGAGCATGGTGTCTGTCTACACAATTCTCCCCAAATACCTGTTTGAAGATGAACCTTCGGCTCGCATTTTATTTTTCAAATGTAGTTCTGACGTTGTAGTCATTTTACAATTATTTGTATTTGTTCTTATTTTGCTTTGCTTTTATGTCACCTTTATAATTAATCGAAACTATCAAGATGGATGATAATGAGATTAAATTGATGAAGAGACACTTAAAAAAGAGATTGCCAGACCAGGACTCGAACCCGGAACCTAAAGCGGATAAGGTGGGGAGACCGTCAACAACTCCCGGCCATGAACTGGAGTATAAAATTTGTAATTGCTCAGGAGTATCTTTTTGTTCTGTTCATGACTAATACTGCTTTCGGACACTTAATTTATAAGTGACACACTTCGTTCGGTGGGGACAAGCCACGTATTGTTTGAGAGGAGGGACACATCTCGTTCATATACTAGATACAATCATGGACTAAACTTGAAATGTGACGTGCTAAACAATACTTTCGGAGATCAGTTTGACATGGCAATTTTGATATACAAGTTCCATTTTCTCTACTTATTCATTATGCCTCATGGATAATCTCGCAACAACGCAAAATGTTTTAATTGACTCGAATTCACAATGACTAATATATACTGGACCTACATATTTTAAATGCAAAATCTAGGTGACGAAAATATGCCTCAACACGAAATGAAAATGCAATATTCATTCAATACACTAAAAAAGCTAACCAAAGCAGACTTTTAACAACACTACCCACGTAACGTTTCCATCCTCTAACAGGGTTTTTGTTGGGGTAAGATTCACATGGCGTAATAGGATTATCATTCACTACAAAGCAATAGCTATAAACATGAGATAAACCTGAAATGAGGGGTTAGAATTCACCATAAGAGAAGTGCAGCAGGTAAAACAAAACACATATGTAAGGAAGAGGTGTGTAAGTGTAAGTTTCTATGTGAAAATTGACTGAGTGGTAGCACTAGACGATTTTACATCAGGGATACTAGGTTCGAATACCGGTCTGGGCATTGGTGTTGTTTCTGAATGTTCTTTTTATTTTATCTTCACTCATCTTCGTCGTCGCAATTGACCAAAAGTGGAAGAAAAGCGACGCTAAATAAAAATTAAAAATATATGTGAAAATTAGAAGGTTAATTAAGAGCTGATAGGTAAAATATACTCTATGAGCGATGTTCGATAGACGTTCTGTTAAGATGTCAAACCTGTAAGAAGCCAATAGCGAAGTTGTGTGAAGGATTGAAGATAAGCTTCGATAACATGGTCACCTGGATTGTCTCGAGCTGAACCAGTAAATGGGCGATGTTTAATCCCCAAGGCAATTCTGCAAAACGAATGCCAAAAGAGGTTCGTGTGTGGATTTGGTCAGCATGAAATTGTTGGGTGATGATAAGTGAATGGTATTTTTTCTGTTTTCGTTATTTTACGTTGCTTTTCTACCTCTGGATCTTGAATGACGAATAAATTAATTGGGTGAACTGATAAACACAAAAAAGCCAACCCCGTGGCTAATTGGTTAGCGCACACGCTTCGAAGTAAGGTGAGGATGTGTCATTGTCTGCATCCCACTTCCATCTATCACATCTTCAACCTTCATCATTGCGATTATCCGAGACAGGTAGAACAGTGACGTGAAATAACAAAAATATCACCCTCGGTGTCGATTTCAAAGTTTGAAGTATTGCTGTTTCTGCTTTCAATAGCGGCTCTAGATTGTGACAGTGATGTGAAATGCTTCTGATTTTATAAGAAATAGTAAAACGAGAAGAGCGATAGATATTCCTCTATTTTCAATTTTCTCTAAAACTATTTTCCCCGACTGTGGTGATAATGAATTCTATGTAGTATGAGAAATATACTTTAAATTAATTTATACTAATTTATGCATATGCAACTGATTAAGAGAGCCTCCACGAGGCGCAAGGAAATCGTCGCCGCATTGTAATCAAGGAGTTCTCGGTTCGATGCCCGGTGGAGGCACATAGTGATTCGGATTCTAGTTTAAACTGTAGATCTCGTCCCGGTTTGCCTATTTGTGCATAAAACTTAGACTCAGAATGATTAAGGACTTTTCGAAATATTCTCTCTGTATCGGAATGGCAACTTTCTTCAGAACGAAAATGATACGCATAGCACCTCTAATTACCCACTGCCATTCAACACGCTACTATTCGTAAATTCAGAATTATTATTTTAGGGTTCAAATTCTGGCATCTGAAAGAGGGACACTTGGCCCCAAAAGTTTCAGGTTTGTTAACATTTACTAGTTAAGGATATTTTTGTTAAGCTCCTGGGACCTGAGGAACAAAAATATAGATCTTTTAAAATGATTTCTCAAATTAAATGTAGAAATTATGCAGCACACTAGCCCAGGGACGCTATAGCTTATTCATGGGATGGAAAAATTATCATTTCCGCCCCCTCGCCAAGCTGTATATTCGATTGACTTAGATTCGAGTGTTAATATTGGTTATGATTCTTGGTAAGGTGATAAGGGGTTACATCATTCATTGAAACTTACGTAACTATGCTATTGGTTATACAGTATAAACAATAATAATGACAATTATCGTGCCTAGCACTCTGATTACTCTCCTGGGAAGATAATTTACACCTGTAAATTTTCCGAAACAAATACACATTTCACTTCGTATGACAAGAATCGGCGATGAAATTTCGTAAGTAGAAATTCAGTAGCATTTGTTTACCTTAACTTTCGCAAGATATGAAAAATTCCGTTTTGGAATTTTTGGATCGTAATGTCGTGACCATCCCTGATATTTTCCTTGCATATCAACGATATTTTTTTTGAAAATAGGGTTAGCAACCCTTAATTGAAGACCAAGTGAATGACTTGCGATGTGGTAGTCTGAAACCTGGCCAGGACGAGCAATCGTTCATTGGAGCTACGGAGTCAAGATGCCATACACGTCTGAAGCTACTCGTGGCCGTATAATTTTCATGTTCCAATGTGGCGGCACAATTTCCGATATCGCAATAGCCATTGGAAGGCATGAAAATGTTGTTCGTCATTGGATAGAGCGTTTTCGACATGAAGGACGAGAGGGCCTGAAAACAAGAAGGAAAACAGGGCGGGCGCCCCAGAGTGACATCGGGAGAGCAAGATGCTGCTATTGTGGAACACATTGCAAATCATCCATTTTCTCCAGCCAGTATTGTTGCCAGACATTTACAACTGCAGTGTTCAAGTGATACAATACGAAGGCGTCCACAAGCTGCGGGGATACGGCACAGAACACCAGCGAAGAAAGTGCAACTCACAGCGCAACACGTAAATGCTCGTCTTGAGTTCGCTTTACAATATCTACCCATGACAAATGACTTTTGGGAAACAGTAATTTGGACTGACGAGAAAGTGTTTTGTTCGGATGAAGATGGCCAAATTAATTTGTGGCGACCGGACAGAACTCGTTATGATCCAAGATATGTTCGTAGCAATCGAGGAAGTGGAAGAATTTCAGTGGCATTTTGGGCGTGGATCAGTGCAGCTGGTGCAGGAGATATCGTAGAAATATCCTCGAGGATGGATTCCGAAGAATATATTAAAGTGCTTGAAGAACATATGCTACCGACAGTTCGCGTTATTTATCCTTGGGAGGAAATGTCCATCATCAACTTCGTTCATGATAATTGCAGTATCCATACGTCCAAAAGAACGAAGCAATGGCTTGTACATCACCCTGACATTCAGCCATTCGAATGGCCAGCAAAATCACCAGACCTCAATCCAATTGAAAACGTATGGTCCATTATGGTGAGAGAATGGGAACCTGGCTATGAAAGAACAAGAGAACAATTACGTGGCCATGTGTATGACGTATGGAGAACTATACAGAACAGGCCACGTATTTGTCATAGACTTGTTGAATCTATGGCCAGAAGATTACGTGAGGTAATGGACCAGTAGCGTACGCAGGATTTCATCAAGGGGGGTGTTATTTCTAAAACTTTTTTCCAAATTCACATTACTATTGTTTTATTATACTTTAATAAAATAATAATAATCACAATTAATTAATAATACTTATAATTAATTAATTAGCTGAATTAATACTACTAATACTACTAATACCACTACTACTACTATTAAGTAGTAGAGATCTACATAAATATAGTATTTATGAAAACAATAGAACGAAATTACTTTCTGGTCATTCGATTTTTATCAAATCCTGGGAGCATTTTTTTGTTTCTTTGTTACGAAATAATTGTCTGGTCAACGAGGTGAGACATTTCAAGGGTGAAGAAGATCCATAAATACAAGAAAATATATTAAAATAAATTGAAATAATCAAAGTATGGGACTCATCGAAGGAGCTGCGGTGATCTGGTCGGTAGAGCGTCTGACAAGTGACAATCACGCGGGAGATCCAGATTCGATTCCCGAAATTGGTTGGAATTTTTCCGGCTTTTCCCCCGCATAATTCACATCTGGATTATCTCGCTCTTCTTACCAACAAAACATTTTACAATACTTAAGCTTATTGTCGTTTGAATAATTGTCTAGTCAACAAGGTGAGACATTTTAAAGAGAGATATTCAAACGTGCTGCGGTAAACGATACAATGGGAAGGCGAACTGGTGACTGTATTCTTGTCCGCCTAGCCTTTGTATATACATTAGCCTCTTACAAAGTACCATTAACTTTATTTAGTTAATTCTCATTATTCACACAAAACAAAATACATGTTCGCTGAACACTGGCGTACATAGAGGGATGGCCGATGGTGTTCCAGCCCCTACCAAAATCTTGAGAAAATCAGAATTTTCAAATAAAAATCCGTTAAGAACTTTAAAAAATCAAAAATTTGTAAATGCGAAACCTCTTTTAAAGTGAATCCCGATTACCATTTTTAATTTTAATAGACTGAAAAGCTCCAAAAATACGAAATATTTTATTATGCATCCTGCCCTCCAATACGAAGCCATGTGCTATCCACATTTACTATTCCAGCCCCTCCCGAAAAAAAATCCTGCGTGCGCCAGTGTATTGAACATTGTTGCAACTGAGATAAAAAACAACTTTTTTCTCTTTTAAATCATAGTTACCCTAACCTAACCTCATAAACTCGTGTTTATTTTCAAGGCATCACTCTGAAAGACGCGTGTGTTTGGAATGCTGTGCTTTTCTCCATGCTGCATGGAAATAATAATTCAAATTATTATTATTGTTATTAGTAGTAGGAGTAGTGGAAGTAGTAATAGTAATATTATTGTCCCAGATCTTTGACTGTAAAAAATTGGCCATTTAATTTTTTTCCACAGCATTTTTCATAATATTTCACAAGCTCAAGGGGGGGGGGGTTAAACCCCGTAACCCCCCCTTGCGTACGCCACTGTAATGGACAACAATGGCTGGTGGACTCATTACTGAACACACGTCAACATTATTTGAAACATTAAAAATCAAGTTTATTTTTGTTTGTTTGAATGAGTGTGTCCTTTCTTTGTTTCTGTTTTCCCTAGAGACAATATATTTATTTTCTTTGAAACATTTTGAACTTTGATTTTTACAAGGCTGCATTAATTTAGCATGTGACACAATGGTCTCAAAATATGGCATTTCGGTTTGGAACAGGCAAACTAAAGTCGAGTTTGCAAAAGCAAATACATTTTTTTCGCCCTTGTAACTCATTGTTTCTTCCAATTATCGAGTGCTTTCTTTGCTTTGCGTTGCTCTAGGTCACTCAGTCGCCATTTTTGTTTGTGAACATATACTAAGTTTGATTGAAGCTTATCCTTTATCCTTTCATCATACAACTTGACTATGGGCTTCAGGTTTGACATCTTAATAGAATTTATATCAAATATAAATCATCAACTTGAAATATATTTCACTTACTAGCTCCTACTTTCCAAAATTTGGTATATTTGGTTTTTTGACGATACACGTGATATCGTAAAATTTGAATACGATCGATTTGTATTTTATACCTATGGAGGTTAGTTACTTACTTTTGTATCTCAGATCTCTTGTAATTACCTACAAATTATGCGTAACAATACACTAAACATCCCCTCCCCCCGACCTGTTTTCAAGGATCGATCCAGCATCCACCTCACAGAAATTTCCATCTCTATCATTGCATATCAAATAAGTGTGGGTCTTCGTGAATCTTCCTTGTAATGCAGATCCATAATTTGCTCTAGAACATGTGAAGATAACTGAAAGCAATACTTGTGTATATAATTTCAATTTTGAACTATTTATTCATCTATTTACTTCTTTCATTGTGGGAGGGAGACTGGCAGCCGGGAGATAGGCCAAGGCCCTTCCAGGGCTGTATAGCCACGTTTTTTTTATTTACTTCTTTCAGTCCGGGGTTCCATACCCGGTGGAAGCACATAGTGGTTCGGATCTCACTTTCCAACGTGTGTCAAGTCCCGATTAGCTTTTCTATGCAAAACGTGGATTGAAAAAATTACTTAGTCAAAATTTGTGACAGTTAGTTACTGAACGGAAGTTGCATTGTTGCAGAATATGCGGATACTAGACGTGTTGAAAGCATAGGTGTTCATTTGGAATCAAACTCCCTCACCCTCCGAGATTGCAGTAGCCCTCACCCTCCACCGCCCTCACCCTCACAAGTCTTCCGGAGGGTGAGGGTGAGGTCTGTCCTCACGAGGGTAAACACATCTGGTTAAAGAATCACGACGATGAGGATGAGTCATGATATGATAAAAGCACACAAAAAACAATGCCCAGGCCGGTATTTTTTTTTAAAAAAAAGGAATATAGTAAGTGGGGGGAATATGACCACCTTAAGACAAAATTTAAAATATTTCAGAGATGTATTGAAATACAGAAAAAATACATATTGCAAAATTTAGAACAGTCTTTCCGCAATACATAGTAGTACACATGAGCGGAATTCTCTTCATGCAAATGAGAAACAATAAAAAAACAAAACGACTACAAAACCCATTTTACCCCGAACAGTGGGGGTAATATGAGCACACCGTTGGGGAATATGAGCACGATGAGTTTGAAAGTAAATATTACAAAATATACACTAAAGGCAAGTCACGATATAAAACTTAATGATTCTTCAATACGGTACATATCATAAAATTAACTTGCATGTCTCAAATAGCCCTTTACCCATGACAAGCAGGGCAGATAAAATGTACTTCTTCCTCCTCTATGCCAACGCAATTATTATGATACCACACGGAACAGTGTTCACAACGTATCCACTCTTCACCTTGATTGTCTTCATGATACCAATCCTTGCATATAGGGCACTCGCTATCTTCGCCGCTAGATGCAACTGTAGATGGAACAGTACTCGAACTTTCCATGGATCGTGCAGACACATGAGTGAGACGCTTCTTTTTTACTGCAGAAATAGTTTCTGATGAGGTAAGCTCCCTTGCTTCTCTTGGTTGCCTTCTCCGGGTCACAGGTGGCTTGTAAAGAACTGGAATTGGTGACATGTGCGCACAAGTTTCCGAGGTGAATATCTTGTGGGTGCAAGCGTGTTTGCACACTTTGATCTTACTGCATGTGAAGATGAAGGAGAAGCAGCGTCATTGAGCGATCCACAAACTGTAGACTCACACCTCTGAGATCCTGAGCAGGATGGACTGTTGACAGACTGTTCCACGACCACTTGAGAGCTTCCGCTTGGAATTGGTTGGGCCGGTGTAGTTCTATCCTCTTGGTTGAACGAGGCTGTGTCATATTGCAATAAGGATCTTTCATCATGTGTTCTCCATGTGCTCTGCTTGCCAGGTTTGCTAATTGGACGTCCGTCTGTACGTTCCTGGCATCTGGAATGCAAGAATGAAACAATGACTAACATACAAAACCAAGGGACACGATACGTGGATGAATGTAACACAACTCTTAGCAAGGGCAAGAAAATATCTATCTCAGGAGGTCACTAGGATGAAGAATCAGCAAAGGAGGACTACAATTATCTATGGTACGTATGTTTGATACCAACCTGCTCACCGCGAGCGAGATAGCATTTCTATACACTTCAGTTAGCAATCCACAGTACAATGATTGTAGATGTTTTAAATATTTCAATTCAAACGATTCACACAGAATCTATACTATAAGCAGCAACATATCATAGGATGCAGTTTTTCTTTACAGCGTAATGAGATTTCTGAGGTTTGGAAATATATTCCATGTCTCTGAATTATTTGTTTATGAAATACCCATCTTCCCCTTATAAGAATTCCTATGCCCATTTTACCCCGACTTGCTGTGCTCATATTTCCACAACTTGCAACATTTTACGTAAGTTTGTACTACTGCATTCACAACGCGGGACACCACCACACACAGCTGGTGCTGTGACTTAAAAACCTTACGTGTACCCATATTCCCCACGTGCCCATTTTCCCCCCACTTCCCCTACACCTATTTGGTAGTATCCCCCGTCATTCACACATTTCTTAAACTTTCACACATGTCAATTTTTACTCTAATTGTTTCTCGGATATGAACGAGATGTGCCTCCCCAAACGCCCCGTCAAACAAAAAGCGGATTCTCCCCGACGAACACATTTTGGATCTAATACCACTCATAAATTAAGTGTCCAGAAACAGATATTAGGTATGAATATACGATTAAATACTCCTTAGCAATTTCAAATAATTATAAGCTAACTCGTGGCCCAGAGTTAGAACGATGTGACTAAACTTCCCCGCTCTTGCTTCCGAGTTCGAGGCCAGGTCTCAGCATGGAGTTCTATCTCTGCAGTGTTTCCTTATCAATTTAATGTAATTATCATCCAGAGTTATAGTTGCGACAAATTATAAATGTGTCATGGTAAAAACAAAGCAAAATAAGAAAAAAAATATTGTAACATTACTGCAATGTCAGAACTACGTTGGCAAAAAAAAGTGAACACCAGATAATTTTCAAACAGGCATTTGGGGAGAACTGTGTAGAGGTAGACAGACAACATGCTCCCGAAAGTTGCCAATCGACATGACCTTCGGTACTGAAGTTGTGCGTTGAGAAAACTTTGCTTGAGACTCCTCAAGCGTCTTATCACAAATGCCTCGGTGTTCGCAGCATTGCCAACTCATTTTTCGTCGAGAAAATCTTTTTTCTCCTAATTCATTTGCTGTTGATTGTACAAGATAATAGAAGCAAAAAAGTCTCAGTAAACATGGGTCTGCAAACGAGCCGTTTTCGAGATAATTGCTAATGTGTGGTTACAAACCGCCACTGACTTTATTTTTGTAAACGTCGTCCTACTTGGTAAAATGCTAATAATGTGTGCGAATGTGTGGTTATAAACCGTCACTTATTGCATTTTGTAAACACCGAGTGCTTTACTCCTTGCGCGTTCCGAGGTTTGCTCTTTGTTTACAAAACAGAAGATTTCCGAGAGGTGGCGATGTAATCAAACAGGATGGATACAATCAGGTACAGAGAATTGTACATGCTTGTGACCAATTCCGAAATGAACCGGGGTGTTCGAAAGAATTCGAAACTCAATGCGGAATCGCGTACAGTATTGCATCCAGATGCAAGGACGACACTTTGAACAACCTCCTTTAACAGGTACGAGTGTACAGTAATTGAAACATGTAACATACTAACGTTTGTTAAAGTAAGTAGAATGTTCAATGAAAGCAATAAGATCTCCAATGACTTTTCTTACTGTATTATTAGCATTTTACCAACTAGGGCAACGTTTACAAACAATGAAGTCAGTGGCGGCTTGTAACCACACATTCGCAATTATCTCGAAAACGGCTCGTTTGCAGACCCATGTTTACTGAGACGTTTTTGCTTCTATTATCGTGTACTTTCAACTACCTCAGTTTGCGCTATTACTTATGATACACCCTGTATAAGCTACTCGGGACTGAGCCTACAGTTTAAAATTGGATCCCAACTACTGTGCAATGTGCCTCCATCCGGTATCGAACCCGAGATCCCTTGATTACAAGGACAAGTCTATTTTTAATGACAGCTCTTTTTCATGTTCAGAAAAACTCAATTGTAGGAAGTCATTGAGGAAAGACTCCATTTATGTTAACAGTGTATACCAAGCCGCTATTGCTTGAAAGCAACATCCAACATCATTGTTTACTATGAACTCCAAGGTTCAATATAACGGTGATATATTATCTTTGAAATCTTCTCCGTATATATGGTAAAATAAACATGATCTTCAACTTTTATAGAGAATAAATCACACCCAGTATATGCATAAAGATAACTTACAAAATAACAATAACAATTCATTGTAGAGACTTGAATAGAATAACAGTTTTGATAGAGAAAGGGCGTCAGAACAAAAGTGAAGTTAGTTCTTGTGGCTCTGCATTACGCACGGGTCATTTGAAGTCGCACACCTGAATGTCGTGTGAATGTAAATGTGTCGCGATTGTGTACAAGTGATTCAGTCGCACACTATCACATTATTACAGTTCATTTCCAAGTCATTTGTGTACATTGCGCCAGGGTTGTTAAAGGTCCAGGAATTTTAAATAAATTCAATTCCGGTCCAGGAGAGAAAATCAGCAGGCGTAAATGGGTTCTGGACCGTAAAGTACCTTTTTATCTGTAAAGTATTTCAATTTATTTCAGAACCTTTTTCCCGATCAATTTAAATGCGGTCCGGGAACCTTTTTTCCGAACTAATTTAAATTCGGTCCAGGAACCGTTATTACAGGATCAATTTAAATACGGAACGGGAACATACTTTTCCGAATCAGTTTATATAGGGCCCAAGTTCCGTATTGAAATGATACAATACGCAAATTGGATCGAATACGGACCTGAAGATAAAGAATTATCCACTTGTGAGCATGAAAGACTAATCCAGGTGCTGGCTGCCTCGAGAATCTAAGGTACAAGGTAGAAATGAGCGAATCGCAAACGCTGTAGTCACGTTGCCCCTCTCCATGTAGCCCCATCCCCTCGCGCGCGTTCCATCATCTGGTTGTAGCAGCACTGCCCGTCCCTGTTGGGATATCTGCTGGGAACACAGCAGCCTCACGTTACCTCATCGACGGCTCCTGGATCGGATGCCAGAGCAAGACGTGACGGGCTTGTTTGGACTCAATGTGACGCCACACTAATATAGTCCATTGCGTTGTGTACAGTAACTTTTCGACAAGGGAGTTTTTGAACCTGGCCCATGAGACAACAACAGCGTTTTGATTTATTCCCTGCGCTACGTTTTCTACAACAGCAGTGTGACATTCCAATGTAAAACGTACTCGAGGACAGTTTTTAGAAGACAACTTTTGATCGGTCAGCCCTGGTCCAGAAATTGTAAATAAATTCAATCCCGGGCTGGGAGAGAAAATCAGCAAACGTAAATGAGTTCTAGACAGTGTAGAACCGTTTCATATTTAAAGCATTTCAATTCGGTTCAGGAATATTTTTTCCGGAAGAATTTCAATTCAGTCCAGGATCCATTTTTCCCGCATCAATTTAAATACGGCCCAGGAGCCTTTCTTCAGGAAAATTTAAAATATGGTCCAGGGACCTTTTTTCAATGTAACAATACGCAACTTGGACCGAATTGTGCTAGAAAAAAGGTTCCGTTCCTGCAGCGGAAGCCAATAGAACCCATTAGAATTTATGGATTCCTGAACCTTTAACAACCCTGCATTGCGCCAATTCATGAATATGTATGCAGATGCGCGGCACTTATTTGAATTTTTCATTGTGCGAGGACGGTGCAGTTTGAATGTTGTGTTCAACTCTCCTGCTGACGGGTGAATCTTCTGGATCACTTCTAATGATGCTTCTCTAGGAATCTAAGTTATCTCTTGGAGTCCCCGGATAGATTAATTCTGCTGGAGGTAAGAAGAACCTTATTTGTTGTTTCAAGTAACCCACAGGAAGATTATCGTGGAAGTATACGTGCTTATGCTAGTTATACAACAGCAAGAAATCTCTTATTCGTCCTTTGGAAGTCTCCCCGATGGCGCAGTGGTAGCGTCATTGTCTTGTAATCAAGGGGTCCCGAGTTCGATACCAGGTGGAGGCACATAGTGGTTCGGATCCCACTTTAAGCTGTAGGTCCAGTCCCTATTAGCCTAACTGTGCATAAAGTGGACTTAAAACAGGAACAACACTACTCACTACTCCATTCAGGCTCGAGCCATGTTGGACACAAAGTTTCCTGGTCGATGGATAGGACGTGGAGGACCCGTTTCTTGGCCAGCTCGTTCACCCGATCTCACGTCGCCTGATTTCTGCCTTTGGGGACTACTAAAAAGAAAAGTGCTACCACGAAGTTCAACGCCAGAAAACATGCGGCAACGAATTATTGATGCTTGTGCCTCTCTCACTCCTGACATTTTGGGACGAACAGTGTGGAGCTTCAGACACCGTGTTTTGAAATGCATTGAAGAGAACGGTCATTATTTTGAACATTTGCTCCTTTAAATATTTATTTGTGTACCTCAAATGATAACTAATTTGTAGTAACATACTTAATTTTGTTTTTCATATGAAATTGTTCCTTGAAACCAAAGAGTTGGAACAAATCAATATTATTTATTGTTACACAAAAACATAAATTGCAAACAATTTTCTTTTGCCGAATTCTTTGCACACATTTTTTGAATAACATTCGTTTTTGCAATGTTCTCAACGGAAACCAAAACTGTTATTACATAAAGGGAACAAAATTAAACTGAAACTACCAAATGTTTATAAATGTTCGAAGGTAGCAATTTTTTTACAAAATTTTTCGAACAAAAAATACTTCTTTTTCAACACGGAATCCAAATATGTAAAACGAATGGGGTGTTCCATTTGAAATTTCACATTTACCCACCCCCCTAAGGGGTGGGTGGCGGCGACGAAATTTTTGCGGCCTTGACTAACCCCCTCAATAGTATCAAACTTTTCTTCTGTGCAATTTTTCGATTGGATGCATTCTGCATGCGATATTCCATACTATCATTATAAATGGACCACCCTGTATATATATACTTTTAAAAAATATTGCACTTTAACTAATTTGGACCATGTAGGGTTGTTGCCTTTGTAATTCATCTGTGCATATTTAAACAAGAAATAAATAGTGTTCATATAGCCTATATGTATTTAACGGAACGTCTGGACTATCCTTTATAACAAAGAACTATGATTCGCCTATATTCATGGTACGCAATAATAACAAGAAACTGTATGGTAGTTATTCTAAGATGTGTAATTCGATTGAACCGCATTGTTAATTTTCTTATGTTTTTGCATCTTATTCGCCTGTGGCAGTAACGGAACAAGTAATTGGTAGAGCCAAGGTAGGTTACTGTCTAGGAGAGAAAAAGAATTAAAACAGCTTTGACCAAAAAAACATTCAAGATATGGATTCTCTCTGGAGTGTGAATCTGTATGTAAGTACAAATGTTACATCTTTAATGTGAGCATCAAATATTTTAAGCAGCAGTATGTACGGATGGTGCTATATCATGATTTTAAAATGTAGGATTGAGTTACGACTGCCAATTAAGTTCGAACATACGAAAACTCCAGAAATTTTATTGTTCTATAATTCACTATAATATACACACTTCAAGACATTTCCCTGGTGCGCTCGTGAAACAGGAATGTAGGTCTTGCCAAGACATTCTTGTTACTATTTACAATTACAGTTCACAATCTATCTAATCTTCCCCCCAACTCCCTGTAATACACTCCTATCCAGTACCTCGGCGATAGTCCTATAGTACAGGTCCTTAACAAGACCTTTGTTAAGCATATCGTTAAGGATCGTATCTATGATCTGCAAGGACGGCTTCTGTTCAATAAGGTTCTTCACAGCCTTCTCTAGGAATTCTTTGAAATATTTTTCCGTAGACATATCTTTGAAAACTTTGTTGGTGATCTCATTCAAGGTGTTGTTCTTATCGAAACCTTCTTCGTTGATCTTGCTGACAAATTCATTCAGATACATTTCGTTGGCTATTTCATTGAACATCTTCTCTATAATGTCGTCCACGATTCGTTGATCGAGAATATCGGTCAAGTCGGGAACAGATGAGCTTCTCATGATTGGATGAAGTTTAGCATCCCCTTTCGAAGGGGTGACGTAGCGGTTCGCTGGTAGCTTCATGCCGGATTGCTTGAGTTTTGGGTTCCGGAAGCGAGGCCTTGATAAGAGAAACTTGGACTTCCTCATTGAGGGTAGAGAAGCAGCCCTGAGTGACATTGAAAGGGTTGGTTTCCCCTTGTGGAACGCAGGGGTGCTGGGAGAACGTCTGACCTGTTGCTGCCAACCTTGTCTGAACTTTGCAAAGAGATATATCGTTGTTGTGCTCCCATTCACTTGAACACTGTTCTTTTCAGCAGTGCCCAAATGCTTTTTGCTCTTGGGGTTGCTTTCCGAGTTTATCACATACACCTCGACGCTTTCCTCCTTCACATGCTCTTCCCTCGCTTCCTTCTTTCCATCTCCTTCATTGGCATCATCCTTCGTCTTTCCCGCGATGAACTTCTTCCACGCGTGAGACAGGGATGATGCCGCCGCCAGCCTTCCGACCTTTAGGAATTTGGAAGTGAGGGTGTACTTGCCGTCGGAGCTCTTGAGAACATAACCTAAGTTCCTAGCAACCTTGATGGCCTCCCTCACCGTCCTCGGAACCTTCCCCCCGTTCACAACATAATGTGACTCGATGTAGGTGGCCACTGTAAGTAGATTTGCTTCTTCTCCTAGCGCTTTGAAATGCTCGATAATGTCCACTGCAAGATAAGGCGTGACTGCGATGCTAGGGAGCGCTTTGGAATTGTCCTGCCTGTCAGCGCCTTGAGGTACGTTGCTCATCGCAAATGTTCTTCACACACACTCTCCTTATGGCTCCTGTACTTACTTCAATTTTGCAAGAAACTAACGCTACGTATGAAGAAGTGGTAACTTTGGTAACGCTCTATAAACAAAATGCATAGTAATTGTTGCATCGATATGACGTTACAAGAAAGCGAATGAACTGACTGAGGGAATGATTGGGGCGATATTTCGGCAACATATCAAGCTACATCCGAAAATATATCAATCGAGCCTTGGTTATATAATTCCAGACCAAAAAATAATTCAAGAAGCTATGGTGTATTGCCCCGTGCAACGAAGACACTTCTGACGACTTCAGTCTCCTTCCTGGTTACCATATTTAACCTCTTGTTTGTCAGGTATCTCGATCGAGATACTTACCGGTAAACCCTATGGGACCAGGTATCTCGATCGAGATAGTCTGACATGATCGTAGTTTTTATGTCATAATGTCGCTATTATTCGCTGGAATTGCGATTTTCTTCTTTTATTTTGTTGTTTACACATATATTGCACCGTAAGGACTCTTTATTTATTTATTTATTTATTTATTAACACTAACACTACAGGCAAATGCCCAGTTACAGAGAGTGCTTTGAGGTTAAGTTCACATACATGTTGACAAAACAAAGGTAATAAAGAATTGAAAAGCGAAAACAAAAACAACAGAATAATCGTTACATAACAACAATATATAATACAAGGGTGCATGGGCGTATTAAGGGGGGTTCAACGGGTCCAACCCCCCCCCCCGTTATGGTTCAGTAAAATTACAATATTACCTGTCTTATCCACTATGGGCAGAGATTTGTTCGTAAACATTTATTTGTACTTATGTTCTCCTAAATTAGAGGCGTACGGGATACGGATGTGAAAGAAATTAATTTCACACACCTTCGAAAGGTCTGTCATAATCAGACAAGTTTCTGTAACATGTGCACATTATGTATGTCACAGGGACAGACATATTTTTGTAACTTGTACATTAGTACATGTGTATGTCACAGGGTTGCTTGGTTTTCCTTTCATGATTCCTACCAACAAAATATCCATAATGGATACTCTTTCAGTTGTATATAACAAATTTTTAATACATCCTTCGAATGTCGAATTATTACTGAGTTTCCATGACTTACTCCCCAACCCTCGTATTAGCTATTGTATGGCACTGTCTTAATCATCGACTCGAACTGGCTGTTCACGATTCTATTGCCGACATGAATGCTATAAATCATTTCAAAAGTTTCATCGACACATTGTACGCTTTATTCAATCAATAACCAAAACAAATGAATGAACTGAAAAGAGTCGCAGCTTCTGTAAGTGTACAATTACACAAAATTGGCAGAGTGTTAGATTCGCGGTGCGTTTCGAGTAGCTTAAATTCAGTTTCTGCAGTATGGGATGCGTATGTAGCATTGGTGACTTCCTTTGAAACTGCTGCCAATGATGGTGCTAGATCACTGAATAAAAGAAATAAATTACATGGTATGTCTATTATGGTCCTCCTCCGTAGCCGAGCGGGTTAAGGCGTTCACTCGTCTTGAGATCGTTCGCTGCGGGACGGCGTAGGTTCGAATCCGGCTCTGGTCGGAATGTATTCGGCCTACGTATAGGGCCGGTGGCGACCCACCATCGTGAGGAAATTGGGGAGCTCCGAGTGAGTGAGCGTAATCCGGTCACGGAGACCTACTATAACGGCTGGGGATACGTCGGGCTGACCCCCCGACTATTCCAATACTGGTTGAAGATCTCCACGCTTAGAGGTGCCGAAGGAAAGCGTGGGAGGGAGATCGGCAGTCGGTAGGTATGCCTAAGCCCCGCGACAGGTTAACCTTGCAGCAACTTTTCGCATATATAGACCCAAATGTGCGCGGAGAAAATAGTTCCGCTGCAATACTGCGAATTTTCTCACTGTCTGTGATATGAACAGCTCAGCGGTTAAGGTAAGATTGGCACGGGGATGCTGAGTGCCGCTCTAGAGTGGATTGATACATAAAACCTGCTGCAAACTTAACCTGTCGCGGGGCTTAGGCCCTTCATGGGCTGTTGCGCAACGGATTATTATTATTATTATTATTATGTCTATTATGAGAAAACACCGAAGGGAAGGTACACCCTGGTACTATTTATTTTACCACTACACCGCTGTATTTATCCCCACCCACGTTTGTGGCGGCAGGTTTCTTTAGTCTTCGACGTTAACGAAGTAAACGCGTGGACTATATACGAAGTGGCATTCTTCTTAGTCTGTGCAGACACGCTATTTTGATAACAGTCTGTGTTTTGTGAGCGCCACGATCACATTTATACCAACCCGTAACCATTTTTTACACACATATTTTATTTCTGTGTACACCGAATTCGTGTTGCATCACTGTTTTCTGTTTTGGTTCTTCGGTTATTATTTTATTTGATTTCATTCAGTTACTACTGCCACTATTTCTGGTTAAATGAACTTTGAGACCTGATATTCGTTCCGAATGAACGACATCAGTTCCGAGCATTGCTTGCTGAAACAAGTAATCACAAAAGGAAAGAACTAGGTAGTGTGTTAGGCTCTCAAGGCCCAGAAGATAATGTTTTACTGATGAGTCACTGTAAAGTGATAATGAAAGCAACACGGATCAATCTCCTTTTGAAGATGAACCTATTTTTACTTGCTCTTTTTCCTCAATATATTGGGCGGGATGAAACTACAAAGTATAATGTACATCTCTACAACAAGTAATAAATTATTGAATTTATTATTAAGTTATGCAAATTACTTAATATAAAACGTAAATTTGAAATAAAATTATAAAAATTGTTGTGGTTTTCTTGATAAGTTGTATTTTATTACAGGTAATAGGTAACATTGCAATACAAGAATATAATTTTGTTATTTTATAATAAATAAGATACATTTTAATTTATAAGTTATAAATATTAGGCAATACATAATTATAAAGTATTTTGGATATAATTGCTGTAAAAAGATATTCGAAAAAGTGACAAAAAGCAATGAAATTCATGTGTGAACGTCACGCTCACAGTATACAAACCGCGTTAAGACGGGCATACACAGCCGTAAAAACACGTCGAAGTCATTAAATTTTGCACGCAACGCAGAAATCCGACAGCAATTGGGGAGCTCCGGATGATACGCACCCTAATTTTCGTACGCACCCAAAAGTTTAGGAGGCTTTAACTTTCCACCGTATACGCGTCCGTAAAGGACATAAGTGGAGATAATTGCCCTGCTGCACCCTCGGTCGAGACTCAGCTATTGGCCTCCCCGATGGCGCCCCCAGTGATAGCGTCGTCGCCTTGGAATCAAAGGGTCTCGGGTTCGATACCTGGTGAAGGGCACATAGTGGTTCGTATCCCACTGTAAACTGTAGGTCCAGTCCAATTAGCCTTACTGTGCATAAAGTGGACTTAAAACACCAACTCAATCAATCAATCAAAGACTCAGCTATTGTGAACCACGAGGTACAACCGCTAATAGGTCCGGTTGTGGACCCTTTCGCAGAAAGCAGGTAGGAAACGGTAGGGGGCACTACCTGATGCTCTTTCTTGTAACTTCGCCGAAAAGATAACTTGAATCCCAATTCTCTGCTGATGGATCTTGACAAGTCTCAAGATTGAGAAAAAATTTTGCAGAGTGAATATTTTCCTCTTTCATATTCACTAAATTCAAAAGACGAATTAATTTTTCTGCAAAATCTACTTTCGCTGTCTGTTATAAAATATTTGCCGCTGCCTCAGTTTAGTGTTGAGTGATCTAATAATTACCTCGCCAGACCTGTACATATGTATTTGCCTTATCCCAATTTGTTTTTCTTTCATCGTATCACCATTAATACTCATTGTCATGATTAATCTACAGAGTAATCAAATACAAGCAATACAAATCTTTTCATCTCAATAAATATGAAATAATATTACCGCCTTGACATTCCTTAAACAAACATATTAAGTTTTTTTGGTCTGAATATTTGTGTGTAGCTATGCGCCGACCCCCGTTGCGGAGTGGTTAGCACATACGACGCCAGGGGTCCTGGGTTCGAATCCTAGCCTGGGCATGGATGTTTGTGAGTATCCATTCATTAGTTTCATCCTATTATCATTCATCCTCATTTTCGCAAATTAGCCAAATATGGCAGGAGAAGCGAATTAAAATAAAGGAAGTCAATCAATCAATCAATTGTATGTAGCTATGCGGTAGTATTCTACAGCTGAAGTAGAAATGAAGAGATCTGCTATCGTGGGGAGGGGTCTTCCTAGTATCGAATTCAAAGCTTGAATATTGTTTTTAGTTTTGTAATGAGTAATCGAAAATTACTTCCTTTTGTTTGTACCTCCAACATGTATCTTGACAGGAAAGTTGAACTAACACTATAAAATTCACACAGATTAACAAAAGTTAATTATTCAGTTTCTAAATTTAAATATTTTGGAATGATAATAACTAATAAAAATGATATGATTAATTAAGGTTTAATTTGGAATGAATGTTTTAAAAGATGTAAAATACCATAGAAAATAAGGCATTGTGGGTGGTAAGGACATCATTGCCACAGGTGCTTTAAATACATGGGAAATTTGATGCGGCGAATGTGCTGCTGTTATATTAAATTGTAACTTTCATTTCATCTTCATCTCAGAAATTATGCCGAACCATGATAGATTAATAATCAGTGCTGCAAAACTAGGATTTTAAAGAAAATATGATCGTTAACAAAAAAAGAAAAACGGAACTAAAAAAACGCAGCATTTGTTTACGTCAATTGTAATTTTAACAATTAAAGTGCTTTATTGTTTTGAGTCAGTTAAAGAATAATTCATAAATATTCTGAGCGACACTATTAATAACTGACGCTTTATTTTACATGATATCACACTTTTCGATAGCTGTAAATATAACCTTTTGTTTTATGTATAAGCATTTATCGTGAATAGTTATTACAAAGAGCATCTTCGGTTTCATGTCTCGCAAAATCTAGGGAGTTCTTATTTACATGAATTATTATTTTGAAAGTGTGGTAACAAAACAAAAAAGACGAACGAAAGTACGAATGCAAAATGTCTACTTTATGCAAGGAAAACATACATAACATTAAATTATCGGATAGGGTATAGAGTATAATAATAAAGATCGTGCGCATACGCAGCACTTAATACACACTACTCTACCTACACATACTATGAAAGCGCATGTATTATCGAAACATGGCAGGTATAGCGACGACCTGAATGACTACAAGTTTATTTATCCCGTTCGAGCTACCCCGCCATTGCGCTTTATTATATTAATTGTTAGATTCAGGAGAATGTAATTTTCGGAAACTTATGACTTGCTACATAATCTTAAAGGTTTACTAAGTACATTTGTATTGTAGATTTACCCAAGATACTCTTACATTTGATGTAAATCACTCTTGAATAGCCTTTCTATAACGCTCCAATGAAAAGCTGAGGCAACCAAATGACGAACGAAATTATTTTTGGACCCAACCAGCCTGGCGCCGCCACCGGAAATATTGGCCAATGAACAGCCTCAATCAAGTGACAATTTATGGCTTACTATGTAAGAATTGAGAGCCTCGGTGATATAGTCGGTATGGCGTCTGACTGCCACACGGGAGACCCGGGTTCGATTTCCGGGGTGGGTGATCTAAGTTCGGAATTTTCTCCGGCCTTGTCCCTGCATAAAGCGCTGAGCTCACCCAGCCTCAAATCAATGGGTACCGGTGCAACCCCGGAGGAGAAAGGCGACCGGAGTGTGGTGCATATCACATCACCTCCAAAATGACCGAGATCGAGAATGTGGGGCCCTACACCAACACCCCCTAAACATGCATTCATGGCACGGGGAACCTTACCTTTACTACTTTGTGTAAGAACTGCATTTCCCCCATAATAATACGTACTTACTACTAATTATTTATTTGGCAATTTACAATGCAGTGTTATGTGTGTGTGTGTGTGTGTGTGTGTGTGTGTGTGTGTGTGTGTGTGTGTGTGTGTGTGTGTGTGTGTGTGTATCAGAGGCGTATATCCGGGGCTATCCAGGCTATCTGCGAAGCCCAGATTCAGGGAATAAAATACAGAGAAAAAAGTATCTATCAGAAAATGTGCATAAAATTGTTAATTTCAATAAAAAGATGAACCTGATTTCTTAGAAGTTGGAAACATTGCTCGCTTTCTTTGAATTCGCGAGACGGCTGGCCCAGTTGGCGGGCAACTCCACGGGGGTGACGGGTAAGCTTGACAGGGCTCCGATCAAGGTTGCAAACCAATTTTTCCCACCATGTAATTTTCCCAGGATCGGGGAATTGTGGAGTCAAACTGTTGCAGGAGAGAGAACAGGGTTGCATATGGCGGGGAAAAAACCCTATGAACTTCCTCAACAGTCTGTGTCAATGTTGCAAACCAATTTTTCCTAGCATGTAATTTTCCCAGGAATGGGGAATTTTGAAGCCAAATTATCGCGGGCAAGGGGAAAGTGTCATGTGGCAGGGACAAGAACATCATTGAACGCTTGCAGAGGAGTTGAAAAAGAGGTCGTTGACCTTCAAACAACTAGAGATACAGTGGGGACTAGAAAATTGTTGGCTGAGCGGGAATGGTTTGCCGAAATGACAAGGACCCGTTCTAGTCTAGATCGCGTCGAGTGGTCTTGGTGCGTGGAATTTATTTAGAGGCAGCGTGTGAATACAGTAGTGAGTGGATTGTATTTTTGTGAATGATACGTGCTGTGTTGTGTAGTGAACTGAAATGAGGGGCATAATTAACAAGCTGTCTATTCGGCTTAAGAATGACGATAAGCTCCAAATCGTTGTGGATTTTTATTTTATGTCCACTTTATGAACAGATAAGCTAATGGGGATCGGACCTACAGTTAAAGTGGTATCTAAACCACCATGCATCGAACCCGGAACCCCTTAGTTTCAAGGCAACGACGTTATTACTGCGCCAACAAGGAGTACCCGAACTTAAAATTGTGAAAATAGGTAGGTTGAAATTTTATTTTTATTCTCGTATATAGGCCTACATAATATTTCACAATATGGGCCTCTCATTTATGCAAATAAGAATGAAATTCTTGAAATCCTTTCCTTACTGACAGTGTATATTTCCATGTTTTATTTATGATGTATATATTTTTAATCACAGAGTCACATCACTTCAACTCGCCACCCAAAATGAGTTAGAAAAACAAAAACACCCCCACCAGCAAATTTTTGTCCATTCGAACACTATGATATGGTGCGATAGCCCAGGTTCTTAACCCAGTATACGCCACTGATATATATTGTGTATATATATATATATATATATATATATATATATATACAAGTTGATGTCATGATCGACCTATATATGCCACATTTATTCCAGCCAAATTTATACAAAGAAATGTGAGATAATTGTCCCAAACGCAGGGTGAGTGAGTGATCAAGTAAGTTTTGATACATACATTCGCTTCAATTTGATCAATTTCATAGTCTTTATTCATGGGCGAGGTTCAGCCAACCTCACAAAAGAAATAAGGACATGACAGAGTACATGATTATGGTTATACAAGAAAATTATGAGACATTACATGAACGATATAACAAACAAGAACTTGTATAAAAATAGATACTATGAAATGACAAAAGAACACAGATGAAATATATAGAGTTTGTGCAGTGCCGGATCTACAAATCTTGTCTCCCCCACAAGATATTACCAAAGGTCACCCTCTACCTACCTACCTTTACACACACACACACGCATAAATATGCGATTCTTGATCTCATGTTGACAGAGCGGGCCTGCAGGGTGATTCCTTTTTTCTTTAAAGGAATACCCCTATTCGGTGTAAATAGGGGCATTTCTTTAAATCACACTATTAAAGAAACAAGGAGAATTGGAATATGGAAAGTAAGAATCCTGCGGGAGAGTGGAAAACTGCGGCAGACAGTGGCCTGCACGAAGAGCTATTGTCTGAGCATCCTAGGTATAAGTGAAGTGAGATAGTCAGAGTTTGGAGAGGTAAATACCCATGAAGGAGTTACATTCATATATTCCGGAAGACCTGAGAGTGAAGATGTGACCCGTGATGGTGTGGGTATATTGATGGACAAGGAAGCAAAAATGAGCCTTATTCAATGGTATCCAGTGTCTGCGAGGATAATTGTGGCACATTTAAAAACCAATATCAGAAACATCGTTATGATACAGTATTATGCACCCACAGAAGTAGCAGAGCCTGAAGATAAACAAGAGTTTTATAGGCAGCTCAATGAAACAATAAAGAAGCAAAAAAGGAAGGATATCATAATAATTGGAGGAGATTTAAACGCAAAGGTTGGTCAGGACAACGAAGGCCTTGAGCATGTCATGGGTAAACATGGCTTAGGAAAGCGAAATGAGAATGGTCAATTTTTTGTGGACTTTTGTGCTAGCCATGACTTAGTTATTTGTGTTATTATATTTCTTCACAAGAAAAGCCATAAGGTAACGTGGGTGTCACCAGACCATAGAACAGAAAACCACATAGACCACGTGGCAATTGGATGTAAGAAACAAGAGAGGTGCAGACATTGGGAGTGATCATCATTTGGTAGTGGCTAACTTTAAAATGAAAATTTAAGCTCAGAAGAAGAAAATGGAACAGACAAGAAAACGGTATGATGTTGTCACGTGCTAGTTCCGACGACACAATGAAAAATGCAAGGAAGAACTGTTTCCCGAGAGCAACGATAGATGGCAGCGCTTCATATAAAGAAGAGCAGAGCTCATTGTAGAAACTAGGAGCGGAGAAGAGCGATTATATATATTATAGTAAATGCAAAATATATAAAGGAAGAGTATAAAATTATTGAAGGAGTGAATAAAATGTTGTATATAGCCAATTAAGATAATTAAGAATATGCTCGTATATGAAACAATCAGGAAAGTAAATAAGTGGGCAAATTAATTCAGAAATGTATCTCCTTTTTGATCCTAGTGATCAGAATTTGTTTTAATACCTCTGACGAAGAGAACATCGTCAGCTTTTGTATTTGTCCGTCCCTCGGTGGCGCTGTGTCAAATTAGACGCCCCGAAGCACTTACGGTTGTGCTCCTTATTAGACGCACTGAGCCATAGGCAGCGCTTGCTGTTAGCGATCCTGGGCTATTTCCTTTTTGGTCGTTACATAGGAGGTGGCGCTACTGTCAGTTTAGTCGCCTCTAATCTTTCTATAAGTATAGCTTGTGTCGTTTGTATAATGTCAAAGAAGCCAGGAAAACGAACACATACATGTAATAAATGAGATTACGCTTTAAAGGCAAGGACAATAAATTAGAAGAAAGAAAAAAGAAGAATAAACCTTTTCCAAAAATAGAAAGAAGAAAAGAAGAAGAAGCCTTTTCCTTAATCAAAGATAGAAAAGAAGAAGAAGCCTTTTTACAAATCAACGATAGAAAAGAAGAAGAAGCCTTTTCCCTAATCAAAGATAGAAAAGAAGAAGAAGCCTTTTACCAAAATACAAGTAAGAAAATAAGAAGAAGCCTTTTCACTAATCAACAATAGAAGAGAAGAAGAAGCCTTTTCCCAAATCAAAGATAGGAAGGACGAAGAAGCATTTCACCAAAATAGAAGGAAGAAAAGAAGAAGAAGAAGCCTTTTCCCCAAAATGGTGAGAAGAAAAGAAGAAAATTTCCTTTCAATTATACATATATTTATAAGAAGAATATAACCGACGTAAATTTGGAATCAGAATATATATATATTTCAATGTATATACAAGCTTCGCTATATATTTTCTCTGTATTGTGTACAGTTTGCAGAATATAGATCCGCATTTAACTATATCCTCTTGGCTATAAAACGCTTTCTTATTTGGAATTCTCGAATAAAGAACCTATCCCCTGAGATTAAGATATTTCTGTAGCCGTGGTAAATAACATTTAAGTACGTGCCCCCAAGGTCGTAGGAATGTTAGTAAGTTGAAGGATAAGAATCTCCAGGAAAACTTCAGAATTGAACTGAGATATCGGTTCCAAGTATTTGACCGATGAAAGTGAGGAGAATGAAACCATTGAAAGAAAATGGACAAAAATCCGATCTGCTTTCGCAGACGTAAGTGAAAAGGTTCTGGGCTTTAAGGATAGGAGGAAAAAAGAGTGGATGTCTCTGCAGACCTGAGAATAAATTAATGAGCGAGAAATAATTAAGGTGGCAATGAACTCAAGCAGGACAAGGGCAAGGAAGGCAGAATTGCAAACACAGTATACAGAGAAGGATCGAGAAGTAAAGAGTAGTGTTCGTAGGGATCAAAGAAATTGGGTAGACAATCTGTCCCAGCAGGAGGAGGAAGCAGCAAAAAAGAGGAATCTTAAAGAACTATACAACATCACTAAAGTTCTGTCAAGGAAACAGATGCAGAGAAATCGACCAGTCAGAAGTAAAGATGGTACTCTCCTTACGAATGCTGAGGACCAACTGAAACGTTGGAAGGAGCACTTCTCTGCAACCCTTTATCGCTCTGTGGATGCTCAGACAGCCCAGGGGGAAAAGGAAGATGAGAATGACGGTGCTGTTGGCCCCAGTGTAAGAATTAGGACGGATGTTCCATCAGTAGGAGAGATTAAACAGGCTCTGAAAGAGGTACGTAATTGTAAAGCAGCTAATGTCGACAACATACCACCGGAAGTGATGAAAAGTAACATAAACACCACAGCAAATTGCAGCCCTTATTTGAGAAGATATGGATAGGGGGATTGATGCCTAAGGACTGGAGGAGTGGCCTGTTGGTGAAGCTAACGAAAAAGGCGGATACAACAAAGTGTGACAACTGGAGAGGTATAGCACTTCTCCCCATTCCGAGTAAGATCTTCACTATTGTTATCCTAAACAGAATTAAGGGACATGTTAACTTAAGACTCAGAAGAGAACAGGCAGGGTTTCGATCAAATCGCTCTTGTATCGACCAAATTAACACCTTGCGGATAATTTTGGAGCAATGTATAGAATGGTCATCTCGTCTCTATACAGTTTTCGTTGACTTCGAGAAAGCATTTGACTCAGTCAACAGAAATGCAATGTGGAAGGAAGTGAAACGATATGAAGTGACCACAAAAATTCTTGATCTTATCCGAGAAACTTATCGTGATTATACATGTAGATTTATACATGAAGGCCGTGTATCTAAGCCGATAGATGTGCAGTCTGGAGTGAGGCAAGGTTGTATATTATCACCTACAATGTTCCTGATTGTGATCGATGCAGTGATGCGAAATGTAATAGGAGGGAAAAGACGTGATATCCAATGGGGATTGAATAACAGACTAGAAGACCTTGATTTTGCAGACGATTTGTGCTTCTTATCTGAAGCACATGGTGATATGCAAACAAAACTAGCAGATCTGATAGAAATGCAAGAAAAGGAGAACCAAGGCACTGAGGATTAACTCCACAAAAACAGACCCGTTTAATATTGGTGAAGAGATTATTGAAAATGTGGATAGCTTTACTTACCTGGGTAGTGTGGTGGCAAAAGACGGAGGGGCTGTACAGGATGTTCTTCAACGTATCCAAAAAGCAAATCGTACCTTTGTGAGGCTCTATTCAGTATGGAAATACAAGAAGATATCTATGAAAACCAAACTTCGTATTTTTCGAAGTAATGTTAAGTCTGTACATTTATATGGGTCTGAGACATGGAAGGTAACAAAAACGATACCTCTAAACTACAGACCTTCATCAATCGCTGCCTGAGAAAAATTTTGAATATCTTTTGGCCAGAAGTGATTCAAAACCAAGAACTTTGGAGAAACCGAAGTGTCCATACAAATAAAGCGGCGAAAATGGAATTGGAAATGGCATACGTTGAGGAAGGAAAATGAGGCTGTTGAGAGAGAGGCACTAGACTGGAACCCGCAGGGAAGAAGGAAAAGAGGGAGGCCTAGACAGACGTGGCGAAGATCTGTTCACGCTGAGGCCTTGGAGGAAGGAAAGAGCTGGAATGCAGTGAAGAGAATTGCCGTCAGTAGAACCTGGTGGAGATGCTTTGTTGATACCCTATGTTCCACAGGGAACAACAGGAATTAAGTCAAGTAAGTCCTATTCGGTGGTATCCCCGTCATTCACACTCTCTATCAACATTCGCACATATCAATTTTCTTTTTATTCTCGGTTTTCTCATTTTTTGGACAACACCAACATCCAAGTCCTAGCCGGGACCCGATATCTCAAAAATATCTACGTATATCTATTTTTTGAAATATCTACGTAGTACATCTCCTGTGTGAGCCCAATTTAATGAAGTAATACTTAAAGTATTTAAATAATAAGGCTATTATCTTTCGTCATTAAAACTACAAACAATAACCTCGACATGTTTTTATTTTATTATTTTTATTGGCGGTAGGTGGAAAGTAGGAGGATCAAGGTAAAACGATGGGAAGGGGGCAGGGTCGGAGGTACCAAAAAAAATTGGGAGTACCACAAAAATTCAAAAATGTTATCATTATCCACCCCTACGCTCGGCCTCGAAACAGCATTATTCCAGGATAGCAAGACTGACACCTGGAGCCACAGTTACGGTAATTTCAATTAGGAATACATGGGTTGAGCTGCGGAGTGGTAAGCGGACTACACATGTCCCGAGTTCGAATCCCGACCTGCGCATGGATGTTGGATGTTCTTTATGACTGTCCCTTCATCAATATCATTCATATAGTCATTCATCCTCATAATCGCGATTAGCCAGAAGAGGCAGAAAAGGGAAGTAAAATAAACCAAATCAATCCATCAAAGTGCAGAGCTCCGTATACCCGTGAGTGTGTTGAGTGTCCCTTGAAATTATAGACGTGAAGATTTTTCTTCTGATATTTGCTTTTTGATAGACGATGATAATATGCTTTCATCAAGAGTAAATTTCAATCATAATATTTTTGTGTATGTCAGACTTTATACATACATAAGTGCTCCCCTGTGCTTTGCACCACGCGATGAAGGCGTATGTGGGGTGTGGAGTTTGGGCCCCACACTTTCTTGAGTGTGGCCGGATGCCGGGGGGGGGGGGGTGATGTGAACAGCACCACACTGCTGTTCTCTCTCTCTCTCTCTCTCTCTCTCTCTCTCTCTCTCTCTCTCTCTCTCTCTCATATATATATATATACCTAGGTAATGCATGTGTGTGTGTTTATTTATATAATGAACATATACAGGGTGAGCATAAAGTCTTTCCCTGATTATGAATATTTATATCTCAACTTCCACGGTAGATAGGCAAATAAAACCTATGGCAATAAGTAGTGCAATACATCAAGTCTTTTTCCATTTCTTTGTTTTGTCTGATTCTTATTCTCTTGTCTGATTTCTTCTTCTCTTGTGTTTCAGGTAGCGTAATTTAGAATGACAATGACGTATAAGCAGGAGAAAGCGCAATGAGTTTTGTGGTTCCATGAAACACGATCACCTGTTACAGTTCATCGAGAGTTCAAAAGGGTCTATGGTCGAAAGTGAATGTTTGGTGTGGCTTAATGCACAACAAAATTATTGGACCGTTCTTTTTCATTGAGCCTACCATTACGTCAACAGTTTACCTGGACATGTTGAAACTTTACGTTGCGCCTCAGTTACAGGAATTTCAACCATGGGTAGTGTTTCAACAAAATGGTGCACCGCCACACTGGGAGTTAACTTTTCGCCAGTTCTTGCATGACACCTTTCCAGACAGATAGATCGGTAGAGACGGTCCCATATCATGGCCACCGCCTTCGCCTGACATAACTCCTCTTGACTTTTTTTTATAGGGTTACGTTAAGGACACAGTATTTAGTTCACCAGTTCCTGATATGCAAACTCTTCAGACACGAATACGGGATGCTATAGAGACGGTGACGGAAGAGATGTTGGCAAAGACATGGAGAGAAATTGAGTATCGCCTAGACAACAAAGGGATGTCGAAGTGTACTGAAATGTACTGATAACAAAACATTATGACTTAAGCTACCATTTCCAACAAACCGTATATATCTGTATCTAGCATAGTTCTTTAGCAATAAAAGTTTGTAATCAGGGAAAGACTTTATGCTCATCCTGTATATGCATATATTTTAACGTGACTAGAGAAACAGCGTGAGTTCTGAACCATTCTGAATTTTAATTTAATCAATCCAATCTATACTTCTACGTACATTTGTAGGCACAACATTTTATCCTTTATATTGATTGATTGATGTAATTTATTTTACTTCGTATTTCTGCCTCTTTTGGCCAATCAGGATATTAAGGATGAATGGTGATAAGATGAAATGATGAAAGGTCAATCACAAACACACATGGACAGCACATAACATAAATCTCACCGACGATTATACTTGGTAAGAGTCCAGACACCAGGGTCTCGTTAATCTCAAAATGCAGTTCAGGGTGTCCTAGGTAGAAGTGAGGTTGACATTTGGGTGTATTGAGAGAAAGTCATCCCTTAAACATCTTCTTTCCCTTTCATTTTATGTAACATAAAACGTTCCGCGGAGATGCGATTGGTAGTGTGTGCTTTCAATACCTATAGAACAATTCCGCATACAGAATTGGAATTTTAAGTCGAATTCTATAAATTTGGGAGCAGATAAATTATAGATAAACATATGATGGTTAAATGAATATAACGTTTCTGCGAAACATAGGCCACCACTTCGTGAGCCTGGATGAGAGTTCCGCATTCAGTTATCCTCCATCCACAGAACCCACTCCACTGCTGCTTTTGGTTCTTGGTACGACCACCAGAGTCCGCTCGTGCTTGGAAGGAAGAGAAGAGCGTGCGGATAAAAGTGTACGTCGTTGTGTATGGCCGAAGAGCTCGCGTAACGTACTTGCGTAAATACGTTGCGGATTTGCACGGTTGTGTATGCGCGGCTTTACTCTGGAACACGTATACCAACGAAGAGTTAAATTCCCTGTGTTTGCTGGATAACGTGTTTTAATCCCCCTTTGGCAACAGTTTCAACGTATGACCTCTAACTTCCTAGCGCTATACGATTACCATGCCCTCCTTCCAGCGGTCGGCGCGTAGTGTATATCTACGAAGCTTTAACCTACAATCGGTCCCATTAAATACATGCTTGTATAGTGCATAGTGGCTGCATAAGCTGTTAAGTTTAGGACAATTATCGGTGAACACCCCCTCCCCCTCCCCCTGAAAAAATCTTAGGTGAGTGATGGTTTGTCGAACCTTACGAATGGATGGGAACATGGGCATTATAGAGGTTACTTGACCCCTAAATAAGCAAAAATTGTCGACTTAATCTTTTCTTCTCCCTTCTATTAAGTTTCTTGTACCTTCTATCTAGTCTTCTGTTTATCTTAGCAGCCTTAGTATCCGATCTCTTTCTTCGTACCTATTAACTCTACTTTGATAATAATTTCCATTTTTCTCTCATTTAGTGTTTCTCTCTCTGTCCATCTTGTTTTATTTATGTTCCTTCCTTCTCTCTCTCTCTCTTTCGTTCTCTGCTCTAGGGATGGCCAGATCCGGATCCGGTTGGTTCCGGATCCTAAGATTTTTCGGATCCGGATCCGCGGATCCGGAATTTTCAGATCCGGATCCGGAACTTTCGGATCCGGAATTTTTAGATCCGGATCCGGATCCAGAACTTTCGGATCCGGATCCGGTACTTTCGGATCCGGATCCGTTTTGCCATCCCACATGCGCTTCTTTGGAAAGTAAGAATGTGTTTATAACATATTATTACCTGCTAATATACATATACAGGGTGATTGGTAATTCGACCTATTCCTGGAAAGGGGTAATACTAGAACACAACTGTTACAAAAACTACAAATCCTGCGGCGTACTTCAGACACAATCACTCGCGTTGACACTCTGTAGTTTTTGTAACAGTTAATTCTGACAACCTTGAATCATGTGAATGGTAAATAACATTATTATTTCACTCATTTTCGTTCCTTTATTTCTCACAAACGACAACTTCTTTTCACTTTACAAAGAGGTCTACAACGCGCCTTCTCCGCTTTTTATTTGGATTTTTCCCCCAACCCGTGTGTCAGTTGACAACATTTTTATCTTTTTGGAGAGCTTATGAAACGAGGAAGTTTTTTTCCGTAATTTTTACGCCAAGTGTGTTACCAATTTTTTGAGTAATCCTCTTCGATTTAAACGATAATTTCCAAATTTCTTCATGACGTTTGCACCAATGACTGTTTCTTTCTGTGGGTATGGGAATTTTGGGCATGAATTTTTCCCCAGTAGTCACTCATTCGTCAGCTGTTAGCAACATGTCGATTATATGCTCAGGGTGTAGTAGTTTTTTCAGAATTAGTAGTTTTTGGTCGCAAGTCGGAATATGTCACGAAAATCTACAAACTGCAATAACTCGAAACCCATTGATTTCCGACCCCCGATGCATAAGGTCAAATTTGTTGCAAATGTGTTCTAGTATTACCCCTTTCCAGGAATAGGTCGAATTACCAATCACCCTGTATATATAATATACATATATACACACATATGTATAGTGTGTGTGCGCGTGTGCGCGATTTGTAATTAATTAATACACTTACAAGGGAGGTCTAAGTCTCCCCCTCCGATTTCCATGAAACTTGGCAGGTGTATGGAGGGGCCCAAAGGAAGAAATACATGTTTTTGTGTTTCAGCTAAAAAAAAAAACTGTTTTAGGGGGAAACCTCCCTCAAATATCAAGATGAGGAGAAATTGAAGTGGGGATCCGACCCCGAAACCACGTAAATATGGCATAGGAAGAAGCAGGGGGCATAGGGCTTCTCTATACACCTGCCAAATTTCATGGAAATCGGAGGGGAACACAGGGGTCAGATCCTTACTTCAATTTGTCCTCATCTTGACATTTGAGGGGATTTTGCCCTCTAAAACAGCTTTTAGCTGAAACAGAAAAACACGTATTTCTTCCTTTGGGCCCCTCTATACACCTGCCACGTTTCATGGAAATCGGAGGGGAACACAGGGGTCAGATCCTTACTTCAATTTGTCCTCATCTTGACATTTGAGGGGGTTTTGCACCCTAAAACAGCTTTTTAGCCGAAACAAAAAAGACACGTATTTCTTCCTTTGGGTCCGTTTATACACACACCTGCCAAGTTTCATGGAAATCGGAGGGGGAAACAGGGGTCAGATCCTCACTTCAATTTGTCCTCATCTTGACATTTGAGGGGGTTTTGCTCCCTAAAACCGTTTTTTAGCTGAAACAAAAAAATACGTATTTCTTCCATTGGGCCCCACTATACACCTGCCAAGTTTCATGTAAATCGGAGGGGGACACTTAGATAACCTCCCTTGTTAGTCTTACACTTTGTAATTATATAACAGAGCATATATTATAATGTTTTATTTTAATTTGTAAAACTGTAACTGTAGAAAAATTGTATAATTTTTGTATAACATTTCTATCTTGTTATATGTGTTAAAGGTTTCATCCTGGAATGGAATGTCTCACATTTATGTGTGTTTCCATTTCCAATACTTTCGAATGAATACATATTCGTTTCAATGGCATTTGAAAAATCACCTTGACATTTTATGTTAAACAAGTAAGATTATTTTTGTGCACGAGTGTGTTAGCCGATGCGTAGCAAAGTATTTTAGGAACAACACTTGAAAAAAATTATTGTAGGACTAACTAATGAAAAATTTCTTTGTAATCGAAGATCATAATACCTTTTAAAGTGTGGTAATATTGTAATGGGATTGAGATACGAAACTCTCGGATCCGGATCCGGATTTTCGGATCCGGATCCAGATCCGATACTTTCGAACCCGGATCCGGATCCTGAATTTTCGGATTCGGAACTTTCGGATCCGGATCCAGTTCCGAAACTTTCGGATCCGGATCCAGATCCGAAAGTCTCGGATCCGGATCCAGATCCGAAACTCTTGGATACGGATTTTTCGGATCCGGATCCGTTTGGCCATCCCTACTCTGCTCTCAGCATTTCTCTATCTCTGTCTCTGTGTCTGGTACCCTTATTCCCATTCCTACCCCCTCTCTTTCTCTCTCTTCCATTTTAATTTATTTTCCTCTCTTTTTCTCT